>NC_069658.1:145695625-146025000 GCF_027244095.1 Hemicordylus capensis
CACATACTGAGGCTGTTCTCACGAGCAAACTAGGGCAGCCTAGTCTGGGTTAGGCTGCTCATGTGGAGTGCCAGGATCCTGCCCAGCATAACGCCACTCCTAGCGCAAGCACTCCCTTAACCCGGTTGCCAGGATCGTGTCTCTCCTCGGGCTGCACACAGCCTGAGGAAACACAGAGATGGGCGATCCCGTCAACACTGCTCATGGCATGGTACATTGTGGGAAATTGGATGGCTGGGACACATCATCCTGACATCCGGAGCTCCACGCTGCGGGGTGCAATGCAGATATTCTGGCAGTCCACACTCTCAGCAGCATTTCTGTGATCATCTGCGGGGAAGGTGAGTTGGAACAGCCTTCCCCACCCCCACCTCGATCGTGTGAATGGCCCCATTGTCTAAGGACCATGTTTGGATGCAAACTGTTGTTCTCTAGTCATAGCTTGGATTAGCCCCAAACTATCCCCTTATCTCAGGGCTGAGCATAGTAACTTGGGTCTTTAAGGCTGCAATTGTAAACTTCATTGAAACAAATAAGTCCCACTGAACTCTGTAAGGCCTACTTTCAAGATGGTGTGTGTTGGATCAGACTTATCAGATCCAATTTAGAAATAACTCTCAAGGAATCTTCTCCCAATCAGAAAAGGACCTTGGTTCATGAATACAGGTCAGTTTCCTCTGGACTTGGCTGGGCAGCTGGGGGTTTTCTGGATACAGAAAGCTGAGGCTTTTATTTGGTTTTGTGCATAAGATTGATAGTTTCTACACTACAATTTGTTTATTTATCTATCATATTTATCATATCATATTTATCATATCATATTTATATACCACCTGATACATGTATCTTTAGGCAGAGTACACAATTTAAAACATAACAAATATAAAACAGAGTAAAACAATTAAAACAATTTCACAAGATAAAAACAATTAAACAATATAAAATTATTTGTAGTTAAAACCTGAGAAAACAAGTGTGTCTTGAGGGTCTTTTAAAAAAGAAATCATTTTGATAGGGAGTGCATTCCAAAGCCTTGTGGCAGCCACTGAGAAGGCCCAGTCCTGAGTTGCCACCAAATGAGTCAGCAGTAACCGTAACCAGACCTCTCCAGATTATCTTAATAGGTGGTTGGGTTCATGACAAAGAAGGCACTCTCTTAAGTACCCTGGACCCAAGCCATTGAGGGCTTTATAGGTAATAACCAGCACTTTGTATTTCACTTGGAAACATATTGGCTGTTCGTGCAGTTTTTTTAAAATCAGTTGTTATATGGTCCTTTCAGGTTGTCCCAGAGACCAGTCTGGCTGCCACATTCTGTACCACAGGTAGTTTGGTATCCACATAGAGTGCATTACAGTAGTCAAGCCTGAAGTTACCGGCATACACACCACTATTTTAAATTCATTTACCTCCAGAAATGAGAATAGCTGATGTATCAGCCAAAAATGATAAAAAACACTTTTGGTCACTGCCTCAATCTGAGAAACCAGAGAGAGTTTTGGATCCAGCTGAAGGAGGGAGAACTCTTCCCAGTTAAAGGAGGGAGATGTGTTCCTAATCTTCTTTCATTACACCCCAGGCTATGTGGTTTATTTTTATTGCTTAAAATCTAAACATTGCTGGTTACTTAGCTTTCACAAGTAACAGAAATGTGTTATTTTTTTTCCCTTGCTACTAGTAGAATGCTACTACCACTTATCATTTATATTAGAGAGGAGAGCTGGTATTGTGGTAGCAAGCATGACTTCTCCCCTTAACTAAGCAGGATCTGCCCTGGTTCCATATGGGAGACTAGAAGTGTGAGCACTGAAAGATATTCCCCTCAGGGGATGGAGCTGCTCTGGGAAGAGCAGAAGGTTCCATGTTCCCTCCCTGGCATCTCCAAGACAGGACTGAGAGAGATTCCTGCCTGCAACCTTGGAGAAGCCGCTGTCAGTCTGTATAGACCAGGCCTGCTCAATTTAGGCCTCCCAGCTGTTTTTGGACCAACTCCCATAATCCCCAGTCACAGTGGGCAATAGCCAAAGATTGTGGGAGTTGTAGGCCAACATCTGCAGGAGGTCCAAAGTTGAGCAGCCCTGGTGTAGACAATACTGAGCTAGATAGACACAGGAACATAGGAAGCTGCCATATACTGAGTCAGACAATAGGACCAATGATCTGACTCAGTTTATGGCAACTTCCTATGTTCCTATATAGCACTTTTAATTCGCAAAGTACTTTGTAATCTATATTGGTCTTGCTCTCAGACTTTGAGGGGTTGGCCACTATGATCTTCAATTTAAAGGTATGGAATAAAGACTGATAGAGTGTCCCTTGATTGAGGCCACATAATAGCTCCATCAAAGGTGGCTCCCCGAGGGGGAACACAGGGGCAAGTACCACCCCATAAATCTAATTTGCCCCTTCTGTGCCTCCCTCAATTTTTTTTTCTTGTGCTGCCACTAAACCCCATGCAGATGTTCTTTTTGGATACAAGGGAATCAGGTTGTTTTATTATTATTATTATTATTATTATTATTATTACATTTTTAACCCGCTCTTCCTCCAAGGAGCCCAGAGCGGTGTACTACATACTTGAGTTTCTCTTTCACAACAACCCTGTGAAGTAGGTTAGGCTGAGAGAGATGTGACTGGCCCAGAGTCACCCAGCTAGTTTCATGGCTGAATGGGGATTTGAACTCGGGTCTCCCTGGTTCTAGTCCAGCACTCTAACCACTACACCACGCTGGCTTCTTACACCCACTGGCCCTGCCCTCAACAACATCCATCCACTAATCAGACTTTGTACACAGACCCAGTGCTTGTAGAAGCTGTACCTGTGTAGGCTCTGTATGCAAGACCTATGTAAAGAGCCTATACACAGGCAGCTTTGACGCACTGGGCTTCTGGGAGCACAGTCCCGTCAATGGCATGGAGGAGACCAGTGGACACAGTCCCCATCCGCTGCCACTTCTTGAATCTATCTACTTTAAAGACCATATGAACTGAGCTAAAGTAAGCATGGCAAAGAGCAGACATGTAGCCAGATCTAACTCTGTAGCCACTGGGATACATTATCTTAAATTTCCCAATATTAACAGAAGGTAATTCTCATAATCTAACTGTAGGTAATGGAGAAGTCAAAAGTGAAGGAGGAAGTACTTGAAACACATTTAAAGCTTTGATATTTCTTCCCCAGGAGAAGTTAAATCCAAACTACTATTATTTTGCAAGACTAATTTAAAACAACTGCAATGTGTATAATGTAAGGTTTTTATCTCTGATGCTATGATGTTAGTGAAATACAACTGTAATAGAGTATTCTTACATTCTCCTATGTAACTTTACAGTAGTGATCTAGAAAATTAAAAACAGAATACTCTGAGCAGCCCCATTTGTGAAAGGTGTTGCTTTCACCAGCCATTCAAACCCACACTGTCCATATAATATAAACAAATTATTTCACCTTATAAAAAGATATAAGCTAATTAGAGAAGATATAAGCTAATTAGGAAAGCTATCTAACTGTACATTTTAAAACACTGTGAAAGCAAATGAAATATTACCAGGATGCAAAAACTGCCATTCTTTTTCCTGCTGCACTCTCCCTGTAATTGAGACTAGAAAAAAGACAAAAGACTTTGCTTAATTACCTCTTGGGTAGCTTTGTTTACAGCCTAAAGTATATTACAATCCTGAACGTCTTCTGCCTTTATCTTACAAGCAGCATAGCCACTCCATCTTAAATAGCAAATATATTATTTCAAAACCATAAAATGCTGGGTGAGTTCTTTGCATGTACCCCATTTGAGCTTTCTAAACGCTGTTATTGGTTTTTGTTTTCTGAAGGACAATATCACTAAGAAAAAGCTTTATATTTTGCAGTGTATGCAGCTGATCATTGCACAAATGTTTTCAAGAGAAATCACTATATTTCTCCAAGATGGGTATGGGTTTTTGCTGTAGATCAAAGTGAGAAGCGGGGGGAGGATGGGGAGGGAGAAAGAAAGATAAATCATCAGAGATCCAAAAATACTTTTCATTTGGAGAAGATATCAGACCATTTTGATGGCACTGATAGAGTCTCAGCTCTGTCTCCATTACCCACTGAAGGCAGCCGGAGTCAGGAGCTGACAACACTATATTATATTCCCTATAAGATGGTCACCAATATATATATATATGATCTTCAACCTCTATTGATTGACCAATTTCACAAGCAAAGACTGGTGAAATGAAGCTGAAATGAACATCATGCTTTAACTCATTGAACCTATCAGGCCTGAGTTAATCTCACTGTCCACTGTCTCTGATAGAATTCAATTGATCAATCATGTTTCGGTGATAGTACCATTTCACTGGCTTATTGCTTCTTCATTTCAAAGCTTGACCTGTTAGATATACTTGGACCACTGCTGGTCTCCGATACATAGAGATCAGCATTACTACCAAAGTCTATTGTCTTGTGCCCCAAGTTTATAAGAACTCAGAGAATGTTTGTCTTTTATCACATGCATACTACTGGCATTGCATCCATAATGACGAGGAAATAAAATCCTACAAAATATAACACTAGACTTATCATTAAAATTTATTTCTATCACTCCTGCCTTTTGCTTTCATATGTAAAATATTTTATTAATTGTAATTACCTGAATAAGTTAAATAAGAAATTTATATCTTGCCATTTGTATACAGAAAAATCTGAAAAACCCATAGGCTAGGGCTGGGTTTTCACAATAGACCTGATAGATTTAAAATCTTGCAAAAGGAAACTTTGCACACAGAAACTACAAAAGGAATACATAAAGGCTGCGTACTGATGCTAGGTTTTCAGAGACTCGAAGGAGATATGCTAGAGTTAATTACTTGTGAGTACATACCTTTTTATAATCCCATTTATGGGTTTTGGTCCAACATATTGCAAGTTATAGTAGTGCTTAAAAAAAAAACCTACAAAAGCTATTTGATCAGAGAACAAGAAAGAGCAGAGAAAATACGCATGTACTATTGTTCATTGCTGAAAGGAAAGGCCATCTTATATTTTCTTTTCTTTTTCTATTACAGTAACACACTTATACAAAACCAGAACCAAAATAAATATGTGCTCTTAACTCTTAGCCTGTTTGCCAGCACAAATTAATCAACCAAAATTAATCTACAGATTAAATAGATCAAAACTTGCAGCCCTAATTTTAAAATGTTGTTCAGCTCTACAGTATGTTAACAATATACTCTAATAATTTATTTTGAAAAGCAGATGAATGATGACTTCATGGAAGAATAGACTGAAAATATTTGGCTACCCTCCTACTTGTGCTATGAATTTAAGTCCAATATCCTGAACTGCAGTGCCTATATAGCACCCCAAAGGATCAGGCTATTACAATAGCAACTTAAGGCAGTTTAAGTGAAAGGAAATGTATTAAAATAGTTTGAGTGGGTTCAGGCAATATGTAAAATGTCGAACCATGACTCCCTGGAGCACGGCGGTGAGTCCAATTTCTAGAGTCAGGACTTCAAATCCTGGTTAAAGATATCAGTTTTGGAACCTCATGTAGGGCAGAATATGCCAACATTGGTGGGTTCAGACAACTCGCCCAACATTGGCATAGCAGTCCCAACGCTGGAAGCTGGGCTCAGCACTGTGCTCTGGGAACTGGCAGTTTGCTCTTTTCCATGTCATCTGAACCTGCCCTCTATATGTAGTCATTTGTACCTTTTCAGTTCACATCCACTTACTACAATTGAGGAATAACAAATAAACTTTATTTCTTTCTTGAAATTATCTTCATTATATATAATTCACTTAGGCATACCCGTCGCTAATCCCATGCATGGCAGCTCTTGCGAGAGTTTGCGAGAAGCTGCCCGGATAGCAACAGGCACAGGCGGGAGGTAAGAAAATGGCAGCGGCAGCCTGGCCAGTGGCGAGGAAGACAGTGGCCAGTGGGCGGACAGAGAAAATGGTGGGCTGGGAAGAAACAGCGGCCGGTGGGTGAGTGGCCAGTGAGTGGGTGGCCGGCAGGGAAGCGGTGGTGGCAGAGAACAAGAGGCCCGCCTGCCGGCCAAAAGGAAGGATGGCCCGCACTGGGGCCGAATGTGAAGCGTGGGTGGGTGGCGGAGAGGGCAGCACAGCCTCCCTCTCCAGCCTGCCTGCCAGCCCAAAGGAAGGCACTGGGGCTGAAATGTGCAGCGCGGAGAGGGCAGCACAGCTGCCCTCTCCGGCACCAGGTCGGCCCGCACTGGAGAACGGCCAAGCAGGGGGGCACAGCCTCCCTCTCTGGGCCCGCCTGCCAGCTAAATAGCAGGCCAGTGAGCGGGTGGGGTGAGGGGCCAGAAAGCAGGGGAGAAAGTGGGGGCGGGGGGAAGCAGGAGAACTAGAGGTGCAGATGCTCTGCGCCTGGTTCAGCTAGTTGATCATTAATAATGAATATATGAAAACAGCAGCGCACACCAGATTTCTTCTTACTAATGTTTTGATTGCTTACAAGTGACTGGAAAGGAACAGGTCAGTAAAACTTAGTGGTGAAATAACACATATGACTTAACTGAGGGCAGTCTATGGTTACTTGTCATCCAAACCTAGAACTATTCAGGCACCTGAGGAGATCATACAGGATTAGCCATTGCAACAGACCTTTGCTGTAAAAATTCAACTGTTTCCTCCAGTTCCTCACATAGGTCATGTGAGGAACTGGAGGAAACAGCTGAACTTTCAACTGGAGGAAACAGTTGAACAGTTGAGGCTTTCTGGGCTTTTCTTTTAAAGAGGCAGAACACAACCACAATCTGCTGCAGTGTTTAAATGCACTGTAGTATTTTTAGAACTTTGTGACATTTTCTTAATAAAATATAAAATCACTCTCAAATGCCTGGTTCCTGGTTTTCCCCAAATGTAATCTAAAAACTTCACCAGTGGTCAAAGTGTCTTCAGGGAAACTCAGATATTGTTTTAGATGTCCAAGATCAATGTTTGATATAGTCAGTGCCGACATTCAAATCATGTAGAACCTATGAAGTCCGCGCCAAGCAAAATATGATGCTTTTTTGAAGGCCTTACTACAAAATGTTCTATGTTTAAAAGTTATTGTCCCTGTTTTAGGGAACTCCCAGTGATCAGTGCCAGTGCTAGACGCATGGGAGTTCTTGGCCAAGTTCCTTGGAGGGCCCCCATTAGCAATATGGGGGAGGGGGGTACAGCTGTGCTTTACAATTGCAAGGAGCTCCAAAAGGATCTCTCTAAAGTGGGGGAGTGGCAACAAAATGGCAAATGCAGTTCAGTATTAGCAAGTGTAAAGTGATGCACATTGGAGCAAAAAAATCCATCTTCACATATACGCTGATGGAGTCTGAGCTGTCAGTGACTGACCTGACCAGGAGACAGATCATAGGGTCGTGCTGGACTGGATAGCTCACTGAAAGTGTTGAAAAAGTCAAATTCCATGCTGGGGATCCTTAGGAAGGGGGCTGAAAATACAACTGATAATATTATAATGCCCTTATACAAAAATATGGTGCAGGCACATTTGGAATGCTACGTGCAGTTCTGGTCACTATACCTTAAGAAGGACTTTGTAGAACTGGAAGAGGTGTAAAAGAGGGCAACCAAAATGTTCATGGGCCTAGAGCACTTTCTTTATGAGGTAAGGCTACAACACCTAGGGCTTTTTAGTTCAGAGAAAAAGATGACTGAGGGGAGACATGACAGAGGCCTATACAATCATGCACAGTGTGGAGAAAGTAGATAGAGAGACATTTTCCTCTCTCTATCAGTGATGCAAGCACAGGGGTGTGGGTATTGTATTGTAGAAAAGAA
The DNA here is from genome assembly GCF_027244095.1 of Hemicordylus capensis. Lineage (NCBI taxonomy): Eukaryota > Metazoa > Chordata > Lepidosauria > Squamata > Cordylidae > Hemicordylus > Hemicordylus capensis. The sequence goes on from NC_069658.1 coordinate 145,703,427, forward strand.
AGATGGTGGCTACCAGTGCACCTGCTGCCACGAAGGTAAACCTTTTTCAAACCCTTCTTGGGGCTTGTCTTAGTAGTGGTGGTGGCCCGGAGCACTCTTCAGCAGCCATGCTAGCAGCCAGAATCTTTTTTCCCTATAATGCAGTGTCCAGAAGCTCAATGACAGGGGCATTGCATGAGGGGTGAAGACAGATGGCAGTCGGCAGCACAGCTGCCAAAAAATATCCCAGGGTGCTGCTGCCACTGCTTAAATAGGTCCCCACAAGGGTTTAGGGGAGGCTTACCTAGGCAGTAGTAGCAGCATCTTGCACTGCTTCCTGGCAGCTGCACTGGCACCTGCTTCCTTTTCACACCAGGATTTCTGAGGTTGGCCTCAAGTCCTTTGTTCCCAGTGCCCAAGTTGATTGATCCCCAATGCCAATCCCAAGCTACTGTAACACCTGAAGCTTGATGTCATAAGAACAGCCCGGCTGGATCAGGCCCAAGGCCTATCTAGTCCAGCATACATTCCACACAGTGGCCCACCAAAAAGAAGCCTTTGAGAATCCCACAGGCAAGAGGTGAGGGCAGGCCCTCTCTCTTGCTGTTGCTCCCCTGCAACTGGTATTCAGAGGCATCTTGCTCATGAGGCTGGAGATGTCAGTTTGTCACTCTTCTGGTGCCCCAGTAATCTGCCACCTGAGACAACCACCTCATGAAAGGGTTGCCCCTTTGGAGCTGTTCATCCCTTTGGAGTTGTTCATCCCTTTGGAAATTTATAAAGAAGATGATATAGAAATAAATGTTTTAATCCATAAGTGGAAGTAAAACTCAAAAAATGAAGTGAAATTCATTGGCTGCCAACAAATGTGAACTAAGACTGAAAACAACAAGAAAGCCAGTACTCTAAATGCAAAGGCATTTAACTAACTGCACTTCCGGCACCTTTTCTTATTTCTTCGGTGGGGGGGGGACTCCAGAAGGGGACAATGCGGAGCAGATGAGTGGTGGGGAGTGTTTACTTCTTCCCCCACCTGCCACTTCTCTACTCCAAATTTCTTCAAGCTGCTTTTTCCACATGCACATTTCTGATGCATTTGGAACCCTTGGGGACGGGGAGGGAGGCTGTTGGGATGGGCAATTTGGAACAGAAAAACAGTGGGTCGGTAAAGTGTTGGATATATGCACACACACCACTGCTTCCCTGCTCAAAATCTCCATCTCTCAGTAACTTTTCCTGGGAGAAAAAAGGATCATTGACTTGCAGGTGAGGAGGCCTTATATTCCTGTCTGTGCTGCAAATATATTGGCTTGATGTCAGAATACCTGACAAGGTATTCTGGGAATTGTAGTTGGCGAAAGTGATGAGAATTATCGGTTAAAAATCCCTAGCAATATTCCAATAATCCCTAGAATTATCTGTTAAAAATCCCTAGCAATACTGGTAGAGCTACAGAACTACCAATTTTCCCTGGGGAGAGGGAATGACAAATAAACCCATTTAAGTCTGGCATGTAGATTGACTCTCTCTAGGAGTACATTCACATTCCTGTTTTTTGCCACAAAGTTACTCTTAGCCATCACCTCACTATGGAGATCCACATGGAATGGAACTGGGAAGGCCCCCACACGAAAAGACCAGGAAGATTAAAAAAACAGGCTTGCCAAACTGATGTTGGCCTATCACCCCAAAACAATATGGACACTTCCATGGTTTACATGGTTTCACAAAGAACTTGATGCAGCATGGTTGCCGTGGTGTGTCACAGGGGGTATAGAAAGACATCATGTGAGCCCACCCCAAGTACTGTAATGAAGCAACTGAGGGGTGGAGTGGAGAAAGAAAATCACAATCCATATATAACAAATTAACTTTTTATATAAAACACACAGATTTTTGCCAAATGGAGGAATTCTCTTTAGGATGTCAGAGGATTGTTTATTGGTTGAGTCCTTCGTTCCCAACCCCTTCTATACACCATTTTTATTGCTACGAAGAGAAGATTGCTAAACACTTGGGCGGGGGCATGATCCTCCCCCCCATTAGAGTCTTGCAGCATAAGATATATTTTGCCTCAAGCTTCTTAACTGTAACGTTGTTACTTATATAATATATATACAGGGAGACTAATGAACAAGAGGCTGTGGCTCTCCCACGATGACTAGCCCCTGCAGCCACGTTTGGGGGGGGGAAGAATCATAATAATGAATCTTCGAAGTCCCTGTCTGAAGAGGCAGTGCTTCATCCCAGCCCCTCATGCTTTACCCCTGGTTCCATCAGCGCAAGGTGGAATCACTCAGGCTTATTGACACTTCATCTGCCAAAGCACTCCCGCTGCATGTGGATCATCTGGTACACTGCCCGGTTTCTGGCGGCTGGACTCCACACTAAAACACCTCCCTTGAGCCTCTAGGAAAGCTGGCATCAGTTGTTACCATAACAAACTCAATTGTTCTCAGCAGTGCTCCGGCAAATAAAGTCATTAATTATGGCCCTCTCTCTTGGCCGCCGTTGGCTGGAGCGGCAATCAATGTGAAACCGCTCATTGCCTTCTCTCGGGGAGAGGAGGCAGATGCCATAAAAATAAACTGCAGCCCGAGCAGAACCCTGCCAGTAAGGCAGCAGCAGGCTGTACCCAGTAACGGCCATCATGCTGGTTCTGTGTGCCTGGCTACATTTATTTGGCCTGCCTCAGCCATAGGGGAAGGTATCCCATTAAGCAATTATTTTTATCTTATAACGTCAATTTACTTATACTGATTGGCTTCCTGCCGCCAAATATCAATTAAATTGCAAATGCCTGCAAAAGCTTATTTTCTATCTCTGTTCCCCCTCACACACACAACACACACTTCCCTTTTTTACTTGCTGTATTCCCCTCTCCTTCCCTCCCTCTCTTTTTTTATAAACTATGTTCCAACATAATTTAATTTATTTCCCTTTCCATATCTCAAAGGAAAATCTATATCTCCTCCTGGAAGGCCATTTGCCCTATGTTATTGGGAGCTGAGGTATCACACTATCGGACCATTTGTTTCAGCTGACTATCGGCAGCCCATCAGTGCTCCTAAAGACCTCTGCCATCTCCCTGCAATTGTATCCAGGATTGCTCGGTTTATAATTTGTTTTTATATATACAAAAAAGTAGGTATGTCACCATGAGGCTTCTGTATTTTTCTTTCAACTTCGTTAGCCTAAATGTTATTTCCTTTCCCACTCATACAAGCAACTAACTTGATGAGATCTGCTTTATTAGTAAACTTGAAAAGAACTGGCTGTCACTTATTTTACACTGTTCTTTTTTTAAAGATGTGGATCTCAAGAGAAGATGGGGATATCAAAAGAAGCTAGTGGCTGCTGACAGAGTGTTCCACTGTGATAACTAAATGAAAGACCTTTGGAAAATGAAAAAAGGCAGGTGAGGAAAAGTGAATTCTCTGTGTGTAAACTATCAGCAGCCTTTGTGAACTGTAAAGGATCTAACTGGCTGTGTTTGTGCAGTCTGAGAGCAAAAGGCATTCAGATGCACACATACCAGGTATAGTAGTTTGGACAGAACACATCCCAGGACATGGCTGGCCCAGGGGCGTAGCAAGGTTGGAGTGGGCCCAGAGACAAGTTTTTAAAATGGGCCCCTCACTTATATACACACACAAACACACTTCACAATATATAGTGCACTCACACTCACATCCCCATTATGAATACAGTGAATATCTAGTTCACAGGGACAGATCCAGCAGGAAATTACAGGGGGTGCAACAAGAATCCCCCCCATAAAAGATTCTACCCCCATATAAATATTGGGGCTTGGATTTTCTCTCTCTTGCAAATGTACTATGCCAGGAGGTGTCAAACTAAAATTTGCTGGTGGCCAGATTAGATTCTGATGCACCTCTGGTGAGCCACACATAGCCTTGCGCCCACTTCATACCACCTATCTTCATCCTCCTCTCTACTCTTTCTCTCATTCCTTTTCCTTTTCTCTCTCCCCTCCTTAAATTTGCTGAATTCACTACTTAGGGAAAGTAGTGAATTCACTCAGGGAAAACACTCAGGGAAAGATTGATTGTTTTAATTTTTAGAAGAAATTCGGTACATACCTGCTAATACCAGCTTTTTTCATGGAAAATCCTATCACTCTTCCTCTCCCCCTTACAAAGATGTTTCTAGGTACTTAAAATATCCAGGGCGTGCAACACAGGCGGGTGAGGAGTCATGTGATGTGGCTCTGGGGGGGCCCTTTGAGGCAGTGGGAACCCAAGCCAACTGTCTCCCCTTGCCTAACGGTAGTTACGCCCCTGGGCTGGCCCATGTCTTTTGGACTGTAAGAGTGTTCCATCATATACACAGGACATCCAGGTGCAAAGGAGAACAGGGCTCCTCTACCTTTGGTAGTTAAATAGAAGAAGGAATTCTAAAAGTCCCTCTTTTTCACAACTATTAAAGGTTCTGCCCTCCTTTGCATCTGGTCATCTTACACATTTTGTACACATTCACCAATGCAGTAGATCTGATTTTTTTTGTTCTTCTTCTTCTGGATGGGGCTCAGAGCTTCCAAAAGGTTTTTGAAGGCCACAAAAAAAAAATCTCACTTGTCTCAAACACAAGATAAGTACATGAAAAAATGGACCCTTACACTTGAAGTCCCTTGAGACATGAGGATAAAGGCACTTGTGATCATCTAATTTAGCTTCCTGTAAAGAGAAGTTATACATTTGGTCCCACAATGGACCAAACGTATAACTTAGAATAGTGAAACCAAAAGCCATCCAAGCCATCATTATTGTGCTAATGCAAATTATAAATAAAAATATCTCCTGAACCCACAACTAGCAGCTGTTAATGTATTAGGGTGGCTGCATGCCCAGCTTTTAAAACAAAAGCAGATGCTTAAACAGTCAAGTGGCCCTAACAGTTTCAGAAAATTTTCATAATTTGCAAGAAACAGAAACCAGTTGAAGAAAGTTTGAAAAGCAGACTGTGTTTAGTTAATAGATACAAATATACTATCCATATTTTTTTGCACTTCTCATACTATAACTATATTTTGTATAGATGATAGTTACAGAAACTGAGTACTTCAATAGCGCACTAAATATTTTCATTAGGGTTCCCCATCAATAAACAAGTATATTTAGCAGGGGGAGAGCAACTCCAACACCAGCACAGCAATCCTCCAGTGGCTGTTGCTGGTGTCTACCTTATGTTTCTTTTTAGATTGTGAGTCCTTTGGGGACAGGGGACCATCTTTTTATGTATTATTTATTTTTCTATGTAAGCTGCTTTGAGAATTTTGTTGAAGAGTGGTATATAAATATTCGTAGTAGAAGCAGTAGTAGCAGTACCTACTGCTGCTGTGGAAGAGATTAATGTGGACTCAAAATGACACAGCATGAGGGAATCCAATGGGAGAAAAGGAATAAGGAGGTCTTGTGCAGAGAAAAGGTGTGAGGAGGTCTTGTGGTGTGGGGAGAGAGATAACTTTATGATGGCATTGAATCACCCTGAAGATGAATGCTGATGGACAAATGCAATTAAAATTGCACTTTATTTTTAATCTTTATCAAGCAAGTCAGTTCTAAGCAGCACTTTCCTTGATACTGTTCTTCATCAGAGAAATGGACCCACATGAGAAAGTTCCAGGATGATTGAACATTCTGGGATGGAATGCTACCAAATAGGATTCTCATTCAGTATATGATGGAGATATTCTTATTCTTTGTGTTGCTTGTTGTAAGTTTCTAAAAAGAAAGTTCTAGAATCACCATGAGATCAACTGCTCAATGGAACTGCGGTTTGCCTCCATTTCCCCATCTCCCCGCTCCCAGACAATCAGAACCTGAAGACTGGGAACTGACAAAGGGGGTGAGACTGGGTACATGGGCTCCCTCTAACCCTGGAGGGACAGCCCGTGCCGAGGAGCTTCCTCCCTTACCTCCAGTTTGGGGCACAATCCCAATCTGGATACAACACAGGCAGGAATGGATCCCCGATTGGGTGAGTTGAACTCACTATAAAGCAAGGGCTCATTCCCAGGTTTGGGGGGGGAATCGGAACTGCAGTTGGGTCCAGGAACCACAGTTCTGATAATTTGGACATCGTAGGGGCCAAACTGGAGGTGAGTTCGCCTTCCGTTTGGCGTGATCTCCGAAGGTGGACATTGAGTGTGTTAATATATGAGGCTTTCGTCAGCTTTGCCAATCCTCCACTAATTTATTAATGCTGAAGATAAAAAAGAGGACTGGTAATTGAAATGCAAATTCATATTCTGACCAATGTAGGTTTTCTCACTTGTGTTATAATTTTCATGTGTGAAAATGTCATAGCAGTGAAAGTTGGGAAATCACTGATTCATATGTTACCTAGGACCAAATTCACCAATAGGCAGATGAGGCAAAGGTCTGAATATTTCAGAGGTCTTGAAATCAGTGAAGAAAAAATAGGCTTTGTGAGTAAACTGTTCAATTTTAACAAGACAGAGAGTCTATTCCCACAATCACTGGGAAGCAGGGCTAAGGGAGCTTAGCCCACTTCCCAGTGATCATGGGAACCACTGGGCTCACAGGAAAGCCCAGTGTTCCCAAGGCAGTTAGCCTGCCTAATTCCCCCTCCCCTTAAATGAGGTTAATGGAGCAAGGGCTCTGTTAACTTCATTTTTTGCTCGTGTGTCACCACAGTGCGTGGCAACACATGAGTACACCCCCAACCAGGAGGCTGCAGCCAGCCTCCTGGGCTCAGGGGTCTCTCCAGGATGCCCCACGCACTTGCACGGGACATCCTGGGACTTGCACGGGGCATCCTGCATGGCCCCTGATCCCCGCAGCCCCCACCAGCAGCGTGACGAAGCCAGCAGTCATGTGGGTGGCCAATCCGGCCTCCCCAGGGCTGCTCTTTAATCATCTGCGGGGAGAGCAAGCTAAGCCCGCTCTCCCCACAGACCCACCAGAAGCTCTTCTCACGCATTATGCGAAGAGCTTCACAATCTTATGCAAAGAACAATGGAAGGGGACAAAGTGGAAAAGGAGGGTATACAGTTTATTTGGCCTTTGCCAAATAAAGATTTGGTGACTATTGTGACAATTGGTGAGAAAGGGCTCGAGGGAGAGCAGGAAGGAAGGCTGCTTGCACTTACCTCCCCACAGACAATTCCTCTTGGCCCCCTGGATGGGCAATCACCCATCCATACAATTGCCGGCAGCACTGGGACCCTTTGAGTTTGTGAGGGCTAGGATGCTTTGAGTCTGCGGTGCATTATGGAGGTTCCCTTGACACCAGCCGGGAGCCGCACAGACTCCCAGCCCTGGCTGCTTGCAGGGTGGCAGATGATTTTAAAAATGGGGCTAATGGAGCGCTTGCTCCCTTAGTACAATTCAAGAACAATTTGTTATGGGGCGGCTAACAAATAAAGTTTATTATCATTTTATTATTCTTATTTTAAAGGCAGGCTCCCAAAGTGGGTTTGCCACCGGGAGCCACATGGTTCCTGGCAGTTCTGACGATCAGCCGAGACCGGGTTTGGCTTTCTTAGTCCAGTTCTGGTTGATCATCAGAACAGCCTCAAAGTGTATATATGTTCCATTTTAACTTCATAAGAAGGGCTCCTGCAACATTTTTTGAGCACTACTTTCTGAATGGAAAGATAGAGCTGACAGTATTTTCCATATCATATGTTTAGCATTGCAATATTCTACTATCTTTGCCAGGGACAGCCCCTTTTTTCTGGTACCTGTCCCTGGTAAAACCCTGCCCTTATTTTGCATTTTTGGGAAGTGCTGAGGCCAGATGTTATTAACATATACTAAAGCTATTCAAGTTTTAGCACCCTCCTCCTACCCAGCCCCATTTCCTAGAATTTGGTTGCATTCACATTTATTATGGAATAAGAGCCATTGAACTCATTAACATGCTTAAGATCAAACCACATATGAGGTGTGCATGCATCTTGACTCTAATATAAGTGTATTCACATGGACATCTCCTAATGCAAATGCCTTAAATGACTATACTGGTAGTAAATGTTGCTGAATGTGTCTGAGTTTCAGCTATTCTGCTATATGTACAATCAGATCCATTTAGATTAAGCATTCTATTTAAAAAATTTTAGATAAAAAAAAGAACATCACTCTAACTAAAAAGCCATAAAAAACTAAAAAAGCCACTAAAAAAAAACTACTATTAATATTAAATACATTACTATATTAAAAATACATTAAGAATATATTAACATAAACACCACAAAAATATAAAACCAGCAACATAGCCAGTGTTAGAGGACGTGATGTTCTCTAATTATGAATTTCATAAAAACCCACTACTTGACTGCATAGTGTGCACAGAAAACCTATACATGTAAAGTCACTGGCTGACATCCAGACCAAGTTACTCAACAAGCGAGTTGCTCTAAAGGACTACTGAATTTCAACAAGACTACTCAGGAGGTCGCTAAGAGTTGACACCGACTTGATGGCACTTAATCAATCAGTCAATCAGGAGTAATTCAGTCTGGATGTCAGCCTCTCTATCCTAATACAATTATTATCAGTATTGTCTTAATTCAGGAACTCTACTATGGCTATCTTTGCTAGTTTAAAATGGCACGTGCAGCCTATTCATATTCTCTTCAGGATCACCTGTGAAAAATCTGAGGAGCAGGCATACAAAACCCCGAGTGCCAGCAGTTTACAAGTTGCTTTAGCCAAATGTAATTAAATATTGGAATGTTTCCAAAACAAAGCTTACTCAGGAAAACCAGGCAGCAGAAATTTTATTAAAACACAGCAGAACAGTTATCTTTAAATCTATTATAAGGCAGTACAGTTATCCTCAATTTTGTATTACAGCAAAGTCGGATCAGTTACCAAGACAGCAAGCAAGAGAAAGGCAGTAAGGTGCTGAACATAAAGCACATGGCAACTTGCCATGGTATAAGATTGACCATTTGACTCAAGGTTATAACTACCTCGATGATCTGTCCCACCCCAAGAGCAAAATGATGCATTGAAAGGAAATAAGAACCTATTTTCCATCAAAAGCACTTGCAGCCTAGTCCTAAAACTCCTTGGACTTGGCATGTATCAACTCTTGTGCCTGCATAACATCACAAATTATGTAATGCCAGAATCATGGGGATGGTGACATAAGCATTGCAGGGATTTTTGCATCTACACAGATTAAGCTCTTTGCTGCCTGTAGGCGGCCAAAGATTTTCAGCCCCAGCAGCAAGGAAGGAAGGAGGAGGAAGTTTAAATCAATTTTTTAAATGTTTAAAACTGCCACCGTGCAGCATCGCAGTGGTGAGAGCTCCTCATGCACTCGCCTGCCCGCCTCAAAAATTATGACAGCAGTGGGTACATGTGGGATGCAAAGAGGCAAGACAAATTTGTGGATGGCGGAGAGAGCAGGCAGGCAGTGATACCCCTTCTAACCCAAGCCTGCCTACCTCCCAAATGACAGCGATTGCCCGATTTCGGACCTTTCTGAGCACACGCACACACTTCTTCTCCAAGGAAGTCTTTGATGCACCCGAAGTGCTCCATGTGTCCAAGCGTTGCTGGGTGGGCAGACTGTGGAACCGGGGACAGATCTTAACTCTCATTCAAATTTCCCAGGTTCGGACCGTCATTGCAGTATATACAGATCAGATGCTGCAGGGAGGGGAGCCCCGATTTCCAGCAACACAAGGAAAGTGGGGCCGCTGTGCTGAGCAAAAATAAAAATCTATATGTCCTGATGGTCGGTCTGATTGGCAGAGGGTCCGCTTTGACTGCTTCCATGCAGCAGTCGACAAAACTGGGGAAGGTGTTGCTGGGGGTACCCGTCCCCATGGCTTGCTTGTGTGCAGCAACCAGGCTGGGCGGAATCTGACATCTGGCTCACATGTGTGTCTCCATGGGCCAACACTCTCGTGAGAGAGCGGTCAGTGGGAGAAGAGCCTGATCCCCTTATCCACCCAGACAGATCTTCTCATGAGTTGTTAATGGGTATCCCCATGTCCTTCCACTCTCATGAGAGAGCGATCCTCTCAGGAGCAGCATCCATCATCATCACACACATTGGATCACTCCTTTCACTGGAAGCAATGCTGCTCCTGCTGGACGGTTCTTCTCATGAGTAAGCCTAGGGACTACATGCATTAACCAAGGGGAAGGGGTGGGGCCTGCCTTCCCCAACATCATTGTACAAAAAATAGACCACATTCAAGAATTCCTGGGTGAAGCTGCTTTTTAAACCGGGCCCTGGATATCACTGCCCTGCCACATATTACCTTCCCAGCAATCTAATGAGATTGCCCGGTTTATGGAGCCACCGTGACTGCATGTGCTTGTGAACATATATCTTTATCACTTCATTTTCGGAGCACAAAGCACATAGTGCCCATTTTGCCATCCTGTCCCCTTTCTCTCCTGATTGCCAGAAGGGGGTACAAAGGGACAGAGTGGGAAGAGGGCATGACCCCATGTGGCTTTCCTGTTTGACAGGCTTACAAGCTTGGAATGGGATGTGGCAGCATACTTGTTGCCAGGCAACTGCTTTATTAGATCGGAGACAGTGGGTAGGGCACGTGTTCGGAGAGGGAGCCAGCAAGAAGCACCACAGTCATGGAGCAGGCATGATCCCGGGCGTGTCTTGGCCGCCCTCTCTATGATTACAGTCCCAGAAACAGCACAAAACCACAGTTACGGTGGCATCCGCATTCGGACGTGGAAAATTTGCAAGAAGCACCTCTCCTCACACTCCTTGCAAGTCCTGCAAGAAGCATAAGGAGAAGAGACTGATGGCAACTTTCCCTCCTCCCCGCCCTCTGTGCCACTTTCAAAGGTTGCGAAGGCAGGTTTTGAAAGGGAGCTGCCCCACACCAGGGTTGTGGGCAAGGCGGCATTTGGTGCTTTGACTCAGGCACTCCAGTACCTTGGCCCAACCCTGATGGCTAAAGAATCCTAACTATGGTTTGTGTAATGCCCAAGTTGGCAAACCATAGCTATGGCAATCATTTTGTTGTAGTGGCTGCTACACTATGGAGATGGGAATTGATTTACAAAGCTGAATCTGAAAGATAGTTGAAGCAGAAAAGCAACTCTAAACTATGGTTTTCCCCTTGTATGTTTGGAAGTTCAAACCATGGTTTGGGTTCTACATTATAGTCAGTGCAAAACCTCAGGGCCTTTCACATGACCATATGTGGGTGGGTTGGAGGATTAGAGAGCTCCTATCCTAGTACCAACAGACCATTAGAACCTCTGTTTGGGTCTGCAAACCACTGAAACAGATGAGTAAGCCAGGCAAGGCATCTATTGCTGAAATCAGGAACTGGAAGTATAGAGTCCTTGCAAGCGTTCCCAATATGCTTTGTGCTGCTAGTAGACTGGAAACCTCATTATATTAGCAACTTCCCTCTGACTGGCCACAAAGGGGCAGGAAGCAAGCCCAGATCTACTGAAGCTGCTGCAACAGGCCCTGTTCACCCCCAACACAGTACCTCCAGTGACTGTTGCTATTGTCTATCTTATTTTTCTTTTTAGACTGTGAGCCCTTTGGGGACAGGGATCCATCTTATTATTTATTATTTCTCTGTGTAAACCGCCCTAAGCCATTTTTGGAAGGGTGGTACAGAAATCGAATAAATAAAAATAAATAAATAAATAAATTTACTGGATCACAGCGTATCACATTCACGAATGTCAGCCCCACAGCCACAGCTCTTTATTGTTTCCAGGTCTGATAGTTCCCAATAACTGCTAGAAAAGGCAAACAAGGTTTAAAAAAAAAAAGGTAAACCCACAAAATCAGAAAAGCAAGGTGGGAGAACCCTCCTCTCCTCCTACTTTGGTTAAGAGCAGGGTACAAAAGCTGGGCTACCCTGCTTTGAGCAACCTGGGTTGGAGGGATTTTGACACAACCATGAGTTCACACAACCATGCTAACCAGGGTATAAGGCCTCCTACCCTGATGTTGATGGTCATGTGAACTATTATTAGGAGTAATATCTGGATTGAGTCAGATATATGAAAAGAAATAATGAAAAATGAAAAGTCAACATGATTTTTTAATCTATATGCAGTTACGCAATGATTGAGCATAAGGATGCCGCCACTGCAGCATAAGCCTCTGCTGCCCCTCAACAGGGGAGGATGCCCTGAGTTCCCTGGCTTAGAGCCATGACAGCTAAACAGTGGTTTACACTGGTTTATGTTTGTAGTGTAGATTAGGGTAGAGCCAAAAAGAGTCAATTTTACTTATGCACTTTTGATAACAGAAGATAAATTGATCAAGCTCTCTTGGGTGCAGAAAATACTCCCATGTATATGCTGTAGGAATGGGATATAGCACTATGAAGAATATGCAGAATGATCACACACAGGAAATATGCACATTGCAGGATCATGTGATTAAGCCTTAATAAACTTCTCTTATGGTTATCTAATACCATAGATAGATAGACAGACAGACAGACAGACAGACAGATAGATAGATAGATACAGATGTCAGTTCTATTTGTTCTCCATTATAGACAGTAAATGTTCAGTTCCATTGATAACTATTTATTGGATAATTCATCTTGTCTTTTTTCAAATAAGGATTAGAAATGACTACTGAACACTTCTGTCATGTCTGCATCTGTATTTATACTCTGCCATTTGCACCTGTCAGGTGTCTTATCCCAAAGTTAGCATTATCTTAGCATTTAAAAAACAACAACCAGCATAATGCAGTCTGATCCTATTCTGAGCTTACTCAGAAATCCAATGGGAATTATTTCCAAGAAAGTAGGCACAGAATTGCAGCTTTGTCTTTTAATGCTATTGATCATCTGTTTACCAATAACTATGATTTTGTTTTGGTTTAGGTTCACTGTGGTTTATCTCTTCTTTTAGTCATTGTTACAAATTACTCTGATCCTAAAAACATGGGTTTTGCTGCACCATTTCAACACCAATGTGCTATGTAGCAGTGTCAAGATGGAATTCCAGTCCTCCTCTTTGCCTTGCACAAAAAACATAGATTGAGACTGCTAGAGATACATCATACAACTACAGCATAATAGTAGGATTTTAAATTCCTTTTAATTGTTTAACTCTCTTAAGAGCCGACTTAGGCCAATAGGTACCAAGCACAGAACAGGAGCTGATAACATACATGGGAGCAAATGATAATTAACCAAATTAATAGTGTCAAATGAAAGCTACAATCAAAGGGCAATACCCCATGTGTGTTCATGCATGCACATATTTGTAGCACATGCACACATGTAAACCCCCAAAACGGAAGATTGCAACCCTATGCTTGCTTGCCTGGGAGTAAGCTCCACTGACCTGAGTCAAACACTTCTGAACAAATATTCATAGGATCTGGCTGTAAGAACCAGAATGGGCAAATTAGAGTCAAACTAGATGAAACATGGGAGTTCCATTATCAGATCTGAGGACAATTGCAGCCCTAAGCTGATACATTCTGTTCCATTAGTAATAATATCTATATACCATTTATTTATTTAGCATATTTGTATACTACCCAAAACTCACATCTCTGAGCGGTTTACAATAAAACAACACAGATTTGAAACAAAGTTAAAACATTAAAACAATTTAAAACAATGATAGATTCTATAAGTCTAATCAAAAGCCTGGGTGAATAAATGTGTCTTTTACAAGCTGTCAGAGATGGGGAGGCTCTTATTTTGGCAGGGATTGGCCTTAGAAGAGCTCTGAGGGCCCTGATGTTGCACTGCAGGGAGGACTGCCTGGAAATCAACTACCACAAAACTAAAATTATGGCCTTCACCAGGAGGCCCAAGATTCACTCTTGGCAGATTGAGGGGCATAAAATTGAGCAAGTAGCACACTTCAAATACTTGGGAGTCGTTTTTCATTCTGGCAACTCTAGGAAAGCCCATGGAGAACACGTGGCTTTAAATGCCCAGAGAAGCTCCTCTGCCATTCTCAAATTCCTGTGGACAAGAGAAGGACATTATGTACCCACGGCTCTTGAACTGTTCATAGCCAATTCACTAGCTCAGCTCCTTTATGGTGCTCAATTGGGTCCCTTCCCCAACATTGCAACCCTGGAACTTGTACAATCTAAATTCCTGAGGGCAGCGCTCCAAGTACCGAGATGTGTCTCCAGTGCCACTCTGCGACTGGAGAAAGACCTGATCAAGTTAGAAGCTACAGTGTGGGTGGCCATTCTCTGTTATTGGCTCAGAATATCCTTTTGCCCAATTGGTCTTGCCCCACTAACCCTACAAGATGACTACCGATCTAACTGGATTCAGACAATCGAGCCAAAAATAGCAACTCTGGGCCATTCCCCCTTGACCTTGCTCAACATGGGCTACGATCAGGCAAAAGCAAACATCAAGCAACGCATTATAGACATTGAGCGCCAAACTGATCTCAGCAGTCTCCCAAAATTTCATATCAGTGACAGGCTTAAATTTTCTGCTTCGCCAGCAACATACCTCTCCCAACTGGAGGTTCCAAAGCACAGAAAGGTGTTCACTTTGGCTCACTGCCATAGCCTCCCTTCAGCAGTACTGGAAGGCCGTTTTAGAAGGACCCCACTTGCAGAGCGACTATGCCCCTGTGGCTTAGGGCAGATCAAAACTACTGAGCATGTTCTCCTATACTGCCCATTCTATAGAGACATTTGCGCCTCTCTTATCCTTCCATTGCTAAGCAAGTATCCAGGCCATCCGACCCAATTCTATAGCTCCTTGCTACTCTCCGACTCTAAGCCTGCCATTACATATAGAGTTGCCAGGTACTGTGCGGCTGCGATCAGTATTTGTCGGCAGATGACGGGCAGTGAGTCCTACCAGCCTTAAACTGACTCTCTCTGACTCTGGGCAGGCCCTGCAATTCCTCACGTGGCTCCCTTGTTACCGCTCCTTATAACCTTCAAGCCAGCTGTTATCCAGTTCAACTACTCAGGATTTTATATATTTTTGTTCTGTTATGTCTTTTAACATTACAATTTTATGTCCTCTCTCTATGCCTTTTATGCACTTTTATGTCTTTTACCATTTCTCAGGCGTTTAGCCCTTCATGCATTTGGTGTATTATTTACTATTTCCTTATAATGCATTCTTACCTCTTTTTATGATGCTCCTAATTTTATTTCTACTCCTGATTTTTTCTTTTATAGCGTTTTTGTATATGCTTTTGTTGTAGGCACCCACAGGCTTTTAATATAATTACAGTCTTATTTTGAATTTCACTTCTACTTTTGGTCACTTGTAGCCTTAAGATAGGTTTGTATCTTGTACTTAGTTATGTACCTACAGGCTTTTAATATTTGTTCTTTTATGTAATCACCCTTTTATTTTATGCTGGTCTAAGACCGTAATAAAGATTGATTGATTGATTGATTGATTGACTGTTATTTCAGCAGACAGCACATTCCAAAACCTCAGAGCAGCAATAGAGAATGCTTGTCCTTGAGTAGCCACCAGACAAGCTGGGGGCAACTGGAGACAGACCTTCCCAAATTATCTCAATATGCAGCAGGGCTTGTAACAGAGAAGGCATTCTCACAAATACCCTGGGCCTAAGCATTTGTCAACTAAAAGTTCTCAAAGCAATTTGCACAGCAAGAAGAATGAGAATGTGGTTCCCTGCCCAAAAGGAGTGCACAGTCCAAAATCTCCTGTGGCTCCATTGCTTTATGGCTGCTTTTCTCTCTTATTGTTCACCCAAGCTTTTTAAGTGTATTAAAACATTACTGTTTGTTTTTAGTTGTATTTTATTATCATTTTATTTTGCTTTTCGTTGTATGTGTTATTTTATCCTGTTATTGTTTTATGCTGAGCTGCCCGGAGAATAAGTGTTATGGAGGGGCCATGCAAATAAAGTTTATTATTAGAAAATGGAAGAAGACGACAATGGAGACCTGATGATGGATCTTCTGCATCTCATCTAGTTTGGCCCTTAAGAATGCCTGAAATAAGATGGGAATGTAGACACAGGAACCATCCAACACACCTCTTCACAATTGTGCATAGGCTTGTACATATGCACACACACACATGTGCTTTGCATGGGTGATACGGCATCATAGTTGAGGTAGGTACAATTATTACCATTCTTTTTGATCAATATTTTTGTTTTATTTTTTGTTTCCACCATGTCCTTAATGGTAAAAAACAAAAATTATTGATCAAAAAGAACTTTAATAATTGTACCTACCTCAGCTATGATGCCATTTGTGCCCTCTCCCACTCAATGATAGTTACATCCCTCGTAAAGCTACAATCTTACCCACAATGACTTTGGAATAATTAAAGCCAGCCAAATGCTACTGAAATCAATGGGACTGAGTCCCAAAAACATGTGCATAAGGTTCAATTGCCAACCCATTCTTCTGCTATGTGGATGTGGCATTTTCTTTTCACCAAGGCCTTCTAACCTACAAATTAAGGAAGAGTAACTTCAATTATCAATCAATGAAGATTATTTATTGATAAATATTCGAGACCAGAAGCACCCTTTCTATGAGGCAGGGTGAGGTGACTGCCTCAGGAGCAGATGTGAGAAGGGTCACAGGGTCAGCAAGATGCAACCCCTGTACCATGGCCCTTCCTGCCGCTCACTGCCACCAACTTTCCTCACTCTCCTGGGGCATGCCTTTTCTTTCCCCAAATCCCCACCCCCACAGAAGCTTGGAATGCCCCTGCCACCTCTGCCTGGTTTCATGCCATAGTCTGAGAATGCTTATGTGCCACTGCGGCAACCTCAGCAACATGGCCTGAGAATGCTGAGCACCCACTCACTGTTGCAGGGGTGGCATCATATTGCTGTCCACCTCAAGCAACAACATGTCTTGGACCACCCCTGTTAAGAACATTGGTGAATAATAAGTCAGCTATCCTATTTTGTTGTTGCAAAGTACTGAGATGATAGTGGATCTGAACTATGCAAGCAAAGCACTTTACTTTTTAACTCTGAATTTCTTACATTACATCAAAAACAGCAAGCTGATGTTCTGCACTCCTTCTCAGGAGTGTAACCTTTGGGTGTGCGTGTCTATCTCTCTCTGTGTCATTCTAAGGGTCAGTTCACAGGGCTGAGCTAAGATCCCTCAAGTAGTTTTTGTTTCACTTCACACAGTATGAACATCTCTATCTGCTTGGTTGAGGCCTTCTCTATTTTCTGCTGATTTCATTTCCTTGGGGACTTTACATCTCCAAGGCTGAGAAAGTACCTTCCAAAAAACAGCCTCAGAAACATTGATTTTTCACACCACTTGCTTACTTTTTTGAAACTAAAAGTTCTACTGTAGACAACTTTCAATATAAAAAATGGAAACACTCATTTGGCACAAGCCCTCATTCAAACAGCATATTTTAGAGGCGTATCTAGGGAAAATAGGGCCTAGGGCAAGCACTGAAATTGTGCCCCCTGTCTAAACATCTGACACCCATCTTTCAGATAACTTTACCTTAATGTCAGCTGAAAAATACAAGTCAAGCTTGTTAATCTTTTAATATTTCAAAAACTATTTAGCAGTGGATGTAGCCAGACCAAGAAAATGCTGGAAAACTACAAATTTCAGTATGCTGGGGCTCATGAAATACCCAAATATTATGCGGAGGTGTACTTGGAAAAACTAAATAGAAGTGCCTGTCTAATTCTCTGCTATGCATTGTAGCATCATGAATACATAAGTTTTAAAAATAAATGGAGAATTTGACTTTTCCCAGATACTCTGAAAATAATTAAACGATATGCAGAGTAAACGGTGTCACTGCTTGGAATATATTCTAGTATTTCAGAAAGACAGTTAAAATGAGAGAAAGAGCAAGAAACTCCCAGTGGGCCTTAATACTAAGGATTTCACATTGATTCAAAGACAAACTCACCATTAATAGCCATATTATCAAGACATCACGTTTAACTCACTTATCACAAGAAGCAAAGTAAGAGCAAATGGATACAATCTTAGCTCATAAACTTCAGCTCAGTATTCACAAGCCCTGATTTTCTGTTCATAGTGCCAATCTGAATATGTGTACAGTGACTTATATTATATTAATTTTAAAAAGAAAAAAATACCTGTAACCCCTTCGGGGGACTTCCTAAAGGCTGGGGGGGTCTGCAAAGTTTCCCCTCCTCCCACTGGCCTCTAGGGCCTCACAGGCACCATTTGAGCATGTGCAGTGGTCATTTTTTTTAAATAATTTTTTTTTTAAAAAATGGCTGCTGAAAACAAAATGGCCGCTGTGCATGCTCAAATGGCCTCTGTGAGGCGTGGCATGCCCTAGGGCCTCATAGACGCCATTTGAGCATGCCCAGTGGCCATTTTGTTTTTGGTGGCCATTTTTTTTAAAAAAATTAATTTTAAGAAATTGCGCCCCCCCTTCAAGTGGCGCCCGGGGCACTTGCCTGCCTGCCCCACCCTAGATACACCCCTGTTAAGGCCAGTGTATGATATAAACTGTCTCATCATCCAACAATGTCTTAGGAGAATGTGGATCTCTAGTAAAGTTTCCCTGTCCACAAGGCCTTCCCTATTAATTTCAAAGGAAGGAACTTCCTTCATTGATGTTCATCAGAAAGCCTGCACACACTGAAGCCAACATCGGGCTCTGGACTACGATGTGTGTACGTGTTTACATTGCACCAGAATATCACTCCATTTCCTTTTAAAATGGCTAACCTAATAAAAGTTGGAACACCTGTGCTGATCAGTAGCTGCCGGTGCAGGTATCACTGGGTGGGGGGAGCAGGCGATGAAAGGCACCTTTAAGGATAAATTAATAGGTGCTTTATCTCCACTCTCACTGCACCTGAACACTGCTCAGAGCAGCAGCACAACACCCAACACCCCCTGCAGTGAGGGTTCGCCTCCACTACTCACCTGGCTGCCAGCAGAGGATCAGCTCCACAGAGGCCAGATGAGTGGTGGAGGCGATCCCCTGCTGCATGGGGTGCTGGGAAGCACGCTGCTGCTCTGTGCAGTGTTCAGGTGCAGTGAGAGCAGAGATAAAGCACCTTAAAGGTGCCTCTCACTGCCCCCCCGGTGGTGCCCTCACCTGCCACTTCTGGTACAGATCCTAGCTATGTGAATCATACAGAAAATATAGCAGAATACACCTTAATTCTTGTAAAATAAAATAAACAGATCTGCTGGAACCTCTTTACCACCCTATATGCTTTTATAGTCTCATAGATTGACCATTGTAATGTACTCTATATGGAGCTGCCCTTGGAAACTATTCAGAATTGTCAACAGTTCCAGAATCTGGCTGGCCCATTATTGACTAGTAGTGTAGTTCACAGAGGTCACATTACATACGTTTTGGCCCAAGTGCACCAGTCCTCAGTAAGCAAACCCTCTTTAAGTTGCTGATTATGACCTCTAACGCCCTATACAACCTTGGCCTACAGTACATCAAAGATTCCTGCTCTCTTATGAAGCTTTTCATCAGGATCTGTAATATTGGTCTAACAAAACAAAATTTATTAAGGGCCTGCAAGCAATACATGCAGTCTCCAGCTTCCAGCACAGATCTGATCCTGGAGGGAAAATCTCTTCAAACTGACAAGATAGGATACAGAACCAGAGTAGTAAAGCATGGAAGAGCACCACCTATTGTTTGGAGGTGTTACTTATATAATCATCACAACTTTTATCCTCTAAATTAAGCATCTTGCATATAAAGAATGTTCATATTCTGCAAGCTAAAAGGGCGTTTGTGTTTTTCTGCCCACTCGAGTTCTCAGCGGATGAACATGTGTTACTGGTAGCTGATTTTGAGCTACCAGGGCATACTAAGACAGTGCTCTCCGCAACACGACATACTTCAGAAGTGCATCCATCACAATCTCAGTCTGTTTATTTTTCAGTCGTTGTGCCACAATATACTTTGAAAAGGAGTCATACACCACTAGCAAGTACTGATTCCTAGCTGGCATTTCTGGAAGTGGGCCTTTCAGGTCTACTTTAATAAATTCCCAAGTCTTAGTAAGCTGTGGCATTTCCCCTGATGGGGTTCTGTCCCAACTCACTGGAGCTTTCTTTTGTTGTTAGGTGTGACATGAATGTGCCCACTGTTTTACATTTGCTGCCATGCCAGACCAAAAAAATCTGCCTGATACTTGGTCAAGGGTCTTCTCATACCCCAAGTGACTAGCTGCATAAGAACATAAGAACAGCCCTGCTGGATCAGGCCCAAGGCCAATCTAGTCCAGCATCCTGTTTCGCACAGTGGCCCACCAGATGCTGCTGGAAGCCACAGACAGGAGTTGAGGGCGTGCCCTCTCTCCTGCCATTACTCCCCTGCAACTGGTACTCAGAGCCATCCTGCCTTTGAGGCTGGAGGTGGCCCACAGCCCTCCAACTAGTAGCCATTGATAGACCTCTCCTCCATGAAGTCATCCAAACCCCTCTTAAAGTCATCCAGGTTGTTGGCTGTCACCACATCCTGTGGCAGAGAGTTCCACAAGTGGATCACGCGTTGTGTGAAAAAGTATTTCCGTTTGTTGGTCCTAGACCCCCTGGCAATCAATTTCATGGAGTGACCCCTGGTTCTAGTGTTGTGTAAGAGGGAAAAGAATTTCTCTCTCTCCACTTTCTCCACACCATGCATGACCTTATAGACCTCTATCATGTCTCCCCGCAGTCGTCTTTTTTCTAAACTACAAAGTTTAGAATCATTCTAAAATCATTAAGAATCATTAGAATCATTCTCTTATTTATTTACTTACTTAGTTGATTTCTATACTGCCCTACCAAAAATGGCTCAGGGCGGTTTACACAGAGAAATAATAAATAATTAAGATGGATCCCTGTCCCCAAAGGGCTCACAATCTAAAAAGAAAAATAAGATAGACACCATCAACAGTCACTGGAAGTACTGTGCTGGGGGTGGATAGGGCCAGTTACTCTCCTCCTGCTAAATAAAGAGAATCGCCACGTTAAAAGGTGTGTCTTTGCCAAGTTAGCAGGCATTCTAGTACTGTTTTCTGAAAGGAAGCTGGCATGATAAGCCTGTGACCTCCATAAACAAGTAAATCTGTAACAGAATCAATGGATAAATCTTTCCTGAATTAAGCTAAATCTCCCCAATCTAGGTCTCTTTCAATGAAGCTGTTGATGAACTATACACAGTTCAGGGTCCCTACACTTTTCCTGGCAAATATCTTACCAGGAACAGGTGGCATCTATTTCCACTGCCGCTATACAGCTGAGAGCATCAGTCACTACATTCTATTTTCTGGGTTTATGATGAATTGTGAATGTATATTCAAACAGTTTGTGGCTCCATCTCTACAGGTGACCTTCTGGATTGTATTTTGTAGATAGTCACTACAAAGCTCTGTGGACTGTGTACACTGTGAATTCTGTACCTAATAAATAGGGTTGACGCGTTTTGAGAGTCTCCACAATAGCCAAACATTCCAGTTCTGTTGCTGAATACTTGGTTTCTCTTTCATTTAACTTTCGACCCCCAAAAGCTACCAGCCTGTGTCTGCCCCGCTCATCTGTTTGTTCTAATGCAAATGCCAATGCCACTTTTGAGGCATCACAGGTTACAATGAATGGGCGAGAAGGATCTGGAATTGAATAATTCAACAGACCCTCCTTTAGTGACTCAGATGCTTGTTGGTACTTTGCTTCCCAGCTAAAATTATTCTTTGTGAACTGATATAATGGTGCTGCCTTCTCAGTGAAATATTTTACAAATTTTCTGTAGAATCCACAGAAACCAAGGAATTGTTGCATTTCTTCCAAAATTTTAGGTACTTTCTACCATTTAATCACATCTAGTTTTGGGGGATAGGGCTCCAGCCCTTTCTCACTGACAACATATCTCAAAAATGTGATGTGATTTCTTGCAAACTGACATTTATTTCCTGCTAATTTAAATCTAGATTCCTTGATTAGGCTTAGAATCTTTTCCAGACACAGCACATGCTCTTCCCATATTTTATAAGAACAAATGGAGCCATCTAAATAGTAAGGGGATCTTCAGTTTTCAACACCCTAGTGAGATCATTAACAACTCTTTAAAAGGTACTTGGGGCATTCATAAGTCCAAAAGGAATTCTGCAGAACTGAAAGAGTCCAGAGGGTGTAACAAAGGCTGTTTTTTCCTTGTCATCTGGTATCACTTGGATTTGATGATATACAGATACCAAATCAAAACTGCTAAAAAAAATTTGCTCCTGACATTTTATTCAACGTGCTCACCATGTTAGGAAGTGGGTAGCTTTCCTGAACAGTTTGTTTATTTAGTCTATAATCAACACATTCTCAAATCTTCATTAGGTTTCTTTGCAATTACTATTGGGGAAGCCCAAGGTGATGTAGAATGTTCTATCAAGTCATCTTCCATCACGCAGGTTAGCTTTTCCTTCACTGCTAAAGGAATCCGACATGGAAGCTGTCTCACTGGCATACTCCCAGGCTTCAGTACCATTTTATGGTGCACTTTATCATATCTTCCAATATCTTTATTATGGTGTGAAAACACACTTGCATACTTCAAGAATGTCTGTTCAAGTTGCTTTTTAGCAGTGCCTTCCACTGATGCTTCTGTCAAGTCAATGCCTAGTTCTTACCGACCTAGCAGCTACACGGTCCTTCATCTGTATGTCTTGTAGAGACTCTGACACCTGTTATTTTAGACATTATCCCAAGTGACAAATTCTTTGAGAGTTTTATTCTTGATTGGTCACATTTAGTGCTCTAACCCAGAACTACCCTTTTGGCCCAGCTTGAAACAGGGTTCTGCTGAACAACAGCAGTGGTACATTTGTTGGTAACCTCCAAACTGGACTTCTGTAATGCACTCTACATAGGGCTGCCTTTGTACGTAGTCCAGAAACTTCAGTTGGTTCAGAATGCGGCAGCCAGGTTGGTCTCTGGGTCATCTCGGAGAGACCACATTACTCCTTTGTTGATGGAGTTACACTGGCTGCCAATAGGTTTCCGGGCAAAATACAAAGTGCTAGTTATAACTTATAAAGCCCTAAACGGCTTAGGCCCTGGGTATTTAAGAGAGCGTCTTCTTTGCTATGAGCCCCACCGGCCGTTGAGATCACTTGAGGAGGTCCGTCTCCAGTTGCCACCAACTCGTTTGTTGGCTACACACTGACGGGCCTTCTCGGCTGCTGCCCCGAGATTGTGGAATGCGCTCCCTGCTGAGATACGATCCTCCCCATCTCTGGCAATTTTCAGAAAACACCTGAAAACACATCTCTTCAGCCAGGCTTTTTCAGTTTTTTAAAACTTATTTTTAAATTGTTCTGATTATTTAATTGTTTTATGATGTTTTTAATTGTTAATCATTGTTTTATGCTTTATAATTTTTGTTTTAATTATTAACTGATTTTAATGGTGTTTTAATGGTGCTTCCTGAGCCTTTTGGAAGGGCAGTATAAAAGTTTTAATAATAAATAAATAATAATAAAATAAAACAGGCCTGGATGGATGGTGCTGGGCTGAAACACTCCAACAGATTATTTGCAGCAACCATTTTCCTTCAAGGGTATTAAGGCATTATGTCCAAGCTTCGTCACTTTATTCTGAATCACTACAGAATGTATCATATTTACCCAAATCAAAGACCACTCTAAATTTGAAATTACCCTTTAAAAATACTGGCTAAATTCAGGTTTTACCTGTATATAGCTCTCCTATTAATCCATTTATACATTGGCTTTTTTCACAAGAGTCTTTCATGGCTTGCCACTGAGCATAGACACTGCAAGCTCTGCATTGTAAACTCTATATTTGGTTGAGCACGTTCTGCTTCATCTGTGTCCTCATTTAGGCATGGAAGAACAGAGAAAGCTCTGTCAAATACCCTTCTCAGAGCACATAAATAAGCATGCAAAAGTTCCCCCTTGCTTCTTCCTAGCTTGCCATTTCTTCCTGTATTTCAAAAAAGCCAAGCCCCACTCATAGTGGCGTTTTAAGTACTTACAGAGCTGCCAATAGGAGCCACAACAATCTGCACTTGGAAGCTGCAAGTAGTATGCTTTAGCACAGGGCTGCTCAAGCTTCGGTCCTCCTGCAGATTTTGGCCAGCACAACTCTCATAATCCCTGGCTTTAGCATCACCCTCCAAAAAGACTGCAAGGTAATGTGTGACATTTTATCAGCCAAGTCTTCACTGATTCCAGACCCTTCTGAGTTACCAGTACATTTCTTCTCAGGCAATAAGGCTTTGGTCATGGTCATCTTGAAGCTACTGCCACCAGTTTGTAATACTGGCTTAACAGAACAAACTTTATTAAGGGTCTACAAATAATACATGCACCTTGGGCTTCCAGCACAGATCTGATCTTGGAAGAAAAATCTCTTCACACCAACAGCATTAAGATAAAGGTAAGATACAGAACCTTAAAGGTAAAGTGTGCCATCAAGTCGATTTCGACTCCTGGCGCCCACAGAGCCCTGTGGTTTTCTTTGGTAGAATATAGGAAGGGTTTACCATTGCCTCCTCCTGCGCAGTATGAGGTGATGCCTTTCAGCATCTTCCTATATTGCTGCTGCCTGATATAGTCCCAGCAACCTTCTGCTTATTAGTCAAGCATTTCCCTACTGCACCACTTAAGGTGACTTACGGAACCTTAATGAGTAGTAAAACATCAAATCAACCCACCAAACCAACCAATTGGTTGGTGGTGTTACTCATAATTATTACAGATCTATGCAGGAGGTCCTGCTGAAAGCTGCATAACTGTAGGAGGTTTGATCTGTGGGGTATACTGAATAGGCCTCTCCATTGTGGAATGTTCTTCCAAGGAAGTCCTGCCTGGTTACATCTGTTTTTCATTTTAGGTTTCTCAATGATACCAAGTAACGTTCTAGCTTGTTTAAAACAAAAACAAAAAAAACAACCCTACCCATACTCAGTCCTTTTTTAAATTTTTAATTTTGCTTTTAGCGCCACTGATTATTTTATTATTATATACTGCTTTCTGTATTTTTAATAGAAAAGTGGTATTCAAGTTTTATAAATGTACAAGCAATCTGCCAGTGTCAAAAATATTGACATGACTACTCCAGCATGGCAGCTTCCTGTCTTACTTATTTAAAAAGAGAAAAGGAAGTGGAAAAGCATGGCCAAGAATAATTCTGCACCTACCCTGCGGCAGGATCTTTAATGGTTCTAAATGCATAATTGGTCATGTTGTAAGCTTCGTTTTTAAATAGGAATGTCAGCAAGCCGGCTCTGCAGCAAAATGTGATGTCCTGGCCTGCTCCACTCAAGCCTGGCAGCAGGTGTCACAATTCACCTCCTTATACTTGGCCCATTGAAAGCAGATTTCATCCAATTGACCTTCACTAAGAGGTCAACTGACCCATAATTACAAAACTGAAGTTGCTTGGCTGGAACTGTTTTACTAACCGGCACCTGCAGATTTCCACCAGCCAGCGGATTTGCACTGACCTCTCTCTCCTTTCACGTAAGCCCCACTAGTACTGCATAGCTGAGTAGTAGGCACAAGATTAGATTTATTTTGCAAGTTAAACTGATCCTATGATTAAGAGTTGGAATATTCAGTGTTGCTACCTTTTCCATCAAATGGAACCATGTGCCATATATAAATTACCACAAAAGATAATTGTACAGTTGTACAACTTGGAATTTCAATCCAGTTACATGGACTAAATAGAATTCACACAAATCTAACATATTTATTGAAAATATATATGCCATACATGCACAAAAGAACCCCAGAGTGGCTTAAAAAGTTAAAATTAACAATAAAACAAATATACCTATTTATAGTCCTCAACAGCCATCTAAAGCAGGGGAGGGAGACAGCTTTTTCTGGAACTTTTCCTCCTTCACCCTAAATGTCACTATCCCAAGTTTTGGCTTCTTTAACCAACAAGTTAAAAATAAGGCATTGCTTTTAAAATGTCAGACCTAACCAGGGGCATGGTAGTAGGTCCTGGGACAAAAAGTGAAAATGGGCCCCTGCCCTCAACCCCCATCTTCTCCAGAAAGGTTTGAGGGGGAGAGCCAAGAGGAAGCTATTACCCAGCCGGAGGAAACCACCCCCCTCCCTTAGGACCTGGGGACATCCCCCGGCCACCTTTGTTTAATTATAGCTGGACCTAACATACAACAGCATCCATTATCTTTCAACAGATACACAGAATAAATATTTTTGACTAGTGGTTTCTCTCTATCACAATGTTAAAATCATGGGGAAACCTACAGCTGCTAAAATTCTCCATTAGCTGTTTACTAAATACATATCTGCTAAGATGTCCCTATTTTCCCATTCAGGTGAATGGAAAAATAGGGACACCTTGGCAGGTATGTAAATATACATAATCGCTGTCTTGTATTTGAATATACTGGTTCTAGTAAATTGATCAGCCTATTCTTTAATGGAGTTGTTCACAGAGTAGCTCTCCTAGGATTACTCAGACCAAACTGTTGTGTTCTATCTGGTTAACATTTGTGGTTTGTTGTTTGGATGTTTGTCCCGGTGGGGAGCCTGTAGAGAGTATGGAAGGTGGAGTCAGACAGGGAAAGGGAGGGAAAGGAGAATGAGAATAAATTTTTAGTTAAATTTATCTAGTTTTCTTTGTGTGTATGAGGGAAGCAGCTATAAAACACAAACCTTGATGTGCTTCCATAACTTTCTACAGACTCAGTCCATCCACTGAGACAACAGCAACCTTTTTTAATTGATTGATTCTCATTCATGTCTCTGTAGCCTCAATTCTAGAATATAGTAATACACTCTACAGGGGTCATCCTTGAGGAATATATTTAGTCTTTAGCTGGCATGGAATTTGTGCTCCCTGGTAGGGATGAGTCACCTCATGTTCATTAAAATGTGTTCCAGGGTCTGCATAAGAATATAAGAATTATCTTGCTGAATCTGACTAAAGGTCCATATGGCCAACATGCTGTGGCCAGGCAGATGCCTCTAGGAAGCTCACAAGGAACACATTATGGAGTCAGCTATCTCCTGCTGTTTGTCTACAAGATCTAGTAATCAGAGGCAAACTTCCTCCAAAAATGGAGGTTCCATTAAAGAGGTCAAGGATGGCAATCACTACGCCACCCACTATATTTCAGAGTATATGTGATTATTATTCCTCAAGACAACTTTTTTTTTTTAACTAATGCACTGGTTCTACAGACTATTTTTTCTAAACAGTAAACATTGCAAATGAATTGCTTTTTTGAAGTTTAAACTTAAATATATCCCAAGGGTGGGCCTTTGAGAATCGTGATGCCACCCTTCTGCCCTTAAAAATGATATACTGGTACTTTGGTGCAGTGATGCAAAAATATAGACCTAGTATAAAGATATGTAGAATGTAGGAAGAGAAGCTCTATCACAATGTCAATGTGTTCAGTCTACCTTCTGGGCTTTTATTCCCTCCCTCTATCTTTTCCACCAATTTCTATTTTATATTGTATACTCTTAATGGACAAGAATATTTTTGCTTACTATTATTTTTGCAACTCTGTAAAGTATCATATGCAGTGATAGTATGCAAGCAAATTAATAAAGGTAATTAATACAATAAATGGCAGAATCTTAATTTATTTTAATGAAATCAGTTTGCATCCAAATAAACTGGCATGTCTGTAAATTCTTACCATTCTCTTTTCAGAAGAAGAACAGGGAAGTAAGCAAAGAAAAGTGCTTTTATCTGAAAACAGGGCAACATGTGAAAGTTTCTCATCATATGGAGAGATCAAAACAAAACCTATTTTTCCCCAGTTCAGCTTCAGATTTTTGTAATAGTTTCAGATAATCTAAACATTGTGGAGTTAAACAAGTAAAAGCACAGTGCATATAGAATTCAACTAATTTAATGCTTTCATTTCATGTGGCTTGGATTGTTTACTGTGGGAAATGAATATTCAAATATTATCTCTGAGTGTTTAAGAGACAAAAGTAGCATTTTTGTTTTAACATGACCCTTTCTACACCTGTGTCAAGAAAAGCAGAACATATTCAATAAAAATTAACATTGAAAAAACTGTTTCCGGTGAAGAAACCCCCACTCTCTCCCATTTGCCTATTACGCATAAACGAAGATGTTTTTTCTTTCCGTTCCTCTTTTTAGGGGTTGGGTTTAAGATGGAAGGCATTAGCATTTAGCTGAGCACCCTGTATATGTTTCCGTGTGTGTGTGTGTGTGTGTGTGTGTGTGTGTGTGAGAGAGAGAGAGAGAGAGAGAGAGAGAGAGAGAGAGAGAGAGAGAGAGACTCGGGTTCATTTTCGGTCTGCCTGGGGGAAGGGAGAAAGGGATTCAATAGGTGGCCCTGAGAGGCCCAGCAGAAACCAATGCTCCCAAAGATCAAAGTCACAGCCATAGAACAGAGAGCAGCAGTGCTGCCTGCCACCCGGTCACTCTTTCAATGCTGGCAGCTATTCATCAGTAAAGCATGCCTGTCATCACTGTTTGCACCCGCCACCATCACCACCACCACCATTCCTTCCCAGAGGAGAGTGGGGGAGGAGGAAAAATTCATTATCCATTAATGAGCTCTTCACAGAACCTGATCCCCGTGGCAAACACAGTTCCATTCATAAAACCTCTCAGAGACTAGCCAAAAGGGGACACAAAAGCAGCCATTTCACAGCCAGACAGCACACCATCTTGTTCCAGTTTGCCCCCAAACATACACACAACGGCAGTGAATGGAAGCATACAAACAGAGAGGAAGGAAGGGAAAGAGGGAAGGGCAAGGGTGAAGGAGTAATGTCCGACTGACACACAGGCACACACAGAAGCTGGCTTCCTCCGGCCATCACAAGTGCTGAAACTATTACAGCCCCAAAGTGGTGAATTTATAGAGCTAGAGGACAGAAATAGAGCACTAGGTAAACTAAAGAAACAGTTTTGAAGGCTGATGTGTTAGACTGTATTAACAAAAAGAGAAAAAGAAGAAAATCAAGCTTTTCATTTTAATATTAACATTTGTTTAGGACTTGATGGTTGACTATTCCTTCTACAGAGTGTCACCATAATATATACAAAATTACTGTCAGCCACATCCTATTACAGTAATCTTCACTATTTTTCAAGTGAGGACTAATTTAGCAAAAAACCTTCAATGTGAGAGCCATTTCCCACTGTGCTCACCACCTAACAGTACTGCACTTTTCTCAGTGCTGGGAAGGCTTCTTAAGAGAAATGGGTTGAATTCAGACATAATACAAAACTGGAGTTAAACAGGGCAGAGGTTGAAACTCCATTACATCCGAATTCTAACTGCAGTTTCAAGCTGAAAGCAACCTCCAGTTTGCCTCGCCAAACTCCAGTTTGAACTTTTGGTCTGCAGTAAGGTTTATGGCCAAGACCTGAGGTTTGGCTGCTGATGTGTTACATCTGAACCCAGACGCCACCATAACCGCAGTTTCGGGCTGTTTTTGAAACTGCAATCATAGACGTGGCAGCACAGACCCACCCGGGATTGTGCCCACTCCGTGGCTGCAGCGCTTCTCACTGGCCCTCTCTCCAAGCACCAGCACCACCCCTCCTGTCACTGATCCAGCAATGCAGTTGCCTGGCAACAAGGAGGCCACCACATCCCATCCCAGGCTTGTCAGCCTGTCAAGCAGCAAAGTCACACAGGGGCATCCGCTCTTCCCACTCCGTCCCTTACTCCCCGCTTCTGACAACACCTGGAAAGGGGACGGGATGACAGGGTGGACATAAAGCACTTCAAGAATAAAACAGCAATGATGTATGTTCACAAGTACAAATATCCCAGGTGGCAATATAAGCAGGGCACCCCATCACAGTGCCAGGATGGGAACATATGGCTGGGAGGGTGATACCTGGGTTTAACCTTGGGTTTAAAAGGCAGCCCCAACCAGGTATTCTTGAGCAGCCAATTTCTATTTTTTCCCACAAAAAGGTTGGGGAAGGGGGGCCCAGCCCCTTCCCCTTGGGGGTACCTGTGTGGTCCCTAGGCTTACTCATGAGAAGTATCCCTGGGCAGTAGGGACAGCATTGCAGAGAGGGAAGATTCTTCATATGTAATTACAGCGGATGCTGATCCTGAGCAGACCGCTCACTCATGAAAGTGTAAGGCCATGGGGACACCCCCTCACAACTCATGAGAAGAACCGCCTGCAGAGACAGGGAAGGGCTGTTGGCCACAATCTCTAATAATGTGTGATGACAAAACAACCCCTTCTCCCACGAATAGCTCTCTCACAAGAGTGTCAGGTCATGGGGACACCCCCTCAAAAATCCCAGGGGCTCAAGGGGGCTCTATTTCCTTTAAAGGTGCCCCCCAGAGCTGGGCAAAGGGAAGCATGGCATAGTGAAAATGGTAATCTCTGCATCGTACCAGGAAGACTGTACATTTTCAGCTGTGGTTGAAGCTTCTCATCGGCCAAATAAACAATTAGACAGGGCGCCACATTTAGGGTTGATGAGGCCACCACTGGCCCCTGAGCCTCACAATGAAGACGACTGTCCTATTAACTAGTATAGCTCAGGAGCTAACAGAATAAGCTGTGAGCCAGTAAATTGCCTCATTCAAATCTCTTCAGCTGTCAAAGAGCACTCCAGACCACTGCCACTGCTCAGAAGACCCTCCCCAAATCCTGTGGGGGCTTACTTTAGGGCTGGCAGCAAGAGTAGCTTAAGGTGTGTTTTTCAGCAGACACACTGGTGGCCGCCATTTTGTACTTTGTTTTTTATGTTCATTTTTGTGGTAGTTTTTATTGCAAGCTGCCTCAGGCAGCAGTGTGCTGGAGGGGTGAGGTAGAAATGCTATTAATAAATAACTCTTTATTTCCCTGTAATGCAATGCCCAGATGCAACACTTAGATGGGAGCATAGTGTTATAGGTACAGAAAGATGGTGGCTGCCAATGCAGTACTCTAAAGCACTGCAGGCGATCACTGCTGCTTAAATCACTTCTTGGAGACTGTGCTAGAAACCACCATGTTTTTTCCACCAGGGCCTCAACAGTTGGCCATGGGCCCTTTGATGGCCCTGAGCCTCAGCCAGTGCCCACATTGGCTAATCCCCGACACCAGCCTGAATATAGGTTTCATAATGCTGGCCTACCTAGGGGTTGTAGTAAGGATTACTGAAATAATATATGCTAAGTGCTTTGGAGCACTTTGGGAAAACACTTTGTTGTCATCATTATCATCACATTCACAACAGCTGTTACTATATCAATTAAAACTAATTTTTCGGAAGGCAGCTGAGTACATATGCACATACACACACTAATATTTAAAATAGGACAAACCATCAATTTTATCTGCAAGGAAATACTCCAGGAAATGTTCTAAGGTAAATTTGACATTTAGCCATTTTCAGATGTCTGTTTGCATGGCAGCAATATGCTTCATCCCTTTTTGGAGGTAAATTCTTAAAAGTATGTCTAGAAACACTTGTTCTGTTCTCAGACTATGGGGCAAGTCTCCTAAAGAAGAGTGCAAAGTTCCAGGGAAGGATAAGATCCTGAGGAAGATGGCACTTTCTTTCCTCATCAGCCAAGATTTGGGCAGTTGGAATGCCCCCTAGCAAAGGATTCCCAATTGCTTCACAGTACATTTTTAGAGTATCTGCATTCCCCAAACTGCCACAATTTCAACCTAATTTGTGAAGCAAGAAACTTGGGAAGAGCTGCTGCTTTGTTCTAATGATAGTTTCCTGTGTGTGGTTTTAGGAGGAGGTCAGAGATGCTAATATCAGATAAAAACTCCAGTCCACAGACACTTGTATGAAGAAGCAGAAAATTGCATGTGGCTGTGCATGAGAATTTCCACACCTATTAAACAGATTATTGGTGCTAAACTGGGGAGCTGTATGAGGTACCATAAGCTCAGAATGGAAGACAAGTTCAAAAAGGTTGAAGAAACATTGCATTAAACTGATATAAAGAGTCCAGTGAATTAACATTAAACAATACTTGTTTTTGGATGAAGTAGCCAAAGAAAGAAAGAAAGAACCAATATAAACCCAATCTTGGTTGACCACCCACCCACCCCGATGCACCTGTTTTCTCAGGCTTGTAACTGAAATTAATTTTAAACTGTTTAATCGTTTTTATCTTATGAAATTGTTTTAACTTTTTATTCTGTGAAATTGTTTTGTTTTTACTGTGTTTTATATTTGTTGTTTTAAATTGTGTACACTGCCTAGAGATACACATATCAGTTGGTATAAAAATATGATAGATGAATGAATACATTAATGAATATCCATCATCACAACTTTTTAAACCATACAAGTATTATATTTGGTATTTTCCATTTGAGATCCTATACATGTTTATTCAGAAGAACCATTTTGCCCTTTGCATTTACTCTCCAGTTAGGCTGTGGTTTGATCTGCATAGACTGCTTTGCAGGGGTGAGATCTCGCAAGAGCATCCTAGGTGGTTAGAACAGCCTCAAGTGGATAGTTGTCCTGGCTAACTCCTCATTTTTAAATCTGAAGAACTATAGAACTGGTTCAATAATTACCCAAGTCTTCTGAGAATCAGAATCTCTTTAAAAACAAACAAACAAACAAAAAAAACAGGGATAACTTGAGCAGCAGCATCTTAAAATTATACAGACAGAGACAGATTTAGGTTTGTGGCAGGCAAAGGCACTTAACAAATTGATGTGTCAAATTACTGTGCCACATCATGTGTACAACACATTCTGGGGTACAGTAGTGGACCAAGATCATTTAAAGTTTGGATTTTTACAAATTTGCACAATAGATTTGGATTTTCAGAAATACCTTTCTCATAAGGAAGAAGGGTTTAAAATACCAAGAGTCTCTTCCAGAAACACTTGGCAATTAAGACTAAAAACATTTTAGATTTGTGCTTTTAAAAAGCTACATTTGTGGGGGAAATTTAAATTTTGTAACCAACACTTCAGCATTGGCCCATGCTCTCATTTCCACCAAGCATTCTGACAGTGTCCTGCTATTTCACCAAGTATGTGTGTGTGTCAGTGCTCTTCACTATTTTTCAAGCAAAGACCACTTAGGGTGGGGTGGGGTGGGGGCTTCAACATGAGAGCCATTGCTCATTGTGCTAACCTCCATGCAGTGCTGCACTTTCCCCAGGACTAGGGAGGGTAGGGCCTTTAAGAGAAATTGAGTCATATCAAGCCACGCCCCCTCCTCATCCTGAAAGGTGCGTGCTGAGCACAGGCCTAATAAACAATTACTCAAGTAGCTTTTCTTAGGGTTGATGGAAGGCACTACAGGCTCATGAGTCCTGAGGAAAGAACACTGATATATACCGGTAGGTCATTTCATATTTTTCATATAGAGCAATTATGAACGCAGGGAGTGCCTATCTTTGGTTAAGCAAAATGAGATTACCCCAAAATAAGGTAGTGCTCACATGTTGTGAGGGACTCCTTAAATATGCAGAAATATATACTTTTGTAAATCAAAAGAAAAAGAATGTTTAAAAACCTAAAACTGTTCTGTAACCTTCCAGGACTTTGAATTTCTACAACCATATGGAATGTTGAGGATTCAGAGATTTAAAATTATACAGAGTAACTTTTTTCATTGTCTGAAGACAGAGAGCTTTTGTCTTTGTTGCTATTTTTTATAGAAAAGGGGCAGAAGAGAAGAAAAGCATCGCTGCTGGCCAGTCACAATTATGCTGAAAACTGGATCATTGCTTTTACAAGCAACACTCCTGCCCTAGGGGAGGAGGAAAGGGACTAAAGGAGCCAGTGTGTGTGTGTGTGTAATTCGCCTGCTCAGTCCCCTGACAACATGAACGTATATAACGATCCATTATATGTATATATGTATGCAGGAACAGGAAGCATATAACACACGGCCCTCAGGGACATATTTTCAGGTGGAACAGAGGGCTTCCTGGGGAAAGGAAGGGTGTCAAAAAAAAATCTGCTTCCTTGCTGCAGTTAGTTGGGGAGTTTTGTTCGGCTGCTTTCTCGCGGCATGGGTTCATCCTTGCTTTGTATATAAGCCAGTAACTTCTGAAGCCTTTTTCATCTGATCACATTCATGCTGGGTTTTTGATGTTGTCATTTCCTATACTGATAGATATATTATTTTTCTTTCACCTTGTTGCCATTATTTTTAGACTGAGCACATTTTACACAAGAGAGAACAGCTGAAGAGTTTTAAATACAGGCTATAGACTGCAAAATAATTCTGTCTGTGGGATCCAATTCCACTGCCTATGACACACTCCTATCATTGAAATCTCTGGTGTGCTGCTACTTCAACCCTTTTGAAGTTTTTGTTTACTGGAGCCCAATCTGAATTTCTTATCTCCTGGTAGTTCCTCCAAAACAGTAAAGAAGCCACAGCAATGATGTGAAGATCTGTATGCAGAACAGAAGTCTGCCAGCAATTCAAATCTTGTTGTAGGAGGAATGCCGAGCTGCCCATCCCTTTGGAGGGGAATGTAGGTTTTGCTGTTGCTTTAAGCACCAGTATGGTGTAGTACAAAGAGTGGGTGCTGAACTTGGACCAGGGAGGTTCAAACACCTGCACAGTCATTCAGCCGACTGGGTGAACTTCAGTGAGTGATTCTCTTTCAATCTAACCTACTTTACAGATTTGTTGTGAAGATAAAACAGAGAAAGATAGCTATTCATATTGCTCTGAACTCTTTGGAGAAGAAGGTTAGGATACAAATGTGATTTATTGTAATATATAGCCCAAGGAGCTCAGGGTGGCATACGTAGAAGTTATCCCCATTTTGTCATCACAACAACTCTGTTAGGTAGGTTAGGACTGTAGGAGAAGAATGGCAGTTCAGCTCCCATTAGCAGAGCAATGGCAGTTTGGGGAGAATTCAGCCAAGCAAGAGGTCTGTTATTTAAGTTAAGTTATTTAAGTTAAGTTATTTAAGAACAACAAGGATTTATTTAGAAGTTACAAAAGGATAGGAAAGTTGAGCTTAAGGCTGAAAGGGGAGAGAGACCAAAAGAAACAGCCATCTCTGGAGAGACAAAATGGAGACTAACACTGGAAGAACAAAGAGAGGATGAGTCCAGCACTTTTATCCATTACCCTAACCACCCCCCAGTGGTCACTATGAGACATTGCAGCTGAGAGCTGATGCTGCCAGGGTCCTAGCTCCAACACACCTTCTCATTGGCTCGTGCTGCTGTCTATAAGTCCCAATTTCTCTCTCAAGTTTTTGAAACGATTCCTGGGCAACGGCTTAGTTAGCACGTTTGCTACCATTCATTCACTTGGACAATACATCAATTTTACAAGTCCCTTTTCTTGTACATCCCGCTCATAATGATATTTGTTTCAATGTATTTTGTTTTAAATTTAATTGTCTCTATTTGTGATATCTGGAAGCTTCCATAACCTAATTCAGATCATTGATCCATCTAGCTCAGCACTGTCTACACAGAGAGGCAGCAGCTTCTCCAAGGTTACAGATAGGAGTCTCTCTCAGCCCTATCTTGGAGATGCCAGGGAGGGAACTTGGAACCTTCAGCATGCAAGTATGCAGATACTCTTCCCAAAGCAGCCCCATCCCCTGTGGGGAATATCTTGCAGTACTCACACATCTAGTCTCCCATTCATATGCAACCCAGGTGGACCCTGCTTAGCAAAAGGGACAAGTCATGCTTGCTATCATAAGACCAGATATCCTCACCCATCTGGATGCAGCTTTGATCATCCTCGAACATCTCAGTGGGTTTTGATTTGTCTGTGTTGAAATCCAACATTAGCTTGTGCAGCCACGTCACCTCTTGACATGCTTGAATGGCAGATGCATATTCTGCCTCAGTAGATGAGAGAGCAACTATTGATTGATTGCAGCTACACCAACTGACTGTTCCACCACCATAAAAGAATACATAACTATTGGTTGACTTCTGGTCTGTTCAATCCTCAGCCCAGTCTGCATCCATATAACCTACTAATTTGGGTCCACTACTAGCAAGCAACTTTAATTTTAGATGGACTGTCCCTTTTAGGCACCTGCCTAGTCTCTTTATTGCAGCCCAGTCATCTTTGCTGGGTGTGCTTACTTTCCTACTCAAGATTCCCACAGATGCAGCTATATCCAGTCTTATTATCATAGCTACATATAAAAGTTTTCCAATCGCTGTCCTGTACTCACTGTTTGACAGAAGTTCACTCTCCTCCTTCTGTTTTACATAACCTGTTTCCATAGGTGTACTCGTTTCTTTGGCCTCTGTAAGTCCCAAATACTCTAGTAAATCATTTATTTT
Source organism: Hemicordylus capensis (assembly GCF_027244095.1). Taxonomy (NCBI): domain Eukaryota; kingdom Metazoa; phylum Chordata; class Lepidosauria; order Squamata; family Cordylidae; genus Hemicordylus; species Hemicordylus capensis. The sequence continues at coordinate 145,739,570 of NC_069658.1, forward strand.
CTGTTTTTGGTTAAGCAAATAGCTTCCATCCTCTTCTCTCTCTAGGTGTATCCCAAAATAGTGTGAAACAGGCCCAAATTCTTTTACTTCTATCTTACTATTCAGGTGCTTTATTATTTCAAGGCCGTCCTCTCTTTTTTCATAGCAAATTATCAGACCATCAATGAAAGTAAATATATAGGTCCATCTGTTGTCTTTGAGCTTCGAGTACAGGCAAGGGTCAGCCTTTCCTTGGGTAAATCCCTCATTGACTAGTAACTGGTTTAATTTGACATTCCAGGCTCTTGCAGCTTGCTTTAGTCCATAAATACTTTTCTGTAGCTTACATACAAGTTTTTCTTTACCAGGTTCCACAAATCCTGGATGCTGTTCCATATAAATATCTTCTTTGATGTCTCCATGAAGAAATGCAGTTTTCACGTGATCCACTTGCATTTTCTTTGCTGCTGCAATGCTTAGAAGTGTCCCTACTAAGTTGTGTTTTACAACGGGAGCAAATGTCTTGTCATAATCTTCCCCATATATTTGCAAGAATCCCTTTGCCACCAGTCTTGCTTTGTAACTCTGGACATCTCCTTTTGCATTTTGCTTAATTTTAAAAATCTACTTGCACACCACAGTCTTTCTTCCCTCAGGTAGCTCTGTGAGTGTCCATGTGTTATTTTTGTGCAATGATTCCATTTCTTCTTTTGTAGCTTCCTTCCAGTTTTGTGCTTCAGATGCAGGTAAGTTATCAGTTTCTTTCCACGTGCTTGGTTCTTGAAACCTTTCTCCCTTTGCAATGTAGGAACATTTCTTAAGTGAAACTCCTTTATTTTGTCATGTTGAACGCCACACCCTCTATTTGTCATCAGCATTGTCTTCTGCTGATCACTGCCAAGTGTTACAGTGGATCCTTCCTTTTGGTCATATTGCCTTGATTCTTTTTCCAACTGAAAATTGGGCTCTAAGTTTGGCAGTTCACTAGTGGTTGGTTTTTCATTTTCACTGAAGTATGCTACATTGCATATTTGAATTGTTTCTGTGGCAAAATCTTAAACCCTATATTCTTTACATCCTATGGAATTGCCAAAAAAGTATTCCTTCCTCAGATCTGCAGTTGAGTTTGATCCTTTTGGCTTTTGGTATATAGGTGTATGCTTTAGATCCAAACACTCTTATATGACTCAAAGGGGGCTTGTTGCCATGCCATAACTCATGTGGCATTGTTCCTGTGGCCTTTGTTGGCAATCTGTTTTGCAGGTAAGTAGCAGTCATCGCTGCCTCTTCCCAAATTTTAGTGGCCAAACCAGCATCTACAAGCATGCATCTCATCATTTCCATAAATTCTTTCTTTCCGCCACTCCATTTGTCTCCAGAGTATAAGGAACAGTCTTTTGGTGTTCAATGCCCTCCTCCTTTAGGAATCTTATGACATCATTCCCAGTGTATTCACCACCACTGTCAGTGCGGAGGATCTGTGGCTTTCTCCCAAACTTGTTGCTCACTCTTGCAACATATTCTTTTAGTCTTTCTAGTACTTGTCCCTTTTCACTTAACAGGTATGTATATACTGTATGTATCTAGAATAGTCATCAATGAATGTAAGAACATATTTATTCCCTCCTGATGTATTAACTTGCATAGGTCAACAAACATCAAAATTAATCAGATCCAAAGGATGCCGTGTTTCTCTTTCTTTGTGTGCAAGAAAAGCAGGCCATGTTGCCTTTGCTCTTATACAGCATGTACACTTCAAATTAGTCCTGCAGGGGGCTATTTTTAAACCCTTTACCAAATCCAACTTTTCAGCCTAACATATCATTTTGGCATCTCTATGGCCTAACCGTCTATGCCACAAATTCAGACATCCTTTGTGTGTGCATTCCTTCACAATTTTGGACTTCTCAGTCACACATTCTACTTCAAACAATCCATTCTCTTGTAAAACTGCTTTCATAAGCAATTCCTGTTTGTGAGTAATGAAACAGTGCCTTCCTTTAAATTTTGCTTCATAGCCCCTTTCTGTAACAATAATTCCTGTAACAAAAAAATTTACTTCGTAGCCCCTTTCTGTAACAATAGTTTTACAGACATCAGACTTGTTTCTAGAGTAGGCACATATAAAGCTTCTTCATTTGTTAATCAAGTTGTTTATCCTAGTTTGTAGAGCAACTGTGCAGATTCTTTTGCTTCTGCATACATCAGTTTTCCTTATGCCAAATATATAGGGATTTTACAACTTGTGTCTAGGTTTATAAATCAGACTTAGTTTCCAAAGCTTTATCTGTTCTTTCAAGGTATATCCTTTGCTTATTTGCTTTAGTCCCTGATTGCTTGTAAATTCTGTACTCTGTGTTTCCAGATGACTCACTCTCTTTGCAACTTTGTTTTGCTTGCCTTTTATCTGCAAACTCTTTATTCTTGGGAAATTTATTCTGCAAGTTTTGGGGGCTTCCACAAATAAAGCATTTCTTATTTCTTTGCAGGGTTCCAAATACATTTTCTTCACTTTCCTTTGGTTGCCTTTCATCCCTTCTGTGCAAATCAAAGTCCTCTAGATGGTTAATTACAAATTATAAGTCTGCATCCTCCTTGACTTCCAAGGCACTAGCTACACTATCAAACTAATGTGGCAAACTATTCAACAGCAATCCTTCCCAAACTGCATCTGGTATTTTTACTTCTTGAGCTTGCAGTTGCCTAGATTTTTCCAACATTTCATTTATGTCCTTGAACAGACTCTCACCTTCTCTAAGTCTTTTACTGCTCAGTTTTCTTACTAGATGCACTTAGGAAACCACAGACTTCTTTTTATATAGCCCCTTCAGAGTTTCTCACATATCCTTTGCATTTTCTTTGTCTCTTAGATGCACTAAAAGATTGGGTTACTCAATGCCAAGCAAATCTTTTCTGATGCCTTTTCATCTACTCTCATTCTTTCTGCTCCTTTCCTGCATCTGCAGGACGCTGGGTGTGCAGAACACTTCCAAGTCCATGACTCTTGAGGAAAATCTTCATCTTGAAAGACCAGAGCTCATACTCAGAACCTCGCAACTTTTCAATCACCTGGAATCCTTGTGCTGTCACCATTTTCAAAGCTTTTCTCTTTGCTTTGCTTTCTATTTAACTCTCTAGGCATTTCTCTTTCGTTTACTGTCTTCTGGGCCTTATAACCCTTTGTAGGAGAAGAACGGCAGTTCAGCTCCCATTAGCAGAGCAAAGCATGCATTTGTGTGCCGACGCCATGCAAGGGATGCTGGGAGCAATATCCCGTCACTGCAGCATGGCACTTTAAAGGAGCCAGCGGCACAGGCTGCTGCTTCCATGGTGTAGTTTTGCTTAGAAGAGTGCTGCAATAGGGCAGCATGGGCCAATGGAGGATTGAGGGAGGGGCAGGTAAGGCCTGCCTGCCTCCTTTTAAAGGCACCCTGTGCCCCGTGCCAAAACATTTTAGCTACAGGAAGCCAAATTGCTTTGGTGCCTCTTCAAAGAGGCATCAAATGTTTCAGGCTCATCCCTACAAAAAAGATGAGACTAACACTGGAAGGGAAACTAACACAGGAAGAACAAAGAGGGGAGGAGTCCAGCATGACCCTAACCCCCCAGTGGTCACTATGAGACATTGCAGATGAGAGCTAATGATGCCAGGATCCTAGATCCAACAAGGATCACCCCATGAGATACACGACTAATTAAGCATTTGAACCCAGGTCTCTCCAGTCCTAGTCCAACACTATAATCTCTACAGCATTGTGGCTCTTCTAATAATAAATTATCCTAATTTCTAATGTTTGTCTTTCTCTCTCATCAACCCTCAAACTTTACAAGATGTACAATTTATGGAGCAGTCATAAGTCTTTGAACAACACACCAGTTAAAGCGGTGCCATCTACAAGCTCACACAGGCATGAAGGGCACAGATGTGGGGGTGGACACTGTACATACATAGCCAGCAATAGCAGAAATTACAAATAATGCCAGCAGAAGGCAACTCATATGTCTCTTTGAAAAGAAAAAAATCCAAAACTAAAATGGCCCTTACCCTAGGAAAGGGCAAGTAAATAACCACAAAAGACCATGTACAATCTAGCTCCAAGCCCAGGTGACGCTGCTGCATAAATCCTAGAGCAACTCACAAGACTGAATTCTTCTCAATGCCAAATCTAAACAAAACTCAAAGATCCCAGCAGCATGCATACACATGTACCACAAACCGCCCAACAAAAATAGACAGCACATGAATAAAAGGAGAAAACCTATATGTGTCCATACCCTAACCCTATCATGTCTCTTTGAATTATATATAAACACATTACATGGAACATATAATTACATAACTAAAACAGGGGATGCATACATTATATAAGTGTATAAACTAAAATAAGAACACCAGGGAGAATTTTTAAAATGCGGAAAGAAGGGGATGAAACCAAGAACTTCCACAAAGATCAGAATACTGTTTGGATAGGGATGTGCTATTTACATTCCCATCTATAGTGATTATTCTGGAGGTGCCGCATATCAAACAGTACCACATAGATTGTTGAACCATACAGAGAAGGATTATGGAATATACAAGTTATAGGAACAGCATACTTTGAAGTGGGGTGAAACCCCTCATGTAGAACAGCATAGTGGTTCTTAAGCATTGTTTTACTGAGGATCAATGTTCTGGTTTCTGTTTGTAGATCACCACGTTTTCTTACTTTAGGCCTTTATTTTCTTACTTTATGCAGGGAGGGGGTGCCAACATGTAATCACCGCTCTCAAACTCATCCAAAGGTGAATAGCTACCCAAACAGGCCCTCGTTCAAACTGTCTTAAGGTCAGCCCTGCTGGATCAGGCCCAAGGCCTATCTAGTCCAGCATCCTGTTTCATCCTTTCTTATTTTTCAAGGGTTTAAAAGACTCTGCATGGAGATGGGCAACAAGGGACACCTTATAAACTTTTAAAGATATAATCTGCTTCCTCACCACCACCCACCCCAGCCAGCATCAGCCGTCAAGTATAACTTTGGTGCCCCCATCCCCCAATTCAGTTTAAATTATATTCTGTATGGTACAGTATATAATTTTAACTTAATGAAGGGTGGGGCACCAAAGTCTTACTTTGCCTAGGGTGCTGACCCTGTTCATACAAGTACCACAGAAATTAATACAATTTAAGCAAATTTGTGAACCAAAATATGTTAGATGCCTGAATTATATGCATCAACCAGGTAATAATATTTATGTACTATCTATTTTCATATGTAAGGCAAGCCAATATTCTCATTCCCATATCACAGATGGAAGGATGAGACATAGCAGTTTGCATAAGGCCACCTACTGAGTACATGGCTCAGGTGAGATTTGAACTTGGGCTTCCAAGTTTACCATTCATTCTTTCTGGTCATAATACTAGTGAATAACAACAGGCTGAGACAGTTTGCCTAGTATTTTATTTTTTATTTTTTATTTTTGCTAATTTCAGATTTTAAATTTGAAAAAGGACCATGGAACCCTGATAGCTTCACTACAACATGGCTAAAGGAAATGTATTTTAAAGCAGTCTAAAAATATATGGGGGGGGAATCATTTGCACTCTAAGCATCATTAAGTGTAATGGATGATATGCAGGGGGTGGAGGTGCTAACCAGCAAACAAAGAATAAGTGTGCTGATGGGTTTCCCCTCTCTCCCCATGCTGTGTAGCACACCCTACCCAATATTGGGAATACACTGATAAATTAGAAATGCTATCGAGGCAGCTGCTATTAGTTTGAAGGAGGGGGGTAGGCTTTTTTAATCCAGCTTGATTTCTTCTCAGGTAATGAAGTGGTGGGTGGGCAGCAAATGTATGCATCCTGAACAGTACTTCATTTATAATATATTGCCCTTATTCTAATAGTATATGCCACCATGGGGGGAAAGGGGAGGATTACTAGAGCTAGGGGGATTATTTGCACAGATCACTCTATGGGTATATTCAGTCACTTATTCTGCCTCTCTGAATTGTCCTTACTTAACCAGACACAACTTGTACAGATGTGTTCATTCTCTGAAAATATTTGGTTATGATTAGGTACAAAATGCTAAATGCAAAATACAGCCCACAATTTGTGCACTACCAGTGCAACTTCATTTCATGCACTTTGTCTCCAAAAGAAAGCTTCAGTGAATGTCACCTCTCTAAGGCTGTGCAATTTCAGAGTCTTGAAAACAGTAGAATGGATTATACTGAAAACAGTAGAATGGATTATACTGAAAACAGTATAAACACAGTATAGGCCACTAATTCCCCAAGTGTGTGCCATGAAAGAACTGCTAGTGTTCAATTAATTAAACAATTAAACCTTAATGTGAACCCAGAGAAGAGGCTGCCCACTGTGTCTCTGCATGATTTACTGCTCTGGCCATGCCTTCTTCCAATCAGCCTTTAGCAGGAGACAATAATTCTACCATGTCTGCAGCAGTATGATTCTGTCATTCAATTACTCCTGATGAAGAAACACAGAGGAATTTAATTACTCGCCCCCAGAGGTACTTCCACATGAGTCACTGCTTCTTATAAGCCATTGCTGGAAGCTTGCCTTCTTCCAAGCAGGAGGAGGTACACCCAGATTAGTGACTCATGTAGAAACACAAAAGGGGGATTTCTCTGTGGGTGGGTAATTCTTACTCTTACGCCCACTAAAAAATGAACCTTTTCCATTGTAAGAGTAAAGTGTCCTTCCAATTTTAATTCAGAAAATAAGCGTGCCTCAGCTATCAGAAGTCTCGGAAACTTTGGCAGATCTTTTTTTTCTCTTTTTGGCTGTGGTCTCTGGTCAAACAGGTTTTGCAGGCTTTCATGGTGCTTCAGAATCTTACAATCTGTCTGACCTAGACAAAAACAAATCTAGACCAAAAAAATGTATTTGGAGGAGAGCTGGTCTTGTGGTAGCAAGCATGAATTGCCCTTTGCCAAGCAGGGTCCACCCTGGTTTGCATTTGTATGGGAGAGAACATGTGTGAACACTGTAAGGTGGGGTGGCTCTGGGAAGGGTACCAGAATGCTTGCATGCAGAAGGTTTAAAGTTACCTCCCTGGCATCTCCAAGATAGGGCTGAGAAAGACTCCTGCCTGCAACCTTGGAGAAGCCGCTGCCAGTCTGGGTAGACAATACTGAGCCAGATGAACCAATAGTCTGACTTGATAATAAGGCAGCTTCCTATGTTCCTATGGCTCAGGCAGCAAGTTCAGGGTTTTAAGATTAGTAATATTCATGTAAGTGTAATATCCAGATTAGTCTTCACCATTGCCCTAAGAAATTTTGGATACAAATACAGAGACATTTGACTTAATCTTATTTCCTTTGAACTGCTTATTTCCTTTTTACTGCAAAGCAGTGGAATGAATGAATAAATAAATGAATGAATGTTATTTATCAAAGGGTATTTATAATTAATGCCTACTCCAAAATCTCAATCCTCTGATTTTATCAAATTTATTATGTGGCTTGCCTATTATAACACTAAATCTATTTATCAGATCCAAAAGACAGATCCTTCTATTTGAATAAGCATTTAAAAAGAACATTGTCTATGTACAACAGGTGCTTACACTCACATTTACTCCCATACATGCTGCAAAAAAGCACACAGAGGGTACTAATACATTCACAAAAACAAATAAAATTTGCAGATTTTTTTTCAGTCAGTTAATCATTTGCATTTTTTAAAAAATCTCTCAGGATATTCATCCCACAAATCAGTGCAACCTCTAAAGGTAGAAAAGGAAACATTTAGAGAAGTCTAATAGGTTTCTGGGGCTACCAGCATTCCTGCCAGCAGAGGGAGCAGCAGCAGCAGCAGCTGATGGAAAGTGAAAAACTGTCCAATCCACTAATATTTAAAGAAAATATCTTGGTCTTCCAAGAGGAGAACATCAGGAGATATCCTCCAGATCTGCCTTATCTCCTGAGCAGAGATAAGATTACCTTGTGACAAGAAGGGTGCTAAGAGCTGAGGAATCCTTTCCCTGCCTTCCTTACAAATGGTTTTTTGGTTACAGCATGAAAAGTTCCTTATTCCAAATGAAATATTTAAAAATGAAAATCAGAATGACTGTAATTAGATGAATGGTTTTGTCATCACACTTTCACCCACACACTATGTTCTAGCAAAAGCAGGCAGAATTTGAAACACTGCTTCATCAAGTCATTGACAGGGATCTTTATGGGATTTGGCCGTTTCACTCAACATGTTAAACTTCACATGTGTCTATAAACATTATGCTTGCAGTTATTATTTTACTCATCAAGCACTGAAGTATGTTACTTTTTGTTGTTGCTTGAATTAAGTTTAAGGACTTGGCATAACAATCCTCATTCCCCAGTCCTCTAATCAGAAGGACTAATTATGCACACATGTATTAAATGCATACTTCCTGCTGTATTTGAACAGTTGCATGGAGCTACATATAAAGTAAGTTACACAACACACATGCACACCATGGCCTTAAGCTTCTACAGGACTATGGTAGTAACAGAAGGCTACATGCATCCTACTACACCTGTTGGGGGAAATGCATACACAGAGATCCTTAAGAAGTAAGCCATTGGGCTACATGTGCATTTTGGGAGTGGTAAATGCAGTATTTCCACCACTGCCCACACAACCAGCTTTTCTTACTTGGTGCAGCAGATCTCTGTACAGAAACGGGTTTCTGAATGCAGAGACTGTATTATCTGGATTAGGAGGAAAAGAAACATATATGTGACACTTAAATACAGACACACGCAGACGCAGGTTTAATTCAGACTCAAACCACAGACTAAATGCCTAGACACTCAAACATGGCAGTGTTATATATTTAATTATTTACTCTCTTGGATGCATGAATCCCTTTCCGATCAATATCTGCTTCCATCTCAGTCAATCTAATGATACAGGAGTATGGCTGAATCCCAGATGCTGAGAACAAACAACAGGAGACAGTCATCACCCTCTGTCCCCACTTGTGAGCTTCCCTGAGGCATCTGGAATTTGGGCTGATCCGGCAAGGCCATTCTTGGTTGGTTGGTTGGTTGGTTGGTTTGTAAATATTATATCCCACCTTTGCTTCAAGAAATTAAATGTGGCTTACATTTTTTAAAAAATTAAAAACATACCATGTACAATATAAAATGAAAGAAAAGAAAGAAAACAGGAAGAAAAATTAAAGTAAACATCAAACTCAGAGAAAGCCAGCTGGAAAAGGCTGGAGTTTACTAGCTGCTGAAACTCCCTGCCCCAAGAGGTGACCCAAGAACTCCCTGCCCACTGCCTCTTTGGCAGGCAGTTGGACCTCTTGGGGCAGGGAGTTCCATAGAGTGGGAGTTGCTACTGAGAATGCACTCTCTTTGCATGGCCAGTCAATGAATCTCCAAAGAAGGAGGCACATACAAGAAGACTTCTTGAGATGTTCTCATAGTGACAGAACAGGCAGACCTGTATAGGAAAAGATGGTCCTTCAGGTACCCCTGTCCCAAGCCATTTCAGGGTTTAAAAATGCTTACACTGCATTCTCAAACACTGAGATATAATTATGTCACCTTTTTAATACTGTGAGAGACCTGGGGGCTGAATAGTCATTTGAGGTCCCCTTTTTTCCTCTTCTCAGTTGAAATATCAATGCTGATATGATCATCTTCCGGCGGGGGGAGGCATGGGGCAATTGCCCACCACCACCACTCATCTCATTTAAAAAAGGTCTGTGAGGTTACTGCAACTGGTATTGGTTTCCTTTCAACAATTGGTTTCCTACATTTCTGTGACATATTTAAATTATTTGTTAACAAAATCTCTCTTCCACACTGAAGTGTTGGAAATTACATTTTCTAAAATGACAATTTATGACAGAGTCACTTCTCACATTATTAAACTCTGCCTGCCACCTACCCAACATTCAGCTGCTCCAGAATTGATTTCTTACTACATTTGCATGTAGTAAGATGGCAACCTTTTTGATGAACAAGGAGTAACATCGGAACATAGGAAGCTGCCATATACTAAGTCAGACCATTGGTCTATCTAGCTCAGTACTGTCTTCACAGATTGGCAGCGGCTTCTCCAAGGTTTTAGGCAGGAATCTCTCTCGACCCTATCTTGGAGATGCCAGGGAGGGAGCTTGGAATCTGCTGCTCTTCCCAGAGAGGCTCCATCCCCTGAGGGGAATATCTTACAGTGCTCACACTTCTAGTCTCCTATTCATAGGCAACCAGGGTGCACCCTGCTTAGCTGGGCTGCGTTCTCAAAATCACAAAGATCCTGGTTAAAATGTTAATTAGGATCAGTGAGTCCCAAAGAACTGATTGTGAGAATGCAGAATTTTAGGGCAATTTGTGGTCAAAATGCTCTGGTTAGCCAGCATTTAACCAGGATAGATAACTAGGTTACTTATCCTGGTTAAATGTGGCTTAATGTGTTAACTGACGACAAACAGATTATTATTTTTAACATCACTAATTTTGCACCCACAACTTGCCCATGACTTCCCTGCAATAAACAAGGCTCACTTAAAACTATAAAACAAAATCACTTTATATTTTCTGCTAGTTTTTCAAATATGCATGGCAAACTGCAAAATATCTTACACTGGAAAATTACCAAAGTTTAAGCAGGTTAATAGTGTTCTAAAAGAACTCAGCACAAAAGCTTCTGCTGTTTTAAAAAATGAAAATGAATTGATCTGTATTTAGCAAGCTTCTACAGTCTACTTGCTGTAGCATATTTTGCTTCTTTTGTCAGTCTCCAGTAGTGTGTCCTTTAGCTATAAGTGAAAACAACCGATCCCCCACTAAGACACATCTGCTCTGAGTCCATATTACAACGGGGGGGGGGGGGGGGGAATGACACCTTCAACTACATAAACCAATAAAGATTGTCTGATATAGTTTGCCCCTGTTGCTACCAGGCATGCAACCCACTGAGTTAAAGACTGGTGACATCTGCTAAAGAATGTCAAGGGTGAGGTGAACAGAAAAAGGTAATGAATCATACGGTGTCGTGGATATAGCTATGAGTTCTAAGGAAAGAGTCCATCCTGCTGTACCACTAGCTCTACTCACACAGCACCTGCAAGCATGGCACAATTACTTCTTTATTTCATTTTAGTTGTAACTGAACTGTGTATCAGATATACAAAAAGGATATTTAAAGCTGATAGTTATGCTTTTTTAAAAGCCAGGAAATTTTAACTCTGCCCCTTTGTGCATATTGTACATCACACTGCTGTGGGCAATTAAATTGCCACTTTTCACCAAAAAGATGCAATGAGATAAGATAAGTATGATGTTCCTTTAAAAGGAAAATTTATCTTGGTACACCTCTGTGGTGAAAATAGGTAGCCTTAAACAGGCAGCTGTAACCAAGTTTCAATGTGGGAATCTTAATGATATTTCTATGTTCTGTTGTTGTTCATGTGAGGACCTAACAGAAGAAAAGGGTTTGTAATTTGGGGACTCGCAGACTTATTGGAATGCCATGCTCCACGCAGGGGTGTGTAGAGAGTGAGGGCAAAGAGAAACTAACTGCCCCTGAGTCCTACAAGGCCAAGAACAATAATGTACTGCTTCATATTGACAAGGGGGCGGGTTGCAGAAAAAGGGCCCAAAGACTATACAGTCATCCCTTGCCAACTGCAAGGATTCCGTTCTGGCAAAAATCTGTGGTTGGCAAATTTGCAGTTGTTGAGCCATTGAAATGAATGGGAAACAGAGGGTTGCGGGAACCGAGATCACAAGAAGATCAAAGAATAAAGGAAAATCTAAAATTAAAAAATGGCAAAAATCCCACAAAATCATTTAATACCGCCAAAAGTCACCCAGAGGAATGAGCAGATTGAACCTCTGGAAATATTTTGAAACCACCCCCCCACACAAAAAAATCACTCAGATACTTTGAGTTCAGTACCACTTTGTGCCTGAGGCAGGGTGCCCCTCCCCTTTTTCAAACAGCAGCAACAGTCACCGCCGCTTGATTTCACACTCATGCCTGTATGCACACACTCACCTCTGCTTCCTCCTTCTCCTTTAAGGTGGAAATAGCCCTCCTCCATCTCCTCCCTCTTTTGCTACTGGGCTGATAATGAGAAGCAAGAGGAAACTATAGAGCATCCACAGTATTCTAATGGCCTTTCCACATTCCGTCTTCTGCTTCCGCCTCCTCATTCCTTCCTTTTCTCATTATCAGCCCAGATCCTTCCCATTATCACCCCAGAGAGGAGACAGTGGGGGCAAAGAAGAGTGTAGTGAACCATATTTAAAAGAACTGTGGGATCTGAAAAGGTAGAGGAACTGCAAGCTCAATTACAACAAGGAGGAGGAGGAGGTCAGGAGGAGATCAGCTGTACTTGCTGAGCTATGGCAGTGCCACCATTAAGCAAAGAGCTGCTCGAATGGCAAGCATGGCAGAGGGAGGCAGGTGAGGCAATGGAGGCAGGCAGGGGATCTTGCTGCCCCACTGGCACCCCAATAATTTTCCAATTGAGGTGACCGCCTCACCTTGCCTCATAGAAGGACTGTCCCCAAGAAAAATAATCTTGGCAGTATAGTTTGTCATGAAAAAGTATGAGAAAAGATACACCTATTGCAATTCCTACTTCTGCTCCAACTTATAAATGCACAGGAGCTCTATTCTCCATTGCATTTGGCCACTAGTTACCGGGTTCAATTGAAATCAATGGCAGCTTTAGGAAATAGGTATATTTCTGCAGGGCCGGCCCAAGGATTGCTGGCACCTCGGGCAAAGCCTGACATTGGCACCCCACCCCCTTTGCCCATGTGGGCACCCCCACCTCCTCACCCACATGAGCAGGTGCCTCCTGTCATCCAAGTGGAGAGCAGTCCCTGTCGCCCTCCCACCTGACCACTTGCTCTCCTCACCACTCTGCTGCCTTCTCCTGCTTCTTCTGCCACTGCCGGCTGCTTCTGGGCAGCCAGCCTGTCGCAGTGCCGTATAATAACATTGCTGCACAATATAGCAATGTGATTATAATGTACCATGGCAGGCTGGCTTCCCAGAAGCGGCTGACAGTGGCAGGAGCAAGGTGGCCAGATTTGGCTTTTAAAAAGCCAAATTCTGGCTTACGGCCCATTTGACCCACAAGTATACCCTTTAGGTTCTGGCAACTGGTGCAGGAGCAGTAGGTGGAGGTGGCAAAGAGAGCAAGTGGGTGGCCAACAGGAATGGGGAGCACTCGCTCGGTTGTTTGCCCAAGCCCAGATGACAGGAGGTGTGCGTGCTTGCCCCAGGCCGCCACCTAGGTCTGCTTAGCAGGTGGACCAGCCCTGCTTTTGGCTCGCCAGGTGGCACATGACCCAGGCAGTCAGCGCCTCTCCCCACTTGGTGCCCTAGGTGACCGCCTAGTTTGCCTAGTGGATGGGACAACCCTGAATTTCCACCACAAACTCTCTCCATGAGATTCATGGTAGCAATAAGTAGCCTAGTGCTTGCTGGAGTTGCTTTCAAGTAAATGTGTTTAAGACTGGGAGGCATTGGTGGATTCACGTGGTTGTTATTTTCTAATTAAAGGTACTTTTCCAGATGCCACATTTAACTATATTTCAAAAGGTTAGGGCCTCTGTCTCTTCTGAGTGCAGTTCTTGGATAATTTGCTAGAGAAGGCCACAATTCTACTAGTGCATCTTCTCCTGTCAGCGTTGTAGCAATGAGAGAAACTGCACCTGCTGAATGTTGCCCTGTTTTAGAACTCTTAATAAAAGTGAAACCATCTTAAAAGAGCCATTTTTGGATACTGGAGAGAGCCAGATGAAACTAGATCACAGGAAACATTCCACATACATTGGGATTATGAACCATCGGGAGAGGAGAGCTGGTCTTCTGGTAGCAAGCATGACTTGTCTCCATAGCTAAGCAGGGTCTGCCCTGGTTGTATATGAATGGGAGACTTCATGTGTGAGCACTGCAAGATATTCCCCTCAGGGGATGAAGCCGCTCTGGGAAGAGCAGAAGGTTTCAAGTTCCCTCCGTGGCTTCTCCAAGATAGGGCTGAGAGAGATTCCTGCCTGCAACCTTGGAGAAGCTGCTGCCAGTCTGTGAAGACAATACTGAGCTAGATAGACCAATGGTCTGACTCAGTATATGGCAGTTTCCTATGTTCCAATGTTCCTATGAACCAACATGAATTCAACAAACCTCAAAAATATTTTTTTAATAAAAATTACTGTGTGATGGAACAGCAGAAAGGAAATATTAAATATTTGGGAAAGTATTGTTGCAATGTTGACACAGCCCAGGAGTATAGCTATAACTGACCACGAGGGTGAACAAATGTCCCTAAGCACCTCGAGTGGGGTGGCACTGGCTGGTCAGTAACACTCTTCTCTTTCTCCCTCCTGCCTCCCTGGCACACTGCTGGCTCCTGAATGGAGGACTTATCTCAGCTTCAAGCTGAGGTGCATATGTTTAAAAAAAAAACTGTTTCTGAGCTAGAGAAATGTGCGTGCACAAGACTGTGTGTGAAAGCATCTGCATGTGTGGGCCGTGTGATATTATTTGTATAAGGGTGAGAGAAAGGGTGTGCCAAGATCGTGTTGTTTTTCACCATGTCTTTACAGTTCCTCAGTGAGGGAAGCGTCCCTTTGGCAGGGGGCCTGAGCAGGGCACAAGACCCCACATTCACTTTTTGTCCCAAGCCCAATCCAATCTTGCTATTCCTCTGACACAGCCACAGATTTTTTTACCCTTATTTGGTTATATACTGAGGATTATTTTCATTCATTCATTCATTCATTGCATTTCTACTCTGCCACATATCAACGTCTTGTGGCGTTTTACTAAAATGTACATTTATTTACAGATGTTATTGTAGATGTTCATTCATTCATTCACTGACTGACAGATCGGGGTGTACACATGGCCAGGGGTACTTTTGACCAGACTGGAGGGTTCCCCTTCGATGGATTTAAAACAGTCTTTTTAGCTGCTGTTTTGCCTGTAACTTCTTTGTTATGACCAACAGCTGAAACAAACTATCTGAACTGAACATTTAACAAGACTATGTAATTTAAAACATACACCATTTTTCCTAATTAATTATATATTATTACAGTATGTGCTGATGAGAATGGTTGTGCAGGGGCTGTACAAGAAATCCCTGGTTCATATCTCACATCTTCAGTGAATTCACTAAATAGCCTTAAGCGCAGCCTACTGCCCAAACAGTTCCCTCTCTGCAATTCAGTGATGATAATACCAGCCTGCCTTAGAGGGTTGGTGAAAGGAATCCTGTAATAATGTGTATTAACCTGCTTTGAAAACACACAAAAATACTGTTTAAATGCAAATTATTAGTAGTATAGCAGCATAACAATTGAATTAAATCCAGTTCCACCAAAGATAGAACAGATTATACTTAATGAGTTGACTCAACGTCTTGAGCTGTTGCAGGGCCAGTTTACACATGGATGTTCATAACTAGATTGCTCAATACCTGATAACTTAAAGCTGAATTGACAAACTACTTTCATTAACAATCCTTGGGGCAACAGTGATATGAAGTTTCTATCTGTGGTGTTGGACATGATGGTTCATTCCCACTTGCAAGCTATCACTTAATACAGTCATAAACCAAGAAAAATGTGCAGATGAGAACCAGCTCTTCATCTAAATAACTCCCAATGAAGAAAATAGAACTGAGCTATAGCAAGAGTATATATCCTTTAGAGATCCTACTCCATTCAAGTGCATGTGCAAGCAGCCTTCCATGTCCCCTCCAGTGTGTAATGAACCTGACCCTGCAGCCACCCTTGTCGGGGAGGGGGGAGAAGAGATCTTGAGAGATGGCACAAAGATGGCCCCAGACCCCTTGGAGCCACCACCTCCACCATGCCCAGAAGTTACACCGTTGCCCTTATCCTACGAATCTCAAGACTCCTTTGACCCTCAGTCCCCTGCAGGAGAGTCACACATACCTGCTGTAACTAGATCCCAGCCCCTTTATGCCTCTGCAGTCTCTGGAAGATAGGGGAGAAGTCTGAGACTGGAGTCTTGAGTCTGCACTATCTAAGGCATCAGGTTAGCGTGAGTTATTTATTGCTTAAGCAACTTCATTGTGAAGGTGCTCTGCCTAGTTCCTGTGCCCTGCTCTTGAATTCCTGTATACTGACCTTCTGTTTGCTTAACCTCACCTTTGCCTGCTCCAGATATATTGCTATTTGGCTTCTGACCCACTGCTTGCTTGACCTCAATCTTGCCTGTTCTGATGGACTGATTCCTAGCTCCTGACCCTTGGCCTCAGTGGCTTTGGCTTGGCTGGCCCTTACAGAATGCTACCTGACACACCTGCTCCTCCCAAGTGTGGCACAGTGGAGGGACACTTCCATGCTCACGCAACAGTTCTTTCATATATATATAGGAGATTGCTGGCTCAAAGTGACCATTTTCATCTGCTGGGGGAAAAAAACCCTTTTTCAAGGAAGAGAAGACTTGGCAACTCTTGTGTTCCTGGGTGGAGTCCGTGAGTGTTTGTTTTGTTCCACCTCCTATGCAGGTATCATTTATCAGCAGCTTGAGCCAGAGGCATGAGCCTCTGGTGAGAGCCAAAGGGCTCTTGGCCCTCGGCGCTTAGCCTGAGGCTCTTAGCATGTGGTCAGCAAAGATAACTGCAGTCCAAGATTGAATCTGAGGAAAAAGCTACTGCCCCAGCCAAGGTGTTCAATCTTACCTAGCAACCCTCCCAACCGATGGCACAGATCTGAGGCAAGAAGTAGAAAGAAACCACCTTCTTCCAGAGACTGAGGACTGTAGGAGAAGGACAATTAATAGATGCCCTTCCAGATGCAACCCCACTGACCCAACAGTATTGCAGCAGATGCGGGCCTTCCTTGCCCAACAGATTGGAAGGCCCCCGTATCATAGCACTGCAGCAGATGTGGATCTTCTCAGACATCCCAGTGTGAGAAGTGGAAAGACCTGAACTAATCAGGTTAATACTGAGGCATGTTTCCATTTAACTATAGAAAACCCCTCTTTCCAAAGCCTTTTGCTATCAGGGCTGGCCCTGCCATGAAGCAAGGTGAAGCAGGCCATTTCAGGGGTCAGACTGAGGGCCAGTCAGGGGCCGAACAGCAGCCTGCCCACCACCACCACCCTGTGTCTGCAAAGGAAGGAAGGTGCAATGGTACCATGGTGCTTTTCCTCTTCCTAACAGAAAAGGAAGGGAGGGGAACAGATTTGAAAGAAGGAAATAACTGAAAGAAGTGTTTTAATACAAAAAAGATAAAGGGGAGGGGCACCATTTGTAGCTCTGCTTCAGGCAGAATAATATCATGGGCCAGCACTGTGTGAAACTATAGTCAGGGTATATCGCTTATGTCTATTGTCACAGATTTTTTTCAGTGGATTTGTGCACAGCAGAGCCCTCAAGTGATGAAAGTATTTTAGTTGACTAATCAGCAGCATTTTAACCAACTGACTGAACAATTCTATTTAAGTAAAATGGTACTTTACCAACACCTCAATATGTGTTTTTGAGAAGTTTAAGGAAACGTGATTGAATATGCAATCTTAATAAACAAAAGCTATTTCTCCCTATTTGAAGGTAAATTAATGGTAATATTTTCCTTTTTTTATTCCCTATTATTATTCACTACCAATTAAAAGATGTATAAGTGTGTTTTAATTCAATATTTAAGCTTCTTAGAAGTCACTATTTAAAACTGGCCTACACAGATTAATCAGCCAAAGTTTTAGTTGATTAACTCAATTAAAGGTAATAGCCCTAGTGCACATCAATCCAGCCTTGCAAGCAATTTAATAAGGATTTAGTGTGCAACTAGGCACATTCTGAAAAGTCTTTAGAAAGTGGCTTGAACCACAAGGTACTGCTGCTGATGCTAATGAACTTGTGTTAAACCACCCAGAAACTGGTTCAGCCAATGCAAGTCTATTTAAACAGAAACTAAATAAAAATAATATCAACATCAGGAATGGTTATGTGAATCAGCCTTCAGTCAAACGGATCATGCAAGAAGAGTCAGAGGCATTGCCCAGTTCCCATATTAACATGATCAAGCAACAGAAGGTGTTCTACCATGTTGCCAATTCATGCAATAATTGGTGTTGTCTGGAAAACCCCAGGCCCCCATCTTTTGAGTTATGGGGATTATGTCAGTATCTCATGCTTTTCCTTTCCATTCTGTTCTTAAGCAAAATTTGAATGGTCATATCATTGGACAAACAACAGCAAATGTCCTCTCAAAAAGATATGGAAGAGGAGACAAATTCAAAATACTTTTAAAATCTCACTATTAAAATCTCACTATTAAACTCATAATTTCCAGATGGGTTATTTTGTGGAAATATCTTGAATTGTTCCCCAAAAGAAAAAAAACTTGCAAAAAAAAACACCCCACCCTTGATTTCTCTCTACATTGGAAAGAGCTTTGCAATAGAAAGTAGGTACTAAATATAGTGGTTGAGATTGAGGATGCAGTTCCACATAATACTTCCTTGACTGCAACAACGTGAAAGGGGGGAAAGGGCTTCTTTTTTTACCTTCATCTCTTTTGCGTTTGTTGCTTTCAGCGCTGGGAGATGTAATTCCCAGAATTCCACTAATGGAGTAGGAGGAGCCTGCTGAGTCTGTGCTTACTGAGGACACTTGTGTCACAGAACCCGTGGAGGCTGTAATTAGAAGCAAATTAATCAGTGTGCAGATATGCATGAAAGAAAAGGCATGTGCATTACTTCTGCCATTATTGCCATATTTGATTTTGATGTTTAAATAGCACTAGCCACAACATCATCCAACTCTGCAGTTCCCTTGTAATGAAGCTGGGGACTAGGCTGTGTGTTTGCAGCCTAGATACATTTTCTGAACATTTGAATTTCATTTTCTGGCATGTCTTACAGTCCAGTCCTATAATATTGACTTTAGCTGCTGTGATAGATATATTGGTTTCTGTACAGCAGCAGTTAAATCAGCATTGTGTTCCTGGCCAGTGTAGCAAAAATATTATTCCCCGTCCCACTTGCCTACACATCCCTTAATAACAGTGGAGCAGAATTGTGCCCCACTCCAGGGCCATTTAGCAACCCACTTCTCCTAAGTGTTCAAAGCACTTCACTTATATTTCATCAGAAACTAATTCAACAACCCTGTAAGGTAGGCCAGTGTTATCACACTCATGTAAAATTAAGAAGCTGAACCTGAGAAACAATGCCCAAGACCACGCAGTGAACCTATAGCTGAGATTATATTTGAATTAGAGACAAACGGCTTATAGCTTATGCTCTTAGCCACTATGCTATACTAGTCCTCAAAAGATTGTTCACTATACTGTAGCTCATCCTTTATCCATTTCATCCTCATAACAAACCTCTGAGGCAGATAAGCCTAAGAGGTAATGTGTTTGCCCAGGGCTACACAGAGATGCTCCTGGCAACACTGGATCTGAAGCTAGGTCTGCCCCATCCCAGCTCTGTAGGCATCCTACGCTTATATCCTAGGAGGGTCAGGTTCCGGTGGAACCTGGGGCAAAGCTCTGCGATAAGCCTCCCCACTCCACATGGTGCATCTAGGTATGCATACAGCACTACCACCAACACTCCAATAGTGCCTGGCCATCCAGGAAAGCTAACCAGACAGTGCCACAGTAGTGGCACTTAGGCAGAGCATTTGTCTGTTGTTCACTTAGCTTTCCTGGACAGCTGAGCATCATCGGAGAAGCAGGAGCCTAACAGGTGTGCATTCACAGGTGTGGTGGGCCCTTACCCCCTCCAGTGCTAACCAACTGCCCAGGAAAACTGCCCAGGCCAACTGCCCAGGCCGCCCAGAGACAGAAGTTTGGGCGAGGTATAAATGTGATAAATAAATAAATAAAACTGAAAGGGGAGCAAACAGATACCCCTCCTTCAGCACTGCCGGCACAGAAGTGTTTACTGCTTCTGCTGCCCACTGCTGCCCAGAAAACGTCCCTATTGGCTGACTGAGCAATGGTAGACAGCAGCAATGGACAATCCTCTTGGCACCATTTTACATTGTCCATGTTCTGCCTCTACAACTGTTAAAGGCACCACTGCCGCCTGCCCACCACCGCCACTTATCCTTGTCCCATATGCCACGGCTCAGTGGCTTCCCAGGCAATGGTAAGAAACCATGGCGGCAGCACACATTCCAGGGGGCAGGGCTTCAGGAATTGGCTCAGGGTGGGCTCTCCAATGGACATCGGCCCTCAAGTCAATGCACATTCTGGATGATTCCTGATACTGCTCCTAACTTCTAGGATACACCATAAGGGACTGCTGTTAGGAAATTTGTTGCATAGAGAGGAATACTATATCAACAAAACTGTTGACTGCTAGATCAGCACTTAAGGGCTGGAAATTTGACACTGTATCCTATAAGTCAGCCACCACCTCAGCTCAGATGCTATTTGAATTAGGATGTTGGGCATCAGGGCTGACCAAACATATTGTGGTATCTGAGGCAGAAGATGCAAGTGATACCTCTGCCAAGAGCTAAACCAGGCCTGTTCAATTTAGGGGGCCCCAGCTGTTTCTGGATTAAAGGTAAAAGGTAAAGTGTGCCGTTAAGTCGATTCCAACTCCTGGCGCCCACAGAGCACTCCTAGTTTCTTTGGCAGAATACAGGAGGGGTTTACTATTGCCTCCTCCTGCGCACTATGAGATGATGCCTTTTCAGCATCTTCCTATATCGCTGCTGCCCAGTATAATACCAGCGGGGATTTGAACTGGCGACCTTCTGCTTATTAGTCAAGCATTTCCCAGCTGCACCACTTAAGGTGACTTACAATTCCCATAATCTCCAACCACAGTGGCCAATAGCCAGTGATTATGGGAACTGTAGGCCAATATCTGCAGAAGGGCCAAATTTGAGCAGCCCTGAGCTAAACATATAACAACAACATTATATAACTGACAATTTGCTAGCGTCAGTAGTGTGTGTCCAAAAACTGTCCCCTGAGGTGGGCACCTCAGTCTGTTGCCAGCCCTTTTCAGTAGTCAGAGTTCTGTTGATTTCAGTGGAAATTCTAGATGAGCAAGAAATGCTTCAATAGGACTTAATAAGTAGTCAACTATGTTTTATGTTTTTTTCATTTTATTTGGTTTTTCATATCAGTAACAGTTCCTTTTTGTTTCATAGTTGATGGCCATCCTTATTCATGTACATAGGAAACTGTATTTTAGAGGACTACTCACATCATCATTCAAATGTTTTCTATATATGTGCATCTCACAGATAAGAAATTTACACTGCAATCTGTCTAAATTCTACATTCTACTGAAACAGATATACCATGCCATATACAGAATCACTAAATTCAATTGAAATCAGAGAAAAAATCCCAGAATGTGAGGTTGGAGGGTTGTTTCCCTGTAACCCAGACCCTAATTTAAACTAAATTACCCTGATTTAAACCTGTTTAATCCTTACTGAAATTAATAGGATTAAATTGCCTTAATCTAAGAACTTAATTTTAGCTAGATTATGGATAACTAGTATGTGTAAGCCCGTTGTAATAACGGGCTCTAGTGGGGGGTGGGGTTTCCCGCTGCCGCCTCACCCGCCTCGGGCGCACTCCTTGGGCCGACACCTCCGCCGCCGCCTCGGGCGCTCTCTCCGCCCGCCGTTTCTTGTGGCGGCGGCCGCTGCCATCAGAGCCAGTCGCCCCGCCACGGCCACCGCCTCCTTGGCCCGCACTCCTTTGGCCGAGGCCACGGCTCCGCCGCCGCCCCGGCCGCACTCTCCGCCCGCCGCTTCTGCTCCTTCTGGTCTCCCGTGGCGGCAGCCGCCACCATCGGGGCCAGTCGCCCACCGGCGGCCGGGTCCAACATGGCCGCCCATCTCCGCGCATGCCCAGAACGGGCAAAAAAGACACGGGCGGCACGGACGCACGCCCAAGGCTTTTATGGGTAAGGATGCTGTTAATATTTAAACCACTGCTGCAGCTTGAAAAAAATGGCAATTTTTTAAAAAATCCAAATAAAATGTAATGAATTCAGCTCTACAGGATTATGCAGATGAAAGGTTTAAATCTGCACTAAAGATAACAGAGGCAGTTCAAGTCAAGCCAAGGCGGTCAATAGAAACCTGTCTCACAACCCAGTTCTGCCAAAATACTCTGATTCAAGATGGTTTCATCTCATTGAGTATGGCAGGACTACATCAGTTTGAATATATTATATAGGACTTTGAGTTAACTGAGTTGTATTTAACCAAGGCTATGCTCCTATGTCAGAGATTCTACCAGAAGAACCCTGATATAAAGTCCATCACTCTTCAATGACTATCGTTAGATGGTCTGCATCTGAATTAGGCAAAAAAAGGGGGAGAAACAGAATAAAGTTTTGAAAGTTTTGCTACCTCAAAATTGCAAGTGCACAAAGAATTATGGAAGGGTTGGTTGATAGAAGAAAAAAACACATTCAAAACTACTTACTGACTAATGATGCAGAAAATGTTATGAATAACTATCCCTTTCTTGATTTATTACTTTAATTATCTGACATTCTATAGACCCCCATTAGTGGGATGATTTTTTTTTTTTTTTTGGTTTAGATTTCAATTTTCTGTCTCATGGTGAAAGCTATTTATCATAATAATCAGTAAAATTCAAAACCTTTTAGCAGTATTTATAAAATTCATTTACTATGTTCAGCCCTTGGAGAATGACAAAGAAGGTGCATTAGTACGTGTGCTGAAGTGTTCTATGCAGAATTATCTGCCCATAAGAGTGATTAAAAGTTATTTAGAATGAATTGCATTATATATATTTTTTTAAAGTATAAGAAAGTTTCCCTTACCTATGCTGTGACTGGAGGCTGGGACTTGCTGGTTGGGTGGTTGCTGTACCTTTGTCCGTATAATCCTGCATATAGAAAAATGGCTACTTACTATTAGGCACACACAAATAATAGAAAACAAATTAACTATGCTGGTAACAATAACCAAGTGTGATTAATGTTCAGGCACTTTGTTCCAATTCATTACAATTGTAGTTCCCAGACAAATTTTGTTAATATCTGAAAACTTAAATACAGTATATACCGAGGAATAATGACAGTCGCATAAATGTCATGTCAACTACCAGTGAAAAGTGGGGAAATACATACTGGGTATATCTACTTTTGGAATTTGCAAAACATATATTGAGGTGTGCACTTTTACTTATAAATGTCAACACTGATCAAACTCAGGACATTCATTGTAACATATTTTATTATTCCATCAAGAGAGAGTAAAAGAATGATAGCTGAGCAATTGGACAAATATAATAACCAACAAATTGATATATAAATATGAGAGTTCCAAAGAAGGTTAGCTACACTGAAGCTTCATTGAAATTAGTGGAACTTGTTCTTTGTATTTACCTTGTCTTTTTAATTTTGGTGGGACTTAATCGTGACTGGACTTAATCAGAACTGAGGCAGAATGTGGAAATTGGTATAGGTGGATAATCAGTGCTTTGAAATGGAGCACAGCAATCCACATGTTCAAGGAGATGATCTCTTTTCTGGTTGCTTTTAGTCCAGATGGACTATCAGGACCTACACAGGAAGCAACCAGAACAGTGATGGGAGCTCTAAACCCCCATTACAGGAAATGCAGCATTAACAAGGCACTTCCTGTTGTGTTTCCTCACTGCTCAGCCCCATCGACTTATCACAGCCGTATTAAACATCAACAGCATCATTAATTAAGGTTTTATGCCAATTTGTTTAAACTGACATATATCTGGACTCATTCCTAGTTTCAAATAAGTTATTTTGTTTTTACCACCACCACAGCCAGGGAATAGAATTTGTCCAGTTTCCACATTTGATGCAACAAAATGTACATATTAAACAAGAAAAGAACACTGAAAGCAGGAGGTCTACTCTACATTTTTTTTCCTAGTGACGCAAATGGGAATTGTGCCATTGATTCAAATAAGAACAAGTCTGATGCACTAATTGTAGAGTGGTCTGTATTCAAACAGCACACAGCTAATTGGCATAACTCTGCATAAAGTATATATGCCTGTTTTAAGATAATATTTTAGCTGGCAGCTTGCAGACTAGTGATTTCCTCTGTGGCTAGAGAACTGGCCACACTCCCAGCTTTTGTCTGGTTATCATCCAGTTTAGTATTTTCATGTTTGGTATGTTCACAAAATAATATCCCCTGTCATTTTTTCAAAATACTTCCCTTTTTAACATTCCAGAAGAGCAACTGAAATAATGACAGTGCCAATTATTGTATCTTTCTCTTCCTTTGCACAATTCAGCAAACTATAAACTGGATAATGATAATTATGTGTTTGTAGTTGCATTATGTTATTACTCAACAAACAAGTATGGGGCCCCATAAGGTTTATTTCCGAAACTTTTCTTAACTGTGGCACTTTAAAAAAATAATAAAGCTGAAGTTGCTTTTATGGTACAGAGATTTACATTTAGGTTTATTTAGGATTCACTGACCCATTCAGTCTTCAACAGGCTGTGGGCTGGTTCTGCACTGGATACACAACCTTGGAAACCAAATAGCTGACCAATGCAATTTCTAAACCAATAGCTGTGATGGCATCTGCATGGACAAGGCTCACACATGACTAGAAAAAACACATTTCCTAAGCCCAGAGGTCTAGGGAGGCTGACATGGGCCTAGTGTTTAGGCAAACTTATTTCCATGTATCTGTTTGGGGTATCCGGATTTTGTAAGATTTTGCAAAATCTGTTGTATCTCATCAGAAACAGTGCTAGAACAGGACAAGCAACCCTCTGAATAGTGAGCTTCTGGGAAAGTGTGTGTGTATGTAGTGTGTGTGTGTGTGTGTTTGTGTGAGAGAGAGAGAGAGCGAACACACACTACAAACTCTAGGAGAAATGTGCCTACCCATGTCACAAACATAAAGTCCTAGACTCCCTTCTTTCTTGAGGGAATTTCTTGTGGGCAGACACAAGAAACCAACAGCTTGTGGCAGCCAACTGGCAGCAGGTGGAGGAACAAGCACCACAAAAATAAGTGAAGTCAGAGATCCGAGGGTCAGTAGGAGTCATTGCCACTGATAGGATGTACAGGCCAATCAACATATGTGAATAAATGTTAGGCCTTTAGTCTCCAGAGTGCATAGAAGACCTGGCATTAGATCCCAAGAACAGGGAACAATGTCTTAAGAGGCATTTGTCACTTGTATATAATTAACTTACATACATGTCATACTGTTATGGCTGGCTATACAATTCAAGCGGCTAGAAATGTAAGGAGGTTTAACAGAGGGACCTGAAGAAACTAAAGGACAGCAATCAATCCTCCAGTTTTTCAAAACAGACAAAACCTTTCAGGGTGGGGTCTTTGTTAACGTGTCTGTGTGGAAGCATGTTAGTTACCACCTTTCATGGCTATGCTTTGCTCAGTGGGGGGAAATTAGCTTCAAAAGGGTGCAGACCAGCCAACAACTGTATTAACCTTATATTAATATTTGTGTTACAAGTTTATACTGAACCAGAAACATTATGGTTGTGACAGTGAACAGATTCCAGAGTAGTGTTGGTGCCAGGCCATTCACACTACACTTAATTTAAGCCAAAACTTGGAATGATAGCCCTCAAAGCCTCCCCACTCCCCACTGCCTGTGATGAATTTCAGCCAACAGAAGGTTTAAGGAAGAAGCACGTGTGATCATATATTGAGTGCACTGGCTACTTACTGAGTAACCTTGAACAAACCTCACACATGGGATTAGGGGCAAAGCTTCTTGAGCAGAGGTGGTAACTATCAGGCAGACTGAAGACCCAGCCCCTCTCATTTCAAATATTAACCAGAAGGTCTAAGTCATAGCATTCCAGATGTTAAAGGTATATGATATATCAGGGCCAATTCCAGGTTTCAGGGAGCTCACAGCAAATCAACACAAGAGAGTTGCTCCACTGCCACCACACTATGGGCATAGAGGTAATCTCAAGGAGCAGCAATGGGCCCTTATGAGCCCTTAGCCCTTGACAATTGCCTAGCTTGGCTGATCCCAAATAGAGCCCTGCTACATTTTGATGTTTTCCTTCTGCTTCCTACTGTGACCAAGCAGAACAAATTCATGCTTCGTGGGGTCATGTGATACAAGTCATTGGCTGCATTTGCATGTAATGTAAATTTGGATGTTACCAAACCCACAGTGAATTTTTCAAACTGTGAATCGTATCACAAATGTTTGTCCAACCACAGTCCAGCAACCTCCATTTTCAGGGAATGGGAGCCCCTCCTTCTTCCTGGTCCACCAGGGCTGCATGCCAACAAGCTCCGTTGCACTTGGCTCTCCAGACTGTGGGCAAGGCGTCAACATGTCTCCAGGGTGGCAACCATAGGCCATGATCTGCAAGGTGATGTGCTGAGCACAATCGTGCCTTTTAAGAATGGTCTGCCCGCCATCGGCAGGAAAAGGGCATTTAAATCCTTTAAACACCATGCCATACAAGCCCTCTTCTGGCATCAATTGCACCACTGCCCTCGTTAGAGCCCCCAAACAAAACTGTTTAATACAAACAAAATTTCTGGTGGAGGGAACTGTGGGGCACTGTTTTCCTGTTACTCAGGAAAGGGAAGGGAACATTATGACTTCTTAGGAGGGAATATGTATACAAGGGGGGAAGAATCCTGGGGTCTGGCCTATTGTGACCAGGAATGCACTTGCGAGGGTTCGGCCCGGCGAAATGGTTCATGGAGACCAAACCACACTCCTGCCCCTGTGGCAGCTTGCTGCCAGGGGACTAGCACTCTCATGAGAGGGCCAGTCAACTAGGGAAGACCTTAGGCTCACAAAAACATTTGGCCTTCTGTTGGACTGCAAGCTCATGAGTTTTGCTAACCCCAAAAAGGGGTTCACATTTGCATGGGGCCCATGTTCTCTGATTAATGATGGAACTTTTGCACAGAGAAATAGAACCTCTCCAGGGAAGCCTTTCATGAAGCTAAATGATAAGCTGATACTCCATGTGTCTGAGCGTAGCTGGATGGGCAGACTGAGGAAACACCAGGGCTGGGGGTGGATCTTTACTCTCATTCAAATTTCCCCGGGTTCGGACCAGGTTTGTGCCATTGTCCAGCCGACCCACCCGCACCCCAGACTTATTGCGGGAGCAGCAGTGACCGGGAGGGTACAGGGAGGCTGAGCAGAAGGCCAGGTGGAGGCAGAGCCAACAATGGCCTTAGGCTGGGTGAGGGCAACTCCGGCAGCCAGACTCCAGCAGATGGCCCAATGGGCCAAGCGGTACCCAGCCCACTGATTATGTCAGTTAGGAGACGCGGCTGAGAGACAGCCCTTCTCATGAGTAAGCCTTGGGACTGCACACATTCCCCCAAAGGGAAGGAGCTCGGGGCCCCGTTTATCACTACCCTGCTATACGTTGCCATCCCAGTGCTCTAATGTGGGTTGCCCAGCTTATGTTGCCACCTCAAGTGCATGTGCTTGTAAACATATATCTTTGTTGCTTCATTTTAGGAGAGCAAAGCACATAGTGCCTGCCTTGCCATCCTATCCCCTTTCTTGCCTGATTGCCAGGAGCAGGGAGCAAGGGATAGGTTGTGAAGAGGGCATGCCCCTGTGTGGCTTTGCCATTTGACAGGCTGGGAAGCTTGGGATGGGATGTGGTGGCATCCCTGTTGCCGGAAAACTGCTTTGTTGGATCGGAGACCAGGGGCGGGGCAAGTGCTTAGAGAGGCAGCCAGTGAGAAGCACTGAAGGCATGATCCTGGGTGGGTCTGTTCCACTGTCTCTATTATTATGGTTCCAGGAAGTGAACAAAACCTTATGGCACTGTCCACATTAAGACGTATCACTGCTGCCAAAAAACCTCAGGTTATGGCAATGAAACTCACTAAAAACCGAAGGTTCAAATTGGAGTTTGGCAAAGCAAACCTCAGGTCGCTTTTGCCATGAAACCGTGGCTTCACATTTAGACTGCCAAGGCCTCCCCCAGCTCCCAAAGGCTGGACCACTTACTGAGCTGTACAGAGGAAGGAGAAGAAGCCACTTTGTGTCCAATCCTGATGGGAGCCAACAGCACCTGTCTCCAGGACGGAGGGAGGACAAGGAAACCAGCAGGCCAGCCACTCGGGGCTGAACCGGGATGGCCTGACAGGATGCCACTTGCTTGTGACAAGGGCTGACCCTACCCCTTTGCCATGGCTCTGTGTGATGATGCCACAAAGGGGGGGGGTAGGGCCTAGCATAATAGCTGCCCAAGAGGCAACCAGGAGGGCTAATGGCGAGCCAGCAGGGCCGGTTAAGGAAAGGTCAGAGGGAGGAATAAGGAAGTGCCCTGAATGCAGGGCTTTGTTAAATGGGAGCTGTTTGGCCAGTGATGAGCTGCTCAAAAGAGAAAGGAACTGGCCAGCCCTGAAGGCTCCCAGGGAGGAGAATGGCAACCTCTCTCCCTGACTATGGGAGGAGGACCAGGGTGATTGCTAATCACCCTCCCCCCAAGGGCTATATAACTTGGACAACAAGCAGGCTGGGGGGGGGGGAGGCAAGGAATTGTAAGGCCACATGGACGTAACGAGTCCCAATCTCTGCCCCGTTTAACTGCGGTTTTGTGTTACGTGTGAATGTGGCCATTGTGAGTATGAGTATGTCTAAAAGGGGCTGGGGTGCCTCTACATGGGTTATGATTTTCTCTAGTACCAAAATGCTTTCACTCCTATTGATTTAGCAACCACTAAGATTTATCTGTATTCTAAGAGCTGAGTGGCTCCACCCTTGAATGCTTGCTTTGGGGGCCTGATTGATGCTTTACGCAGTCATTTTTACTACAGATAAACCAGAGATTCTTTTGGAGAACGTGTGAGGTGTGAAAGGGTGGGTTGGACATCTCCAAATGCTAATGATACACATACACAACCTTTTAAGTGTGTTCATTGCAACAAACACTTGTATCCTATCCAGTTATATTTTGCAGTTTGTTTTTTGGGACATTTGTCCCAAAGGGGATCCTGTAGAGATTGTGGGGGAAGAGTCAGAAATAAAAAGGGAGGGAAAGAAGGAGAAAATGGAGTTGTTGCTGAATAAATCTTTAGCTGAATGAATCCAC
This sequence comes from Hemicordylus capensis, assembly GCF_027244095.1. Taxonomy (NCBI): domain Eukaryota; kingdom Metazoa; phylum Chordata; class Lepidosauria; order Squamata; family Cordylidae; genus Hemicordylus; species Hemicordylus capensis. Next base: position 145,768,602 of record NC_069658.1, read on the forward strand.
ATAAGATTTCTTTGTGTATATGAGGGAAGCACCTCTAAAACAACACTGCATGGCAAACCTAAATTCCTCATAAAGTGTGAATAATTCCTGAATATGAATATAATGTATTAGTTTTTTTTTTTAATAACATTCAGTCAGCCCTTCTCCCCCCGCCCTGACAAACTCTAAAATCTTCTGTGGCTGTAACTACATCTTTTAATTTATTTGCTATATTTGAAGTGTTCAATTTTTTAATTTAGTTTTTCTATTATGCAGAATTACATATTTCTGTGAAAGAGAAATGACTCCTAATTGGGGTGTTTATTTACTCTTTCAAGAAGCACAAGAAACTAGCTTTCAACTAGAAATTTCTGAGTTGTGGTCATAAAAACAAAGTATTCCCATGTGTCTGTATGTGTACACATTTGAACCTTTGCCTGTGTCCCTCTGCTTGTACCTCCTCAGCCCAGAACTAGTAACCATTATCGTCATTCCACTTTTCAACAGAGAGTTCTCAACGCAGCTGACATAGTAAAAGGAATGAGAATGGAAATACTCTGCACTCACTAGAAGTAGACTGAAGTTTATTTATCATTCTGCAAGCATTTTTTTAATGCTCAACAGAAAAGAGCAAAGCGGGGAGTCCAGGTGAACTTGCACTGTGTTTTGTCAATGACTGGACTAGAATCAAAACCTTGCTGTGAGTACCAGACCGAAATGGCTGAACTGAAAGGCAAGAACAACCATATTCTAGCACACAGATGTCAGACATGTTGCTTAGAAGTCAGAATTTAGTTTTAGTGCCCCACATGTTGTTCGGCCATTCGCTGCCATAAATGAGCTGCTTCCCTGCACAGCACGGCTGCTCCAAGCTCAGCTGACCTCTTGTAGAACAGCACAGCATGCATGGGGTGATAGCGGAGCAATTTTTGCTTATTCCCCCAGCCTCTTTTCATGCTTTTTGCTAACCAGAACTATGTCCTTGAGGGCTGTGCAACCCTCAGAGACATACTTCTGGATGACAAAGAGCACTAACAGAGTTAGGGGAGATTGGTGAAAATCACTCTGTCCTTGCCCCACATGCACTCTGCTACTCAACAAGATATTGGCTGAGCTTGGAGTAGTCTTGCTACTCCCTTACGGCAGCAGGTGGCTGCACAACTTTATTTAACACTTTTTAAATATTTATTTAACACATTTTTATACCACCCAAAACTTACGTCTCTGGGCGGTTTACAACGCCCAAACTTGTAACCCAAACTTGTGGGTTACTGTGATTTAACTTCTAAATAGCGAGAAATCTTTCATTTTTTTAATTAAAGGAGTATAAACTGTGTTTTGAAATCAAAGTTAATGTGGGCACAGGGAGCTCCATGATTATGCACAAGTAAAGGAAAAACTATTAACTTGATTGGAACTTATTTATCTGAAGCTAGCAGCAATGATCAAAGTAGGTTTTCAGACTCATTCTCTAAATGAGAATAATGGAGAAGATATCAAATCCTCCTTAAGCCCCTCTTGTGCATATGCAGCATATGCTTATGCTAGCCACGGCAGCAGGGCTTTACCTCACACATAACATACAAATCTGTTTTGTGACTTCCTTATCCCTCACTTAACTACTAATCATTTTTTGATCAAGATGTAGAGAGAGAAAAAGTATCAAGCAATAGCAATAAAAAAACAAAAAGCTAGAAAGGAGAAACTATACAAAATGTTTCTGCAAATACCTATTACTTTGAGAACATAATAATTGCATTGCAGGATAAGACCATCTAAGTCAGCATTCTGTTTCCAACAGCAGCCAGCCAGTTTGCCTCTGAGCAGGACATGCAAGTGGTAGCCTTCCTCTGTTTTTGTTTTTGTTTTAACCCAAACATCTGGTATTCAGAAGTGTACAAACTGTGTATTTTTCATCAAATATTTTGCAATAGAAAATGTTGGAAACTAAAATATAATGTAAATATACACGTAACTGCATTTACAACATCCCTTATTATCCCTGCCACTCTCATGTTATACCCAGAGAATGATCTGAAGCCACATAACAGAGTTCTGGTGTTGAAGCAAATCTAACCACGTAAGCTGCCTGGGTGAGAAACCATGTAGAAACCATATGTATTCATGTGCAACTAATAAATAAATCCTTTCCTCCATCTGCATACCTGCCAACATGTCCCTATTTCCCCATTCACCTGAATGGGAAAATAGGGACATGTTGGCAGGTATGCATCTGTTGTCTTGTTACTTTGCATTTCCCATCTCTCTCCTCTCCCTGTAGTTTTTCTTTACTACCTAACTTTGGGCTGTAAGCTCCTTAAGGCAAGGACCTATCTGTTTACTTATGTTACTCTATAGAGCATTTTGATGGGACAAGACTTCTATTGCGGCCACTGCCACTACTACTACTGCCACCAATAATACTAATAACAACAACCTCCAACACTGCTTCAAAGCCTCTTCTATAGAATAAAGGCAAGGAAAATGTTAAGACATCTGAGCAAGACTATATTACAATCAATAGAACATTGTTATGATTTCAAGTGTTATGATCCTGAGTCGGGCCAGAACTGTATCAGCTGAAGAGTTAAATAAGAAACAAGGTAATGGCAGCAATCGTATGCACACTTACTTGTTAGAGTGCATATCTTATAATTGTACAGTATAGCCATCATATATGGCATGACTATTGCTCATTACAGAGTTGAGCCCAAGGTTTCTAAAATATAAAATATGAACATAGAATATTTTTTCCAGGTAAAAAGCTAGGTGGTGGTGTTTTTTAAAAAAAACTAGTTCAGGCAACCTAAACCAAAACATGCTGTCATTGAAATCGATGGAACTACACTGACTTAAGTCCATGTATTTTCTCTTAATTGGGTTGTATGTCAAGTTATTTCACCTCTCAGTTTTAGTCAAACATTTTTTATAAATTTGTATGTGTGATATGCAAAAACAGTACAGCTTCACTTAGCTGGGAACCCTAGGGGACATTTAATTTGCCCACAATATTACCAGGATCATAGCAGTTGAGATATAAACCATTTTATGGCATAAATTTAAACCAAAGCATATTAAAAGACTTCAAATCTGGGAAGTTCTTCTCTGTCGTCCCTTCTCTAGCATTGCTGATTAATGCCAGAGATTTAATTCTGTTTAGAAAACAGAAAATATTTAATATTTTTAATCGTACTACAGTGAACAGTTAGCCCCAAAGCAAAGTATAGTGTGCTTAAGTTGCACTGAAATTAATAGGACATGTGTTAGCTGCAATTAAACTGCCCTATTAATTTAAATGGGGCTTTGGTACAACTAACTTCCTCCAGATTATTAATATTCATAAAGCCATGTATTTCTGCTGCAAAAAATCTAGCAAAAATATGCAATTAGTCAGTCTATTGAAAAATTGGCATATTTTTTTTTTATACCTTGGCTCTACATATATTTTTAATCATATGGGGAAATTGCTAAATATTTTATGACAATTCCAAAGATGTTTTGATCTCTAAATTGACATATAAAATAATACTGCAACTCTTTATTATATATGCATCAGTACAAACATAATTTTATGGACATAATTTTTGAGGACATTCAGGGAATTATCTGGAAACTATTTTCAAGACTGCTGCTTTTTTAAACATACAAAAATATATTTGTATCCCCATAAAGATTTTCTAAATTTAAAAGAGATTTCATGCATTTGTCAGTGTTTACAAGAGGTCATATACTTTGGTGCAACACTCTGCTGGTGGAATATGAAGGAGGGTTCCTTGAAGCATGTACCATATATAAGAATCTACAGGATCCACTGGGCAAAAGAGATTAGGATGAGCTGGGGATTTCCAACAGCAACCTGTAAGTCTGATTTCCTCTGTGAACTGAGAGTGAACCCCAGAACTCTATGTAGTGCCTCAGAGGATTCCAGAATGTACTATCCATATGTACAGGGAGACAGCAATGCTGGAAGCAGAATGCTAGTCCAGATTTGAACTGTGCTGCTGAATATGGTTGAGTTTCCCTTGTGAACATATTTAAAAGTCTTACATCCCTTAACATTAAACCCTTGCTACTAGGGTTTGGTGCCTCAGGAATTAATGTAATTCACACAGAATACAATCTGCAAACCACGTATTTTGGAGCAACAACAGCAGGGCTTAAACAGAACTACCCTGGAGAAAATGGATTGTGGATCACAGCCAAAGTATTTTCCAATCCTCTTAAGATATCACTTTTCTTTTTGATATAATGAACTGTAGTTATGCTCACTTTCCTCTTGAGAAAAGCAGTAACTGACACCCTGTTCATAAGCATAGCTGTTCATGAAACCTTTATAGTGCAAAGTTAATTGTCTTGATGTGTAAGAGTTAATAGACATATTGTACAGATTCATAAACTAAAGGATGCAATACTTGCACGCCAAATTCTACCATACTTGCTCCTATTAGGCATATTACTGATTTCTCCAAGTTCACTTTAACAGAATCAATAATTTTTGCTACTGTTAGCCACCTTGTGGACCACTTTTGGCAGAAAGGCAGCATGCAAATTTTAAGATAAATAATAGAGGTGCAAGGTAAATCTGGGCCAGTTATGGCCTAATCTAGGCCTTCCTCCTTTTCTAGTCCACACTCAGAATGCTAGATACAAACCTATTTTTGAGAAGCATTTACCAATTTTCTTGTTTTGATCTTAGTTTGATCCTAGTTCTCACAATTCAGAGTGTGGCCTATGAGAGCAGAAAAATGGAATGGTACAGAGACCCGTAGTTCTACTGTGGGAGCTAAATTTTACTGTATATCCCCTCCACCTACATAAGAGACTCTTCCTACTTTTTTATTTATTTATAAAACCACTTCCATCCTGCCATTCGATCTTTAAAAACATGCACAAAACAATTCGTAACAAGGACAAAAACAATCAAATAAATTTTAGAACAAAAACAAACAAAATATATACAGAGGGCAGTTAAAGCAGTCAAAACACAGAGGAAGCCAGACAATAATATAAAATAGCCAGTTAAAATGCTTTCTAATATAAGAAGGTCTCTAGGCAATGTCTGAACTACAATAGACATGGGGCCAAACGGATCTGCCAGACCAGTGAGTTCTGTGGCTTAGGCACAATGATGGAGAAAGACCTCACATGTATCTACCAGCTGTTCTTTACATGGAGGTAAGACACACCTCATCCAGGGGCCTCCTCAAATGAGTGGGCAGAATAGGGGAAACGCAGGTGGGAGAGAAGGCAATCCTTTAAGTACTATACTGTATTGAGTTATATTCTTAATGCACCAAATACTGCATGGGAAATAGTACATTAAAATTGTTATATGCATAGCTTATGCATGTTAACAACCTTGTGAAAGACCAAAATCGTCTGGTTCCATTTTCAAATAATACAGTAAACCCTGGCCAAAAGCATGTGTTTTGTACTGTCCAAAAGATCCTTACCTGTTAATTGAGCTAACACTGGGCACCGTGTCGTTGTCACATACTCTCTCTGCTAAAAGTCTGTCCCTGATCTCCCAGGCAAACATGGTGGGGTTTTGGCGTTTATATTCTGCAATTTTTTCTACTACTTTGGGTGTGGCAACCTTTGGTTTTGATCCCCCGATAACTCCAGGTTTAATACTTCCAGTCTCATAGTACCTAGAGTGAAATTTCAGGAAAGAAAAATATATATTTATAATCAGTTCACAAGAATGCATTTTTAGTGGTCTTAATGATTATACATTCTAATATAGGGACTGCCAGTAAATTACATTAAGACATTAAGAGCATAATCCAACCCAAATTAAGTCTCATAGTTCTGAACCAGAGAGATTTTATTATGTGCTTAACTCTCCCATTTAACATTTTTAAATGTTCCTGGATCATGCCTTAATTCTTTTTGTAATTTGTCATTATAGATTATTTTATATATATTAACCATATGTGCATGTGTGTGTTTTTCCCCTCACAGCAGCAACATAAAAGAAATGATATGAATTTAAAGGGCAAACTAGAATGGAAAATGACCTGAAAATATTTATTATTCATCTATGATGGCAAAAATAATAATAAAAATAAATCAGCACCTAACATAATTTTAATGTCTCCTATAAAGTGATTTACTATAGAAACCTTACTATAAATTTGCAACAAAGGTAATATCTGATAAAATAATATCATAAAAAATGATAGCAAAAATAAATGTTAACATTCTAACGCATTCTTTTTTTCAAGTGCTAATTGCGAAGAGCAACGTACGTGTGTGTGTGTGTGTGTGTGTGTGTGTGTGTATGTTTGAATTGAATGATCACTATTGTGGGGGCAGGGATAATTAATTATTTTACTGCTTTTGAATCACCACCTTTGCCACTAAACCCTACAGATGTACTGTATTTAAGGACCATTCTCATCAGCTAGCCCTTGTATTTTGGTAATGAAACTGTAAGTAGAATCCACCAAGCACTTCTCTTCATAGGCACCAATAAAATGAATGAGGTTGCAGTGGAGGAATATTTGCTAGAGTACATCCTTTGAACCCAAAGTTCAGTGATTTTGACCTATAGTAGTGACCTGGGAATCTGAACCCATAATTTTGAGGGCAGGCTTGAAAAGCTGGTAGAGGTCAGTAGAGAAATTCAGTTGTGTGTATACACCTTGCTCTAAACCACATTTTTAGCCAAACAAAGAACGTCTATTAATGTAGCAGACATGTTCCATTAATAATTTTTTCTGTATAGAAGTGTCACACATGCATGCCACACTAAAATTATCATTGTGTTTCCAATGCAAGCAAGACACAACTGCATTTTGAATCCAGTATCTGGCTATACTTCAGTGTCCATCAGGTTCATGAAATTACACAATTTTTAAAAAATGAAACTCTTTCTCTGATTAGTCTGTTGTCAGGGCCTTATATCCTGTTAATCAGAATCACAAGACACTGAAATTAGATTCTAAAACCGTTAAAGAAAATGAGGATTCTACGGTTGATTTCAATGGATATAGCTTGCTTATATCCACTGTTTGTGCAATTCCTGTAAGACTTATGAAGAAATGGTCTGCTGTTCCACTCTAATGTGGTAATGTGGTAATGGCCACTAACTTGGATGGCTTTAAAAGGAGCTTGGACAAGTTCATGGAGAACAGGTCTATCAACAGCTACTAGTCTGGTGGCTGGAAGGCAAGATGCCTCGAAATAACAGTTGCAGGGGAGCAATAGCAGGAGAGAGGGCATGCCCTCACCTATTGCCTGTGGGCTTCTCAGAGGCACCTGGTGGGTCACTGTGGGAAACAGGATGCTAGACTAGATAGGCCTTGGGCCTGATCTAGCAGGGCTGTTCTTATATCCTTATGATGTGTTTCAGAAGTATTTGTAATGAAATATGATGAGTCTGGTTATAGATTAACCTTTCTGTTAGAGCCTTCTGAGATATTCTACTGAACTTAGACTCATAGTAAAGTTTAAAATAATGTATAGGGCATTATTTATATGATGAAACAATGCATAGGAAATATAATAGTTTGAATGCCTTCGTGGATTTATCAACCTGTTTGAAATAGCCCCACCTAATCTCAACCCAGTTAAGATGAAGAACTTTATTTTAAACCAGATTAGTCTCCTCAAAGCTAATAGAACTGAATCAGATTCAATCCAAGCATTTGCACCTCAACTGGCCTAAACACAAAGTCTCCATAAACTCACTAATTCACTGCTAATCAGTCACAATATTTCTGATCAGTCACAATATTTATGAAAGTGTTTCTTTAAAAACAAAAATAAAAAACACCACTGCAAAACAGTTGACTTGCTGCTTATCTTTCACACTCTTCCTCTCTCCATAACAGATTGTTCTTTCATGGTCACTGTTGCTTTAGCACTATAAAACCAAGTGAATTATCTGGGAACACTTTATAATAACACTTCAGTTATATCACACTTCAGCATATTCAATGTGCTTCATGGGCATTATCTCACAACAACCATTTAAGGTAGGACAATATGATTTTCCCTATATTGCAGATGGGGAGCTGAAGCTTAGAAAGAATGGCTTGCCTAAGGCTAGCGAATGAAATCATGGCAATGGTAGAATCTAAAATGGTAGAACTTGCTGATTAATAGCTCAGTCTTCTTATTAAAATCTGATTAATAGCTCAGCCACTACCCTATACCAGCTACAAATGCTGTAGCACTGTGTACAGTGGAACTGATATAAAAGTATTATATTTTGTCAGTAAATACAAATACCACTCATTTTTTAAAAACATGGATAAATAGTATTCTGCATCAGACTAGCTAATAGGCCTCACAAAGCCCAGTAAAACAAGTTAATCTTGTTCCAAGGGTGCAGGATCACAGAACGATCAAATAAATAGCATAATTTTTATGTTCCCTTTAATACCAGCCAAATTTCCAAACTTGCATTAGATCAAGTAATAACAAACCATTTCATTTGTGCTGTGAACAAAGCACCTATGTTGCCCTTGTGTTTTACTTAAGGTACATCCTGAGGAGACTACAGCTCCTAGAATGCTATGTCAAATTTTGAGCTGAACAGTCTGAACCCAGGCTCATATTTAGAACATTAGATCATGCTGTGGGACTCAATGCATTGCCAATACAGATCACATCAACAGAAGTGGAATTGTTCATGTCCACAGATGTTATCAGCTCTGTATTTATAGCTCAACAACAACATTAAATATTGTCTTGGAATGGTTTACAATTGTTACATTATTATATTATTATTATTTATATTATTATTTATTTTATTATGGTTTAACTTAGAGACTGCAGATTAAGAAATACTGATTCCAAAATTTAGAATCAAGTTCATTTTACATGTAGGTTCATGTAATAGTGTTTTTTTCAGAGGGAGCATGAGCTCCAATTACAGTGACATTTTACCAACTGTAATTATTAGTTATGAAAATAATGAACTATGAAATTCCAATTTATTGCTGACAACTTAAATGACAAAGCTCCAGAACTCAATTCTTAGCTCCATAGTAATGCAAATATATCTAGAGACAAATCTATTCAGAAATGGTAAAACTGTTGGATATTCTCTCTTGTAGTAGGTAATGAGTTGCCTATTTATTAGTTTTATTAACTGAAACTGAGAAATTGTTAGCTGATTTTCTAAACAGCCAGGTTTGGGAGGCAAAATGTCACAAAATTGGCTATTGCCATTCACATTGCTTACTAATGGCCAGTTGTGTCATCTCAAATAAAATCTGAAAAATAAAACCTGAAAAATCTCTAATTGCACTAATAGTATTGATGTGCGGATGACCCTTTTTCTTGAGTTTCCCATTTTGCCCCTTTTAGGAAATATAAAATTGATTTGAGTTTTAAGCCTGAAGTCCAGAGGTTCCTTACTCAAGAGTATTCCCATTTAAGTTAGCTGATTAAGGTACCCTCGAGCATAAGTGGTATTACAATTGTACCTTTTTACCCTGTCTTTCCATCCACGGCAGTATAGAATCAGGACCAATTCCATTTAGTTCATTGAACTGCAATGTGCCATATTAAAGACAGGCAGAAAATATCTACTGGTATTTGCTAACCTTCTCTACAGCCTTCTATTGACAGTCAGTTTCACAACAACCCACAGAATAAAGATGCAGGAAAGATTCACCAGCATAGAAGAATATGCAATTAGACTCAGTGCAGATTTTTTCTACGTTTTATGCAAATTGGATAGGAATTCTACCCATAGTCAAGGCTCTATATGCAAAGAAGCTGAAAGGATGCTCTCATTTTAAAATAAAAAAATCAACCCTAATTTACCAAAATTACTTTCTATGAGAATGCTCTAATTAATATAAAATTGCACAGCTTTCAGATGAAACTTTCTATTCCTTTAGCTATGCGATACTAGCTAAAACATGACTACGATATGCCTCACTTTTTTTAAAAAAAGCCAATTAAAACACAGAAAAGGTAGTCGTGGAAGTAATTTTTAGAATATGTCTCTGTTGTTGAAATGAAGCGGGGGTGGGCTATCCTATGTATGCAGAACAGAAGCAAGTCCCACACTGTGTTCAATGGACTTCCTTCCACATAAGCGTACACAGAAAGGAAGGCAAAATCAGTCACAAGTTCTTACAAAATAAATGCCACCCAAACCACAGCATTTTCTAAGCTAGGCAGGTTAGAAAAGAAGAACTAACAGATAACAAAATAACACACCACTATTCAGAAATATCCAAATATTTTGGGAAGAGGGGAACACAAAGAATCCTGTGGCACCATAAAAACTATCAGATCTATTGTGGCATAAGCTTTAATGCAGGTGGGAAAGTATGTTGAGTATCATGGAAAGCAGGTAAACTTTTTTTTTTGGTTTGGGTTTTTTGCAAGAGCCCATGAGTGATAACAACTACATTTAAATTTATATCAATATATCCCAGTTTATTAAAATGGAAAGAAAGAAAGAAAAAACACCTTGGAACAACATATCACACTTTATACCCCCGAAACATGGTGTGATCACAGTTTTACTGTTCCTCAGCCTGTTGAGTGGGGCTTTAAATTCTGAAATAATAAATACTATCATCTTTCTTTTTAAGTGCTCTGCTGTTGCTACATTGTTTAGAGCATCTCAAATATAAACAGATAGGTATACTTGAAGTTAAAAAAATGTAAAATTATTAATAATTACACTACAAATTCTCTACTTGCACATTAATTTCATTACACAAATAAAAACATCCTTCAAGTGGCATAATTTTTACAATAGCCATTCTCATGTAGAGTTAAACACACTTAAGCTCATTGATTTCTTAAAATATCTTAAATATTATTAATTTTATTTCAGATTATGGCCTATCATGGCATTGGCAATGGATTTGGGTTACTTTGTACAAAAATTACTTTAAATGCTAAGGCAGGGAGTTTCTTAGAAAACCAAAAGAGCACATTTAACAGAATAGTAATTTTCCATACTATTGCAGACAATGCACAGTTTGCTTGCTTATTCAGTAGGAAGCATATCATACATGGCACTATTATAACAGATTCCTGAAAGCTATTGCAAGTATATCTATTTACACTTCCTTAGCTTTGACAAGATAAATATTGCTATATAAGCAGACTTCTCTGAAATTTTTGTCATTACTGAGAATTCTTCCTATTCTCCCGCTGAACTGTTTCCTGCTTAAGGCTCTTATAACAGACAAAAAGCATCTGATATTTTCTTTTTTAAGAATCATTCACAGATTTCCTTTTACCTGCCAAGAATTTTGCTGACACAGCCATGGCTGACCCGTAGTTGCCTGGAAATGTCGCAGGGTCTGACACCTTGATGGGCAAGTTCCACAATCCTTTGGCGGACTACATCAGGGAGTGGTCGACCATTCACAAAAACACCCCCTAACTGATTCACTCCTCCATGTCCTGAAACATATGGGGGGGAAACAAACAAAAACAAGTAGAGAGAGAAAATCTTTGTGACTGTTTAGAAAATGCTTGTGGAAGTCCTCTTTACCATTAAGCATTGAATAACTTCTTGACAAGAGTTTCAGCATTTCTAAAATGTTGACTATGGTTTATTTGCTGAGAGGAGGAGGAACAATGTTATTTACTGGGGCCTAATTTGACACTGATAGCAATTTTACACTTGTGTAACTCTAATTACTTCAATAATTGACCAGGATTATGTGGCATGAGAATCAGGCCTCTAGTTTGCAAAACCATCTCTCAAAACTTATTTTAAAGCCAACCAGCCCCCGACTTGTCTGGCAATGCAAAATCATGAATGGTGGCTACCTGATTTAATTGGTGGATTTAAGGATGAAATCCTCAGCATACTTTAAGTACCATTAAAATCCCATACTCCCATGTAAATGCGTTTAGGATTAAGGTGCCTATCTAACTCTGTGAGAAAATAAGGGGAAACCACTTTTCTTTATACATTTCATTTATTTGACCCAAAGAGGAGATTTGCCCAAGCATTTGCTTTTTTCTCTTGAAGTCACAGTTTAATTATGAATGTTATATATATAACTGCTAGCTGATACAATTGACAACTGCCTCTAAAAATTTTAGGATCCCACAAAGCCTGGCTCATCCAGGCTTGTCATATTATTATTTGTGTGTGTGGATTTTTACCATTCTACTTTAGCAAGATGAAACATCTATCTGGTATGAACTGAGTCACTAGATGACTAGCAACTAACTAGGAAAAATCAGTGAGTGCAAAATATAATGCTATGCAGCTATGTGAGAAAATATAATTAACTCTCAAATTGCTAATCATGCAAACTATTTGTAATATGGAGATGTGGCAATGTTAAAAACAAATAATTGCAATGACTAGCATCATTGGTAACAACTGAGCAAAAGTAATAAGCTAATCTCTCTATTTACAGAGAGCCTGAACTGTGCAGAATCAGCTGACAAATCAAGCTAACTCTGGGTTAAACAAATCAGTTGCATATAAAAGTCATTTTTATTTAAATCTAGTCATTTCACCACTGACAAATTGCTGCCAAACTTTGCAAATATCTTCTAAAAATCTGTCAGAACACAAATCTACGTAAACTATTTTATTATGAAACCCAGTTGTAGCCAACAAAGAGCAAACTAGTTCATTGTCATTTGAAGGATATGCAAACCTTGGAAGTAAGTCCATGGGGATATGCAAACCTTTTAAGTAAGTCCATTGTGTTCCATGGGGCTTACTCTCAAGTAAGTGTTATAGCAACCTCACTAGTTTCTATTCCTTCAGCTGACTAGTTATGCCTTAAAGATGCTTTTGCCCTGGAAGTGGCTTGGATTTGAGGCAGGGGGAGCATTTTTAATTGACCATCTCTTCATTTTGAGTTCTAACATGCTGTCTGCATTGAGGAGGAAGGAGTGAAACTGAAGTAAAAGGTGCAATCTAGGAGTATGTTCAAGGAATATTTTCATTACAGTAATTATTTTTAGTCCTTCCAGACTGTGTATGTGTGTGTGCTGTTAATAGAAATATTGTCCACTCTGCTGGCTGCATAACTAAAACCTTCCAAGATTACAATTTACTCTGCAAAGTCAACATTAGACAAAGAGGCTGTATATGTTTAGGACTTGATTAGCTATACATTCGAATCTCTATTGATGTAAAATCCTAGTTAATGTTGCAGTAGCCAGAAAGAGATCTGATTTATCAGTTCACTTGGAGCTGCCATCTATCCCTACTCTAGAAACTATGTCATCTAGAGTTCCAGCTCCTCAATAAAAGTGTTCAATAAAAGTGAAACCTTGACCGAGCTCAATTTAACAAACTTGTACCGTCTGGACTGGTTAACTAAGCAAAGAAGGAAACAATTGGGGGTGGGGGGAGAGCGAGAGTATCTAACTTCTAAATATGAGGGGAAATTCCTCACATGGGTGTATAATGACCACTAAGGCTACAGAACACTTTAATTCTAATAATAAAAGGAATTGCTGCTGGACGCACTCAGCCAAATATGTTTTTAAAACACAGTGGTGTCTGCAGTCCTACACACAACTCGGTTGTTTAAATCCCATTTGTGTCAATGGGATTTAAGCCTAACTGCGCGCAGGATTGTAGTCTAAGTAAAAAATAGATTAATATTCCATCTGTGTAAAGGCTTGAGGGGACGGGGCGGGGGCGGAGTGTGTGGAAAACTTTTCCTGAAGGATACACCTTGAATTTATATAGTGCTTGATACTTTTGAAGAAACAAGGAAAATGAAACAATGAGAGCAACGCTATTTTGGGGACCAATCAAATCAGTAACCAGGTAAAGCAAGCTAATGTTTTAGGAAAGCAAAGACACACACATGCACAGAGGCAGATGGCCGGCCGTAAACACACATAGAGGATCCTGGCCTTTCCCCAGAAAGATGATTGTCCTACGGTCTTCCCTCACTCCACGCCCCCCCCCGCCCCGCCCCCCCAATGGCTTGATTCCAAGTCTATACACTTTGGTTTTGATCCAGCACAAAAAAGAGGATGCAATCTGAGTTTCCACTCCAGGAGATTTGGACCGGGTTGGGTGCCAGAAAACGAGCCTCTCTCCTACTCAGGCCAGGGTGGGCTGCTGTTTGTCTTGACGGACCTGCATGCCTTTCCTCGGTGGACTGGACCTGCAGTTGCTCTGCAGATTCAAATATAAGGTGCAAACGGAGCTAAAGGACCTACACACAAGTCCTTCCAGAGCCTCTCGCTGGCAGTTAAAGGGGCCTCCGGATTTATGCCCTTCATCTTTCTGGCTGGAGAAATTTATGGGACGGAAAGGGAATAACTAGCTCAAATGAAAAGAAAACGATCCATCCGTGGGGATGCTCGAGTGTATGCCTTCTCCATTATCAGATAGAAATTCTCCATTAGCAGACAGAGGTCTTCAATGTTCTATTTTTCTTCTTCTTCAAAAAGACATAAAGGGAGGGAGGAAGTGCTTTAAAAAAGAAAAAGAAAAAAACAGCTTCTCCATTGCTTCAAGGGCCAGCCAGGCACAAAGACACACGAGACCCTTGAAGGTTAGATAGTTTGCCCTCAGAAAGCAAGTTAACTTCGCTCCGTCAGATATATCTCGCTTTTCTGTCCCAATATTGGGTTGGTTATCTTCTTGAGACAACTGACCTGTCCCAGGCAGGCAAATCAACTGCAGTTCAATCAACTCTATTTCTGGCAAGGCTAGACTAGCAAATCTCCATTGTAGAATTCAATATGGCTCGAAAAACATCCACAATGTAGCTAACGAGAGGGGGGGGGGAGAGAGAGAGAGCGTGTGTGTGATCTATTAAATGCTAACTCTGATACAGTGTGCCAGTATCGACGTATCCATATGGAGCTTTCCCATTCCTATAAATAGGCATGCATATAACCCATATTAATGATCTGCAAAACATAGCTTGTTTTAATTATGTATATACACACATACTTAGGTGCACAGAATACAGCATGTTTATGTTGATATATAGTCTGTGCCTGTGCGTTGGTAAGTGACCATTTATTCTTTTATTGATCATATTTTGATGTCGCGAGCCTCCAAGGAGCTCAGGGCGATAGATAGATAGATAGATAGATAGATAGATAGATAGATAGATAGATAGATAGATAGATAGATAGATAGATAGATAGATTTTTCAGATCAGCAGAAAACCTTTGAAGATCTCCACACATGCGTAAAAAGGACCAGCAATTATCAAGTCTTAAATCTGGATATAAAGTTTTCAAAGATCCATTAATCAGAAATAGTGGTGTCTTTCCTAAAAGCCAGTGGGATATTGGGAGAGTATATAATTTTTGTGTTACCTCATAGACTAAATTAAAATTCATTAGCAGTCCATATATAAATAAATAAAATGTGTAATATAGTATATTTCAGTTTGACTGTTACTTTTTTTAAAAATCAGGCTGGCAAAGCCCTTTGAACTGTGCGTTCCTTCTCTTTACCTTTCGCATGTGTTTTTATTTGGATACGGTTTGTGCCTTAACTTTCCCATTTCTTTTCATCTCCTTTCTTAAGCGTTGTCTAGTCCAGTTTAAACAGAAATCTTTTGCATTTTCAGCCTCGTTTTGGTGACATGCAAAGTCTTATCTGGAATTCACCTGCAAAAGTCTTCCAGTTGTTAGGAGAATCAGCTGACTCAGCACATTTTAAAAAAAAAATCCAAGACTCCGTTTTCAGTATCTCCATGTCCTCCAGTCTACCAAAAATGGCACTACCCACTTATATACTGTATTAGCTTATATATTGCCGGTGGGGAATGAAACGAACGGTAAACATTGCGGTCCAGCTGAGATTTTGGCTTGGAAACTTAACAGCCATTCACATTTTGAGTGAACTGCATGGAGTGCTTCAGCTGAAAACATCAACAGCCAAATGCCTTTACCTCACTCTTCAAAATCTGATTCCTTTTCAGTTCACCTTTAACAACTACACACTGTTGACGTCAGACAGATGGCTACAGAGTTATGTCAAAAAGAGTAAAACTTTATGAAAGGAAGAGGGATAACCAAGAAAAAACTTTCCCGTGCATATAGTGGATGGGGAACCTGGAGACAGTTTTTAATATCATATTTTACTAGGAATAACTGAAAGATATCTTCTAAGGTCTGCCAAACTCTGTTTATACTAATTGAGAATGCCAGGCAATTCAAGCGAATTCTTAAAGTTGTTCAAGTGCACAAAAATGCAGTTGAAGACCCTATCAGCAAGTTTCGCCTATATAAAAAACGTACATAATGAATCACGAGTAAAGATGAAGGGGGGTGGGGTAAACAGACAGGCTTATAGACAGATCCCATCTCCTTTCTAGTCTTCTTCCCACCTGTAAAGATCCACTTTTTCGTGGTACCAACACGCTACTACACTGGGACATGGTCCATCAAGGCTCCCCCCTGCTTACATGTTTAGATGCTTTTGGTGACTAGGGAG
Organism: Hemicordylus capensis; assembly: GCF_027244095.1. Lineage (NCBI taxonomy): Eukaryota > Metazoa > Chordata > Lepidosauria > Squamata > Cordylidae > Hemicordylus > Hemicordylus capensis. The sequence goes on from NC_069658.1 coordinate 145,784,965, forward strand.
GAAACGTGTGTTTGATTTTCCTTTACACCAAAACATACATTTCTTTTTGCAAGGACTCCACTTGTTTAAGCGGTTATTAGACTATCTCCAGCTCAAAAGTGTTGCACTGGTACCGAGTGCTTCTAAAAATGCATTCACATAACAGATTAATATAGTATAGGTTTTTTTTAGTTTTACAGTCAAGGAAAACTGGCGTTTCTAGATTGGCAGGAGGAAACTAGGGTTACTTTCCTTACAGAGGGAATGGTCTGTCTGTCAAGTTAAGCTGATATTTCAGTGAGTTGGAAAGCAAAATGCGTTTTCGGCAGAGAACAGAGTAGTATTATTGCACAGTGAAGATTAAGCCCCATTTCTTTCCCTCCCTCCACTTTGGGAAGGAAGAGCAACAACTGGCTTTAAAAAAAAAAAACACAACACACCTTCATATAACATTCTATGGAGGGGACAGGGAGGAGATCTAGGATTCATTTTGGATATTCTTCCCCCTTTTTGGTGTTCTTAAATTCCTGCAGAAATATCGATTTATCATTATTTAGGTTAATGGAGGAAGCCCCTAGTCCCTTGATAGCTTCCCCACACATGGTTTCTCTTCGTATTAGCACAAAGGCAACTCCAGGAATGATGGAGCATGAGGTGCGGGGAAGATCATCTTTCTGATGTTCATAATTTAAAGTGTTTTTCGTCTATCGTGGGGCTCTGCGTGTGTACATCAGTTTGAGTTTTCTTCCCTAAATCTCTCTCTCCCTCTCTCTCTCTCTCTCTCTCTCTCTCCTTGCCTCCCTCTCTCTCTCACACACACTTGTCTTTTATACATATTCATAATATTCATTTTCAGCGTTCATTTCAGTTATGAAGATTTCTCTCAATGCACTTTTCCTTGCAGATGAAAGATCTCGTATACTTCCCACTCGATGTTACAATCTGATCTGCTGTGTCCAATAATTTAGTATGCAGTTGTTTTGTAGAACTAGCTAATAGATAGATAGATAGATAGATAGATAGATAGATAGATAGATAGATAGATAGATCACAGAGCCTTTTATTTAGAAAAGAAAATCCATCTTGTCTAAAAGGCTGCTGTGCATAAGGGAAATGCGATTAGTTCTACTCTATATTTCCTTGAAATCTCTGGATCTAATCCGGCGTTTAACTCACCATGAGAGAAGATGTCATTTCACATAACATTGTGTTAATGGATAAATCTCCTCCAACCCTTTCAAGCACAACAAATCTCAAGCAAACATATTGCACACGACCTGATAACTTAAATAGCTAAGTTTCATCATTTAAGGCCCCTTTAAATGTTATCTCATTCAAACTTAAGATACTGCAACCATTTTTTTTTTCATTTTTCATTTTAAGTGGAAGAAAATTAACTCTTTATTTTTAAAGTCTGCAGATTTTTTTTCTTTTCTTTTTACAGCACATGTTTAGGAAACATTAGAAAAGGTATACCATAGTCTAAAGTTTTCTGGTAACTTCTAAATCTAGTTTGCAATTTCTATGGGAAAGGGATGGAGTTTCTGAAATATATTAGAGGTTCTTCAGAAATATATTGAAATAAGCCAGGTAGTTGTATATTATTATTATTATTATTATCATCATCATTATCATTATCATCATCATCATCATTATCTCTAAGGCCTTCCCCGCCTTCCTCCAATCCATATTAGTAGAATAAATGAGGAAAAATAAAAAGTATAGTAGGACAACTCTGAACTTTACAAGCCAGGCATACATACACACAGACAGGCAGGGCAGGCTAGAATAAGAGTGAGTGGAAGAAAAGAACGAATTAACTATCCATAAAGGAGAATAATGGAAAACCTTGTGTGGAGAAGGCTGCTACGGATTGTTTGATGTGGCTCACTCGGTCATGATGTAGAAATAACTGGATTTGAAATCAAGGGGACCTGAGAGTAAATACAAGACTAGGGCCGTTTTGCCGCTTTTGCTTGTGTCTGCGTTTCATTCCTGAGCTAAGGGCAATCAAGTTGTGTTTAAAACGTTGAAGAAAAAAGTGTTCGGAGAAACTATTACTATTACTATTACTATTACTATTACTATTACTATCCAATCAAAATGAATCCCTTCTAAGTCAGGCAGCGTGGGAAGGAGGGGTTAAGCACATGTTTTAAACCCTCCTATTAAAAGCCATGGGACTTTGCGGTGCTTAGCTTTGACTGGATTGTGTCCTAATAATTTTGTATTACAAAAGGGCAAGGCTGTCACGGTCTACGTACTGCTGTGGAAAGTGGGTCCCCCCCCCCCTTTCACTGAACCCCCTCCGAAGTCACCAGGGGGAACCACTGGACGGAGGGACCGTCGTGACAGCAGGAGACCGGGAGCAGCGTGTCTCACTCACTCCCTCCTCCTGCCCTCATCCTCTCCTGCAAAGAGCAGGTCAAATACCGTTATGCCTCCCTAGCGATGCCCAAAGGCATCTCGGCTACAGCAGCCTTTCCTCCTTCCCTCCCTCCTACACCCCTCAATTAAATAAATACACACTCCGGGCTGTTTTGTGAGCGGGGCAAAGGCATGGTGGCCAGCTCGGTCCTTAAATGCGAGAGAAAAACCGAACCAGCCGCCTCTACTTACTATGCATCGCTGCAAACGGGTCGTGCTTACAGTGTATTTCCATCTGGGCTGGAGAATCCACGCAGCTCGAGGCAAGCCGAGGCTTTTTGTTTTGCTTTGCTTTCGGATCAGGTTAAGCTCACTCCCTGCGATCACTTTCGTTTCTGGGGGAGGGATGGTTTATTTTTGAGTAGGTGAGTACAGGGCTGCTGCTTGTAATAATTTTGTTGCTGCTGCTTAAAAAAAAAAATGAGCAGAAAAACTGTGTGATTTAAAAGGCAAAGATCTCACTCCAGGCCAACAGTAAAGAACAACAGAAATCCTCGGGGAAGTTATTCCTTTCCAATGGAAGGGGTCTGGGGGGACTCAGGCTCTCTAGTTGCCGCGGTCACAACTGGGCTTCTGGAATCGGGTTCTCTCTTCTTCCCTCCCCCTCCCCCTTCCCCTTCCAAGCTCGACCGTCTCCTGATGCAAAGGGCTGGCTCCGACGAGGCTCTGGCGACAGCGGCTTTATCTTCCCCACCTCCAGGAGGAAAAGGCCATGAATCCCGTCGAGGGGGGGAAGAGGGGAAAAAGAGAGCCTCCACACGGACAGCTGAGTCAACGGCCCCTTGAAGGATAAGCCGGTCGTCCAAGGTGGAGAAAGAGAGACGCGCAGGGCAGGAGCACCTGCAGTATTCCACAGCTTTATCCACGGGGACTAGTTTTCAACATGCCCGCTCTTTCTTTCTTTCTTCCTTTCTTTCTTTCCTTGGAAAGTACCAACAGTGATGGCTCTGACGAAGGCAGAGGGCTACTTAGGGGCGAAGAAAGTGCCCTGGGTCAGTCTTTTGTCTGAGGCGAGGTGGTGTGTCTTGTGTGTGTCCCCCCCTTCTTCTTCTTCTTCTTCCTCCTCCTCCTCCTCCTCCCCAGCCCTTCTCGCAATCCAGTCTCTGGAGGTATCAGCTAGGCTACGCTGCGCCTCCAAGAGGGGCTTCGGAAATGGCTTCTTTCCCAGAGAGGAAGTGGGCTGTGTGGACAGGTGTCTCCCCCCTGGTGGGCGTCCCAAGTCCTGAGGAGAACGCACGAGAGGCGTCGAGTGGCCGCGGGAAGGAGTCTCTTCCTCCCCTCGCCGCTTGCTTGTTCCAGGGCTGGCGCGAGAACCTCCGTCCGGGGCGCTTTCAAAGCTGAAGAAGAAGTTGGCGGGAAGTTGCGCTTGGAGGGACGCCAAAGGAGGTGAGGAGGAAGCAGCCGCACGAGCCTGCCAGCGGCATCCCCGCCGCGAAAGAGAGCGAGAAGGAGGGAGGGAGAGGCGTGTTTTGCTTGTGGCGCGCGCCACGCTTCCCACCTCACGCGCTCTTCCGCGCGCGCTTAAACTTTGCAGCGCTCCTCCGGCGCCAGGCGCTGCGCTCCCATGGCCAAGCGCGCGTGCGCTGGGCTGCAGAGGAAGCTCCCTCTCCGAGCGCCACGGCAGGCCGGCAGGCGGACGGTTCTAGTTCCCCGTGTGCGTGCGTGCGGGTGTGTGTGTGTGTGTCTCCACCTGGCCGGCTCCCCGCGTGAGGGAGGCGAGCTTCCCCAACCCCACGCGCGCACTCACGCAGGCGCGCACACACAGACACACACGCACGCACACACCTGAGCGCTCAAGCTCCAGGCGCCTCCAGAATCTCTCCTCAGTCCTGAGGAGCGCTCGTGTGTAGCTCCGGAGCTCCCGCTGCCTCTGCAGCCGTCACCGTCTGCGGCTCGTCAGCGCGCCTCCTCCATAGCGGAGAAATGCGCTTCCCAGGACCAGCTTTCAGAACCCCGTTTCATGTGGACAGCGGCTGCGGGGGGCTTCAGCCTCTGGGAGCCGGAAGGGGGGCGGGAGGGCAGCGCTGCCGGCCGCTGCCGCCGGGCTGGCCCATCACTCAGCTCCTCGGCCTCCAATCAGAAAAGTAAAGTTACGACCCCGCGCGCATTGGCTGCGGGGCTTGGGTAGCTGGGGGGTGGGGGGGGAGCAGGGAGGGGGCGGTGCCTGATTAGCCAGCGGCGGTGCAATCAGCGAAGGCTGCGGGCGGGGCCCCGCGGGAGGGGCGGATTCATTGACAAACTGGAGAGGATGGTGGGGCGTGCGTCTGTGTGCGAGCATTAGCGTGCAAGCGAGTGTAGGTCTGAGCGAGGGCACGGGCAGCTGTTGGGGGAGGCGAGAAAATGCACGGCTGTGTATTGTATATCAATCAATAAAGCCAGGCGCAATAAAGCCAGGCACAGCCCGACGCTGTGCAGGTTCACTAGAAAGCCCCACTAGGTATAACAGTGGTTTCATCCCACATAAAAGTGCATAGGTTTGCAACGCTGGAGCCCGATCCCAACTAAGTTTACTCAGAAGTAAGCTTACACCGAACTAAACATCTCTGTTTTCAACAAGGGGCTTTCCGTACCCAAGTGAGTAGGTTTAGGATTGTAGCCATGCAGCCCGATCCTATGTATTTTAATTCAGCTAACTGCATATAGGATTGCCGTCTTAAGCCTCTAGGCTCGCACACACACACACACACACACACACACAGTTTTGTTCTGTCTCTTCAAAAATGAACATGGATTATCACTCACAGGGAAAGAGAGAGTGAAGCGGTGTATGCTGGTCTCCGCTGTGTTGCAGTTCTGGGGCGTGGGGGGAAGGGATTGAACTTAGTAGCGTGAAGGTCTCTGTTTGCACGAATCACATTATGGAGATGTGGGAGAGAAAGGGAGGGTACTCATGGCGCCCATATAGGGGGTCAGTGGATCTCATTTGTCCCTCTCCTTCCTATCCCCGTCTTACTCAAGTATTGTATTGTTTAAAAATAAAACCCTCTTCCCAATTTCGAAAGCTTCCGTTTCTTGCTACACGCATTTTTACACGCCTGTGTAAAAATAAGTCAGTCTAAGATGTTTGCTTATGTCTTTAATTGTATACGATACGTCCGGTTCACAGATGCGTGTTCATCACTTGATGACTACAACAAGAAGTGATGACTTCCATGAGGCAAAAGGGCTATCCCAGATTAATCACCATAGTTTGGATTTTCATTTCCCCTCATCTCTCCTCCAAAGCAATGCCATTAAATCGGGTCCGTTTACAGATTCAGATGCCAGTCATCAGGTGAAAAGTAATTTAGTATGAGATTGATGTAAGTGCATGTGTGGATCAGGCCTTAGAAAAAGTTCATGTGTCTGCAGGCGGATGTATAAATTCTGTGTGTGTGTGTGTGTGTTCTGATTGGAAGAATTGGCTGTGTAAGAATGTGGGTCTATGCCTGAAATCTTATGCACACTTTGTGGGACTTACTTCTGGGTAAAGATGAACAGAATCGCGCTATTAATAACTGAATGACTGTGTGAGATTACACTATGTGTAATCGTGTGTAGTGTAGTCCTCTACACGTAGTGTAGTCCTCTGCATGTTTACTGGGAGTAAGTCTCATTGTGCGCTATGGGGCTGATTCCCTACTAGTAAGTGTGGTTGAGATTGCCCTTTTAGGCGCATAATTGTGTGCGTTTGTGTGCAAAAGAAAGAGAAAGAAGAGGGAGCATGCAATGTGTCTGCGTCTATCTGTCTGTGTTGTACTGAAGGAAATAATCTCTTTCTCTCTCTCTCTCTTTCTCTCCCCTCTCCCTCCCCCGTCTCTCTCTCTCATTTCCTTAGCAGGAAGGTTAGCAGGGAGACCAGTATCTCCAGCCAAGCATCTGCAAGGCTCTCTCTGTCCCGGCCTTGTGTTTCTTCGGGTCATATAGAGGGAGGCGTGTGAACGTCCTTCCGAGTGGCGGAGAAAGGAATGGGGTGTGTGGGGAGGAGCTGGACACTGATGCTTTGGGGCAGGAACTTGTTTCCTTTCATCAAAGGTTAGGAAAGTTCGTTATCTTTTGAGGGAGGGTCTTGGGATCGCCTGGAGGCGCCGCTGCCATCCGTCAGGCCCAGCGCCTCTCCTTCGTCTCCACCTGCCAAGTCCGACCTCATCGATTTTGCCATTGAACTCCCATCAATAGCCGGGGAAGACCGTCTCGCAGGGGGCCTCGGGGCTGCCGTAGCCACCGCTGCCGGGTCGATCCACAGGCTCAGGGCGCATCGAAAGGCCGCTGGGCCGAGGGGCGCATATTTTAAGCCATCCTTAGCCCCCGTCCTCTACTTTTTCCTCTCCAGCTTCCCACTTTTTGTGTGTCCCAGCTCCCTGTTTAAGCAGAAACTAAGAAGATGCCTTTTTCAAAACATTTTTTTTAAAGTACGGCGATTGATTTAAAAACGATCACCCTACAAAGTCAGAGGGGGTGCTGCCTGTAAGAAGCGGGCCTCCACAGGGGAGAGAGGCGAGATAAAGACCCTTCAGGAGAGGGAGCAGGCACTTGCTGTGCAGCCTCTCCTTGGCTTTCGAAGCAGCATCTGACACGCCGCCCTAAAGGGACTTGATCCGCTCTCTTTTCTGCTGCTGCCAGTTCAGTTTTCATGAAATGTATAGTTGTTACCGGATATAGTTTCATATGCATGGCAAAATTAACGATGCCCTTTCTTATTGTACATAAACAAAAAGAAAAGAAAAGAAACATAGGAAAGGTGACGGCTGGGTACATGAGGCTTCAGTAAATATGCTACATATCCCTACATGCATGAAAATACGTGTGTGTGTCGGAGGAAGGAGAAGAGGCAGAGAAACAGAAAGGGGAATTATGGTAAAACAGCGACCCTAAGCATAGGTAAGGCAGGGACCTGGAGGTTGCAGTGAAAGTCAGCAGGAATGATTTCTGCATCAATCCCCTTAGGATTCGGATGCCCGGCCGGCAGTAGGGCTCCACTGGCATTAATGAGTTTCACTACCAAGTACATATGTTTGAGAACAAACTGCACATATGTAGACTGCACTTTTGCTATGATTAAAGAGCGCGCTTCTTTCTGTGTGAACAAAAATCTAGATGCAAATATACTTTTTGTGTTGTATTTGCACCCAGATACGATCATACACATAAAGAAAATCATACATCTGTTCATATGACTCAGAGAGATCATACAACCTCCGTCTTTCATATCTACATGTGCATGTAGTATATATGTCTTGTTAACTGCGGTATATTATTGTATTTATTTAGTCCACTTTTGTATACACACAGTGTACACTTGCAGAGCTGTGTGTACATGCATAAATACAGAGGTGTTCTAACTTTGCATTTACTCCCGTTTGCACCTGATTCATACATTCGAAATATATACTTAGCACGGTAAAATGATTAGCTGATTCCATCACTGCACACGTACTTGTACTTGGATGTGTACTAGCGGGCGCAGATTCATAGCCAATTCAAAGTCCAAATACTAAACATGGCAAATAATTAGTGCCTTGCATCATTTCTTAAGCCACATATGCATTAAATATAAGAGGCAAGAGAAAAGGATCACTTTTATGGGGTCAAAGGGCCATTTAAAATATAGCTTCCAATTCCAACTACATGTTCTTCGCCATGCATAGGTGGTGTTTCCCCCACACACTTCCTTCAGAGTAACTGGGGTGGGGGGCGAGGAGGAAGACTTTAAAACGAGCCTGCGATTTGCTTTTGATTCGCCTTAGTTTAAATATTTTCCTGCAACTTAAGTGCCTGGATGATGCAACTGTACAATGTTATGTGTCATCGTCCCCGCGGAAAGAACAGAAATACCTTTTGGTCTCATTGCGGTTGAGCTGTAAAGCTTTGTCCCATCCCCTTCAAGCAGCCTTAAAGCGAGTGGGGCCTTGAACTTGCGGGGCGTCCACCGCAAAGAACCTGAGCCTATGTCACCACTTGACCCTCTGAACAAAATGGGGGGCCTCGCCACCAGGCTAGTCCCTCCCCATAGTTAGCCAGGGAAACACCCTCCTTCTTCCCAGCTAATGTGCCTCATCCCAGAGACTCTGCCCGGCAAGAAGAGTTTCCAGGGTAGACCAGCTTTGGGCCTGTGCTGCAGCCTGTCATTGTGCTCCTTGGCTGTTTGGAAGGCTATTGGAAAATCCACTCCCTCCGTCTTGGAATTCAGGCCAAGCCTCCCCGCCGTCCCACCAGCAGCCTCTTCGCTTCCAAAATAGTTATTCACTGAGCAGGATTAATCGCCCCATGGTGTTTGCAAAGGGGAGGAATCGATATTTCGGGGGGCGTCAAGCTGCGATCCTAAGCACCCTGATTTGGAAGTAAATTCCGCGGAAATCGGTGGAGCCAGCTAGTTCTAAGGAAATGTTGACATGTCAATGAAATAAGAGCCCTGCGGGGAGGGGAGGGGGACGGAATATGGCTTTCTGGGGAGCCCAGATTGGCTTATCTAAAGAACAGGTCTTGTTCCATTCCCCTCGAGCAACTTTGAAACGATTGGGGACTTGAACTCGGGGAAGCCCACCGCAAAGAATCTGAGGCTTTGGCATTACCTGAACAAAAAGGGGTCCTCCGCAGGCCAGAGGTGGTCTCACCTCTGGAGAACAACCGCCTTCACGACTGAGGTTATTTGGCTAGTGCAAGACAGGTTTCGAGTCTTTCCCTGATGTGCTAGTTTACGACAAGCAGATGGCATTTACCTGGGGCAGGGGCATTCAAAAATATTATCCACCCACCTTCACCTGCACTCTGAAGGGTGCAGGTGAAGACTTACAGGACAGAATACTGCCGAACTTGCAGAACACCACCGATCTGCCACTTACTGTGATGAGACGCCAAGTTAGAACCATTGACTAGCATGGGACTAGATCGGCTTCAATCCTAGTAAATCAGGTTCAGAAGATGACTACAGCTCGCAATGCTTTCCATGAATCGCCCTGAAAACAGTGTGTACATTTGAGTGGAGGGGAGGGGGTGCGCACGCTGTACGGGAATCCCTCAATAGATGGTTTTGTAACCTTGCTTGCTTATTTTGGATGGATGTCAAATTGTCCAGCCACGGGTCACCACCAGAGTCTGGGATAGGCAGGGTGGGAAATGGTGAGGCTAGTGTTCTGGATGTCTGCCTTTATAGCCCGGGTTATGTTTGCAGAGAGCATCTCTTTCCAAATAAACACAGCCCAAGCCTTCTTGCTTTAGAGGCAGGTTTCATTCCCCAATGGGGAGTCTTCTTTGAAGAAGGACAACATGCAAGACTGCCATTTCTAATTTGGGGGAAGATTCATAGCTAGATTCAAAGGTATGTTCTTAGGCATTTTCAAGATTATTTGAAACAAATAAGAACAGACATGTTTATTTTAACAGTTTTTGTGATGCTTACTGTGGAATCCATCAGAAAGGCCAGATTCCCTGCCTAAATAGCCCGTGCATGTCGTTGGTGTTTCCCTCCAGCCCCGTGATGCAGCTTGTCCCACTTACTGCTGATCTGATTTTATTTGCCCTTTATAGGGTAAATTCAGGGATGCCATTTAGGGAGGAGAGGCACATACTACCCTCCCCCTTCAGATTTGAAACCACTTGTAATAACTCCTCAGAAGCACATTTCTAGCCAACAAATGTGCTGGTTCTCTTGTTGTAATAAACAATATAACATGGTTATATGGTTGTGTATTTGAAAAGTGGCTACAGAAAAGGCTCCTTAAATACACGAGGGGGTCTTGTTGCTGAATATGTCAATGAGGCAGTTCTTGTTCCTTGCTGTGAGCAGAGATGCCTTTTCAGGTTTGAGGGGAGGACAAAGGGGTTTGGCCAGGGCAGAGGGGGAACAAGATTCACAGAAAGGGTCAAAGGCCTAATCTTGGATAAACTGCAAAACCACAATTTTGTTACTGTTTGTCTCTCATATTGCCACATCATAATGTATATGGGTGCATATGTGGTCTATGTTGATGGGGGCAACATGTTGCTCCCCTGTTCTCCCTTAATTCTGTCCCTGGCTGTGAATCCCCACCCACTCTCTCCCCCCTAGCCACAGGCGTGCATGCACTTCAATCTGAGAGCACATCTCTGGTTAAATCTAAAGGAGCATGTTTCTTAAAACAACAACGGAGGGTGAAGGGCATTTCTGTAGGGACAAGGACACCTCCCAGAATGAGATCTTTAGCTCCATCCTCACCCCAAAACCGCATTTTGCCAAGAACGAGGCTTGCTATTACAGAGGGATCTTATAGGCCTCTTTCTGTTGCAAAATCACTTCCAACCACCCAATCTACACAATTCACTTAAATTTTCTGCAGTGCAAGTGTGCTTTTGGTGTACTTAAGAGGATTACAAATCGGGCTGTGAAATTTCAACATACATTTGTTCCTAGGGCACTTTAAGAAGGGAAGGGGAATCGAAATCAGGGTCTCTGTTTTCCTCTTCCCTACCTTCTTGGCTCAGCCTCTTTTTACTTTTGTATTTAAACCAGGCCATTCTTCTGGTCATTGATAAACCCACTCTTCTATACAAACTAACTGTGTCCATATGCTCTCACTCACACCCATGGAAATGATTTCATCTGATCTTTCCCCTTTTATCAAAGTCAAAGGCATTGCACACACACCAATATGGCCACGGTTTTAACCAGTTGCCTCTTTTTCCTACAGAAAGGCTGAGTTGTCTTTCTCGAGAGTGGGAAACATTTCAAAGCATGTTTTTAGTTCAGTTTTTGTGAAGTTTGTTTCTAGTTCAAAGATGAGGCCTAGTCCTCACCGTGGAGTGGTTCTAAATGAGGAGAAACAGCCTGTTATTTGTAACAAAGGCATCCATACTGGAGGGAGGCAAGAGTTTGGAAGATTCTTCTTCCTGTGATCAGGGGCCTTTTCAAAGGGGGCAGCTCTTTTCCTTCAAGGAGAGAGGAGGGAGGGTCTCCCAGGCTCTGTTTTGAATTGACTGGGTAGAGTTAGGCTACGGACCCGACCCACCAGTTGAACTAGACCCCTTGAATGAAGTCAATTGTCAGCTGATTTAGTGGCCCCTTTCTAGAATGTGCTGGGACACTTATGGGCCATGTTCACACATTACACAGCAACTAACTCTGGTTTACCATCACAAGAATGCTAAAACTAAACATTAAGGCCCATTTCTATACACTGAAACCAACGTTAAAATGTTAGTTTTTATATGGCATCAACATCTCTCTGCCCTCATAATAAATTGTATGACAATTCAGAGTGCCTTTAACATGCTAACTTCAGTCGATTTAAAACTGGTTTTGCTATCGGCAAGCCTACCTCTCTTTCTTAACTGGTTTGCAGCTTGAGCCTTACAGATTGCCTCTTTCCTTTCCTTGGGGTTTTATAGAATCCTCTAGGCCTTTCCTCCCAAAATGTCTCTCAAAACAAGTCCCTTCTGTTGGCCCTAACAATGTGGTCCAAGGCACGCAAAAGAACTTGGGACAACAGGAGGGCAAGTCACGGTTGCAGCCTAATGAAATCAACAGCAGATACGTTCCTATCTGGCAAACCTTTACTTGGGTTGACCGTCCTCACAACCAAGTTTTCCTGCCCCATCAACCATCCAGCTTCCTGCACATTGTGTGAAACATTAATGTTTACCTGTTAATACCTCCGTGTGTGTGTGTGTGTGTGTGTGTGTGAGAGAGAGAGAGAGAGAGAGAGAGAGAGAGAGAGAGAGAGCGCTCATGCATATCCACCTTATTTATTTGAATGAGAGTAGTGCCCAGATCCCAATCCCATTCATTTAAAACTAAATCCAGTTGATCTTTGTTAAACTTTTAAAAGCTTCAGTCCTATGTACATTTACCAGGGTGCAAGCCTCATTGAACATAGTGGGAACTACTTCTGAGTAAACATACATGGGATTGCTGTTAGCGTTATCGGGATCATCCTGGTAGACAGAAACAGACGGCTCCAGACTACCTTCTCCCCTTTCTTCCCCTACTGTAAATTCAAGCTCAGTATGCAAACTGGTTAATTTCAAGGGTACTGGACGGAAATGGCTCCCATCCAAAGGACTCTGGGAACTGTAACTATTTGCAGGGGCAAAAGAGTAATGACTTCATTCCCAGGGCCCTCGCAAAACCACAAGTCACAGGGTTCTTCGGAGGTCAATTAAGCCGCTTTCAGGCAGCAGTTTGACCTGCCATTTAGAGATGTTGTTGTGTTGGGTTTCTAAAAACAAGAAGTCCCTGGCCTCAACATTGCCTCTGTAAATCACACCCTCTGACCTGAGAGGCCTTCCTGCAAACCCCAGAGGAGCAGGAACCGGTTGTTGGGGTGTCCTGAGAGACCTTACAGTGTTCTGCCGCTGCACTCTTTTAAAAGGAAGGGACTTTCAAAGCTGATGCTGTACATGTTCTGGGGACTCGATATGTTCAGGGGATCCTGTGCATGTTTTCTCGAAAGAGAGCCGATGAAGCTTATCTCCGAATTCCAATTGTGTTTCTTAGGATTGCAGCAAGCGCAAGAGCTAAAAAGTTCCTGTTTGCATCCTTGGATGATGTATACGCACGCAGGGGCGTTTGCCTTTAAGAGGTTCTCAATCCAAACAGGGACATACAGTCCAGAGCAAGCTACCTCCCGGCTGGTGGACATCCCTCCATCCAAGGCCCAGGGACATTTGTCCCCTTGGTTCAATTGCAGCTCCTAAATCCTAAATCCAAGCACCCCTAACACATTTCTAAATAAAATAAAGGCAGGTTCATAAATGCTTTGTCGCCACTACAGCATGAAGAAGCGACCTTCAGGGTGGGTGGGTGGGTGTTAAACTACCCCAGATCAGAAACCTTTCACATCCCCTCAAGCACTGTGGATATTAAAGTTTCATCTGCGGTGTATTAGATTAGCAATGGCCCGTTCACAGAGGCCATCCAGGTAATGTTGCAGATCTCAAGAGGATGGAACAGGCACGTGTGAACAGCTTAGGGTTTCAGGCTGCAGCCCTAAGCAGACGTCCCTGGATTTCCTTGAGAGTAAACATGCTGTGAGATGGGAATGGCATTGATTCATTCTCCGCCCCACAAGCACCCCTCCCTCCAGCCACCCCAATGCGCTTGTCACAGCTAGATAGGATTTGGTGAGTATGTGGAAGTTTGTCTAAAGCAGCTGTCGACTCCACTTTTGCTCAAATAGTGTGTACATACTCGACTAAATAGAAAGCAGAGATGTTAGGGGCGTGATCGCGGGGGGAGGTTCCCCCTCCTCCTCCCCCCCTCTCTTTTCAAAATAATGCTCGAGGAGATCTGCTATAATAAAATACAGGGCCATTTTTTTATATACACAATACAGAGTGGTGCCGTAATTGACTGCATTGCTGGGTCTATAAGGATCGGGTTACCGTTGATTAGAGGCACTGGCCTATTTCGGCCGCCCAGATTCACAATCCTGTTAAAATTAGTGGATTTTACTGCTTCAGTCCAATCACTTGGGCTTAATTGTATTGTAGAACCTGCTAACAGCAGCCTTCCTTCTCTACCGATTTTTCTGGGTTTGATTTTGTGGTTTTTGTAGAACGTGTACCATTCGTTCGTGCCATTCTGCCAAAGCCCAGAAATCACAGTGTTGTAAGGAAGACACGTGAGTGGCGAGCGTACCTTGAATTAAACACTGACATTCTCCAACTAACACGCCGATCCTGAACACATGAACTTGGAAGCAAGGCCTGTCGAAATCAACAGAGTCTTAATTCTAACTACCGGTCACTATCCTTCCAATTAACTACTTAAGTTAACTCCCAGTGATTTCAGTGGGCACACCGATTTAACGTGTGTTCATTGGGAACTTACCAGGATTTCAGAAGACTCAGTGTTTCCCAGTTAACTGTGCATTGTGATTGCAGTCTTAAGCGCATGCTTAACACTGCCTCTGAAATAAACAGGACTTAAAAGTGCATCACTTTGGCTGGATCTGGCCAAACATTTTTAGTATTTATTCATAGTCATTTTTGTATTTCCGCCCCTGTTCCTCAGACACAACAAAGATGTTTTGTTTTGGAGGCGCTGGGTCTGTACAGACCTTTCTCACCTTCCCCCACAATTCCTGCTCGTTTTTGTAAACGGTGGAGGCAGGAAGTAGAAAGTAATTCACTTCACACACACACACACACACACACACACACACACACACACATTATGCAGGAGCTTTATCTTCTAAAGTGATAAAAATATGAGAAGCAAATAAAATTTAAGAGAACAGAAAGAGAAGGGGAAGGGGGCTCGTTTTCTCTTTGATTACCTCATCTCCCTAAATAAGGCTTTATTACTATTAGTTGTTTAATCGACGTATTTTCTGCCTTTGTTCTGACCCAGCCTCTCAGGGACAATACAGCGACATAAAACAAGAGAGGTTCGTCAACAATTAAATACAGGAGCAACAATTATACAGAAATTCAATCAAACGAAGAGAAATGAAAAAAGCCAACAGCATAATAACATATAACATATCCAGCCAAATGCCGTTAAAAGGATTTAGCCAGGACTGAGCCTCCGCATGGGTACCTAAGGAGCCTGACAGCCTTCCCTAGAGAGGGAACTTCAGAAGAAGGTGCCACTGCAGACAAAGATCTGCTCTTTGTGGCCACCAGCCTAAACTGTGGATTGCTGTGAGGCTTGGAGTCGGGTTGCAGAAGTCAAGGCGCTCCCTGGGGTATCCTGGCCCTACCTGGTGGGGGGTCACAAGTTAGTGACACCTAAAAGTGTGGAAGACAATCAGTTCCCATCCCACTGAATACACTTAACAAACCTCCCCTTGGTTGATGCACTGGGATTCCACCCATAATCTGCAATCTTTGGGAATTGAAAAAAGCATTCAGGGATTTTATTTAATCCTCGTTGTCCCTAAAGAAGCCTCCACCCCAACCATCACACAATATCTTCTTCCCTCGCCAAAACTGCCCTTAAAGAATGGGGATGATGCTAGAAGCGCATTGAACTTAGAATGCCTGCAGAATGTGTTCTCCTGACTTCTTTTCAGTTTGGTAATCCTGTAGCTTTGGGCCACCATCTGTCAGGAAGCTCTCCTGCTCAGAGCCTTTTGAAAGGAATGGGAAGTGCATGTAGGAAAACTTCCCTATTGGATTGTGGCCTTCGAATTTAACAATAATGGCACAGCGGGGAAATGACTTGACTAGCAAGTCAGAAGTTGCCGGTTCGAATCCCGCTGGTATATTTATTATTTATTCGATTTCTATACTGCCGCCCTTACAAATGTGGCTCAGAAAGGTTTACACAGAGAAATAATACATAAATAAGATGGATAACTGTCCCCAAAGGGTTCACAATCTAAAAAGAAACACAAGATAGACACTAGCAACAGTCACTGGAGGTCCTGTGCTGGGGGTGGATAGGGCCATTTACTCTCCCCCTGCTAAATAAAGAGAATCACCACGTTAAAAGGTGCCTCTTTGCCAAGTTAGCAGGAGTCCTGGTATGTTTCCCAGACTATATTTTCCAGACTATGGGAAACACCTCTATCGGGCAGCAGTGATATAGGAAGGTGCTGAAAGGCATAATCTCATACTGCGCAGGAGATGGCCATGGGAAACCCCTCCTGTATTCTACCAAAGACTACCACAGGACTCTGTGGTCGCCAGAAGTCGACACCGACTCAAAGGCACACTTTACCTAACTCATTGTACACCAAACACCAACCCTTCTTTCTTTCTTTCTTTCTTTCTTTCTTTCTTTCTTTCTTTCTTTCTTTCTTTCTTTCTTTCACTAAAGCAGGCTAAAGTGGAGGGAACTGGGTGCAGGCGCCTTGTGTTGGAACAGAAAGCAAGACTAATTGGATTATATGCAGATCATCTCTCTTGAAGTTAAGGCAAGATGCACGTGCCACCCCAAGATTTACTTTCTGTACAACTAAGCGAGAGAGAAGAGAAGAGAAGAGAAGAGAAGAGAAGAGAAGAGAAGAGAAGAGAAGAGAAGAGGTTCTTCTGTTAATTAATCTCCGTTTTATAATAAATTAACAGCTTTGGAAGAAAATAATAGTTGTCCTTTCCTTTTGGTTGTGGCTTTTTAATCCATTTGAGATGGTGTTGCCTTGCAACAAAATGATACCTGCAGCCCGATCCTGCGCCTATTTACTCAGAATTGGGACTCACCGAATACAGCGAGTATTCCAAACAAGCGTATAAGGGGTGCAGCCCAAGAGAAGCGCCCCAGGACCACTTGCTGTGGAATGAAACGCAGCCCTTCTAGGAAGATGTGTGCGTGCCTTTTCTAAATCCCGTGATAAACTAAACGGATGCCAGAGCGTTGATGTGTTGTCAGTTAAGTTTAATGCCATCAAGTATCTTCATTACGAATGCATAGGTCACAAGATGGAGAAAGGAAAGAGGGAGAAATTTCCAGCCAGGCTAATGTTGCCATTTCTGTTCAAACTTAACGTACAAATAATATTTGGAGAAGCGAAGGAGCTGAGGGGATTCGGTGTAGTGTCGCGCAATCTATTTCTATTGAACTCTGCGATCCTAAGCACAATCCCCCGTAAGCAAGTTCAGTTTTAATCCTTAGTTGCAAGTAAATGTGCTTAGTAAAGTGCAGTGGCAATCTTCTTTCACACGTTCACCGCAATCCCATTAAACCTAAACAGAGGGCATTGTGGACCGTTGGGAGAACCTCTTTGTTGTTGTTATGAGCCTAAATCTCTGCGAGCGCGCGGTGGATCGGGGGCTTTCACCCCATCTCGTGAAATGCTGACTTATTGCCGGCAGGTGTGTCATCAAGGGGAAAATTCCCACCACCATCTGTGACTCAAACCACATTGGTTATTGTTGGTGAACTTTTCTCTCAGGCCAAAACTTTGATAGCAGGACAGCCCACTAATTCCTCACACCCACTTTCTCCCCAGGCAAATGGAGCTTGTAAGGCCCTCGGTGCAGGAAGCATTTTACTTCTCAAGCGCCTCTTTTTAACAAGACCAAGGACGAGCGTGTTGGTGAGGTGAAGTATAGAGAAAGATCGCAAGCCATGGTCAGACACGCTGTTTATTCTTGCTGATGGGTAAGGTTGTGGCCATTCTGAATGTTCCCAGGGCTGAGCCCTTGGCACCTGCTGAAATCTGCCCGGTTCCTCCCCTGAAATATCTTTGTCCTCCAGCCTGCTGAAAGGTGAACCACCAGGGCCAAATTCTCTGTCCTGATTTCCTGGTCCCTCAACGCCTCAGATCCGTTTGAATCCCTGACAGGCTAAACAATGCGTCTGATTCCTGCGATCGCCCCCAAGGCCAGACAGATCCCACCCCATTCCCTTTTCTCTATTTATCAGACAGCAGCGGTGTCCCACAAAGCAGCGATGAGTAATGATGTACCCACCCAGGATAGCAAGAGCTGGAAGTGGAAGCGTGGGTCCCACGTGTGTTGTACCAAGAAGTGTGTTTGACAGTGAGATCAGAGCTGAAAGTAAACAATTCTATAGATTATTTCACGGGTCACAGAGGGGAAAAGCGCCTCCCTTAACAGACTGTCTGGATTCAGTGGCACGAGAGGCACCGGGACACTGGATTGTCCATCAACACTGTGTTATCCTCAATGAAGGAGAAAGAGAGGGTAAGTTGCGCTGCAAAGAGCGAGTGAACTCCCCACAGCCCCCGCCGTTCCAAGGCGGCTCTCCCCGGCTGGAGGCCAGAAGCTTCGCCTCCACAGTCCACGTCTATGGATTCCAATCCAGGGTCTTTGCATAATTTCCCCGCCCCCCACCTGAGCTCTCAGGATTCTCTGGGAGGTATTTGAACACGCTGCACGAAAACGGCCTTTAACACCAAGAAGAAAAGCTTTCTAGAGATATCCGTAGCCTGAGCAACATTCGCTGCCGAACTGATTTCCTGTGTGCTCGCGGCCCGATCCGAAGTCTATTTCCTCGGAAGTAAGTATCACTGACTTAATTCAATGGGACTTACTGAAGGCTGCAGTACTTACAAGGGAGTAATTTCTCTCCTCCACAAACTCAATGGGATTTATTTCTTAGTCAACATACTCCAGATGCCGCTGGTGTGTTCAGGACTTTTGGAACTATGTTTCACTGAGATCAATAAGTCTAGATTTGAGAATCCGAGTGTCTCTTTTGTTCCTGCGGAAAACAGTTTAGCACAATGCCACTCCCTCCTTTTTCTTTTAAGTCTGCACTCTTATGCAGGGGACGGTCCTGCTGAACTCAGAGGGCCTTACTTTTGTGAGTGGCACAGTCATAACAGCGGGCTGCGCTGCAAGTAGGCATGTTAGTAAATATAGAACATCGAGACACAACCTTTGAACCTCCACCTAAAAGGACCCAGCGGCATGGGAAGGTAGTTACAATCCTGGTCGATTGACTGGGCTTTAAATCCAAATTGTAATCAAGCCACTTCCCAAAGCGGTCCTAGGCTAATCCTACTGAGCCAATAAAGCTCCGAGAGGAGAGTCTACTCAAAGTAACCAGATTGGACCTTCAGAACCCACAAGGCGGGAAACACATCATGTGACTATATTTAAAGGTCCAGCCATGGGGTGGGGTGAGGGAGTATGATCAGCATAGGCGGGAAAGCGCCTTTTAGTAGGCCACAGAAAAGGAAATAAACTACTTTATTTGTTGTCTCCCCTTCCCATGGTCCAGTTTATTTTGTAAGCTCTTCGGAACAGGGATCTCTTTCTCCTAAGACTCCATGAAGTGGATGACACTCTACATAAATTATAACTGCATTAGGTTATTCAGTGTCTCTTTCCAAATACCACTGCATCTTCACAGAAACCCCCCCCCCCTATATATAGTGCTCCAGTAATTGTTACTCCCTTAAGCTTTCCATTACCTTGCTTCTCCCACATCCAACTCTGCGCCCCCTCGGTCAGGCATTACATCAAGTGTTAGATGTGTGGCATTTTATCCTTTATAGGAACAAGTAGATCCATAGCAGGCAGGATGGCACCCAATGGCGGCACTAGAAAAATTTGAGTGGGGCCACAGAATGGACAACGTGCATTTCTGAGTAGGCGAATTTTATCCCACATGTTTGTTTGTCTGTTTAATATATTTCTATAAGGCCTAAAACTTGCGTCTCTGGGCTCAAGTTTTCAGATTTCTGATGCAGATTTCTGAAACTACATGTGGCAAACTACATGTCTGAGGGGGCGTTTACCCCTTTGCCTCCCTCTAGAACAACCCTTGATGGCACCTCTTTTCTGAGCACACGATCTTGAAAGATAAAAACTCCACTAAAATGTGTTCTCTTATCTGGGCTAACTGGATTCCCTTTGAAATCAACCAAAACGTCTCCAAAGTCTGGTGAGTCAGTGTGTGTGTGCCATTCAGAATCATTGCATCAATGGGAGTTTTTGCTAGCGGGATGACTTCAGTGCATGATATGTGATTGAAGCCCCCAAACGGAGCGTCTGATTTCGAAGGGGAAACAAACCAGCAGCTCCCATCCCAGCTGTCTGATCATCGGTTTGTCTCGTACGGAAGTGCGCATAGACGGGCTACTTCTGGCAAACCGCGCTGCAAGCCAAGCCAGCCCCGGCACAGCAGGCATCGGTGGTGGTAGCAGCTCCACACAGGAGAGGGGCTAAGAATACCGCCCCCTCAAGGGACAGAGATGGGGTGGGGGGGTGACGATGCCTCTCCCTTTCTCTTAATCCCCCCTCAAGCGGCTGGGATATCTCTATCGCAGGCTTGTATTGGGCTCACAGGCCTGGAGGCGCAAGCACCAGTCTCAACCCCCCCGCCGCGCAACTTGGAACCTGCTAAGAACCCGCGCGCCACTCCTCCAGCCCTCGGGAAATAATTGCTAAGTAATCGATCGAGCCAGACTGTGCTGAGAGGCTGTGGTGGCTATAGAGCCCTCCTCTCCCCCAACCCAGCCCATCCAATGCGGAAAGAGATCGGGCCAGAGAACAGACTCGCAAGTTGCGGGGGGAGGGGGAGCTGTTTCTCCGAGGCTCAGTATGCGAGTCACCTTGAAGTGGTGACTCCAGAGGTGGTGGCGGGGGAGCTTTAAAAACAAACAACAACAACAACCCAGCTCTTCTTTCCCTCCCTTTCTTTGCGGGCCTTTTCACTCCCACCCCACCCCCCGGCCCCAACTAGGCCCGCAGCTAAGAGCAATGAAATGCTTTATCGATGAAACGATTATTCAGACGATTTAACTAATAAAAGAGCTCATCGATCGCCTTGAAATCACATTATTTATAGACAGCTTGTCAGGGCGCTCTCCAGACACGCGCTAACCCCCCCAGGGTTAAGCTTTGGGTCTTTTCCACTAGAGGAAGGAGGAGCAAGTCTAGGAACTGAATTATTCCAGACAGGCAAAACGCACCCAGCCAGACCCAAATAGGCAGAGTGCCCCAAACTCCGCTCCCCCAAGATAGCTGGCTTCGGAACCCGCCCGCCCCAAACAAAACAAAACAAAACTGGGCGCTTGCATTTCTTCCCCTCTCCCCAAGAGACCAATATGAGAGATCAGGATTTGGTATGCGAGTGCCATAGATATAAAGGGGTCGCAGCAGTAGCGGGCTACGCCACCACTGGGTAGCTGGAGAGCAAGAAGAGACAGAGAGGGTTCTCTGTCTTCTCGCTTGTTTGCCTGTCGAACAACAGCCTGTAGGCACCCTAGAATTGCAAGCAGCAGCCGCGCCAGCGCTCCAATTCAGGTAATCCGAGTCGAACCTGAAGTCCCTAACAGCCAGATTCACACGCCACCCGTTTAAACTGAAGTAGAAGGATTTCCACGGGCTTAGTCGGCTTAACATGCTAATATTTCAGTCACCCAGGGTTGTAGTTGGGGCTGCGAGGGAGTTTCAGGCTACATTCAGCGGCCCTGCGTCGGTTTGCCTTAGAAACGATCACGACGGCGCATTTACTTGAAAGAAGCAGCGAGGGCAATGAAGCTTGCTTTCACGTTTTAAAGATACGTAAACTAGCCGCCCAGTTGCTATGTTTTGTTGTGAAATTATTGTAAGCCTCTTGGAAAATCTCGGGTACATACACATCACCAAGCAAACAATAATATGTATGCATAAAACACACTTAGCAAACACTGATCCCACGAAGCTTATTTTATTCATCTACATTAACAAATAACATTCCCCTTTAATCCATCTTTCTCCCCTATCCTTACTAGCACTTCAGTTCCCGGGACCTTACTTTCTGTTCCTAACGATGAGAGAATGGATGCAATCCGTAAACTATTTACTCGCGAGTAGTCCCATAGAAGACAATGGGACTCTGGTGCAACTATTGCAAGGAGTGATGCAATAGCCTTTCTCTATAAATCTATAAACCTCTATCGGCATCTCTCCCTATCTCTCTCACACACACATTAAATAACCACATGCAGACTGTGCAACATACACATATTAAATCTTGAGATTTTGAAAATACTTTGTTTCAAATGCATAATTCAAAGGGACGGATCTCAGTCCTTACCAGATCTGCTAGTCCTGGGAGTCGCGTAGTTTTTCTCTAATTCCATTCTGATTTTTCAGGACTTGGTGAAATGGACAGAGAGGGGTAAAAAAAAAAAAAGTTTCCACTTTCTCCCCCCCCCCTTTTTTTTTGAGGAGCTGCTTGCAGGTTGGAATAATTCAACTCTTCCGCTCCCCGTCGAGCCTTTGCAGCTGATCACTGAGCTGAAACTAAACGTTTTAGGTGGGAAGAAAGCCTCCGAAGGAACCGTGAAATGATTAAGGAACTAAAGAGCTTCTCGCCATGTGAGATCATGTCCTGTTCTCTAAAAACATCACAAGATGTCCCCAGACGCAGCCAAAACTCAAGAAACTCTGACATCTGTTGTAGCAGGAATCAAAGTTTGTTTGCAACCTTAAACTGTTACTGGAGCTGTTTACAGAACAACGTTGGGAAGTAAGGAGGAGGCAGAAAAGACGGCTTTGCTTTTACTGAAACAAGCCGGATTTGGAGAAATTAAAGTCGTGGATCAACTTTTCACCAATATCCACGTTCATTTGTATTAAATGAACAAAAAATATTGAAAAGTTCCTGAAAAGGGAGATGGATGTAGATTGTACCTATGTGGTTTATGTGTGTGTGCATAAATACATTGTGTGTGTAAGCAAGCACTCACACACAATGTTTCCTTCAACACTGGGTGTATGCGTGTGTACACACACACACATAATATACATATATATTACATTAATAAAGTTGTGTGTGTGTGTACATACTACCATTATTTTCTTATTCTAATAAGTAAACATATCTTATATTATAGGGTCCGCAAAAAGAAATGATGGCGATTTGTTTGATTATATGGATTTGTTTGATTATATGGACAATCCTATACAAACAAATAGGACTACAGAATAAATAAACACGCGTCAGAGTGTTTCCGGTGTGTGACAATGTGATTGCTCGCTCAACAAAAGCATATTTAAAGTCCCTTTCCCTTAAAATCTAGAACTACTCGTTTTTCTACTAGTCCCGTTCCCTGAAAAACTAGGGCTGTTTTTACAGAGAAAATATTCAAATTCTCTCAATAAGATAATTTGTTTTTAAAGATAATTTTTAAGGAAGGAAGGAAGGAAGGAAGGAAAGAAAGAAAGAAAGAAAGAAAGAAAGAAAGAAAGAAAGAAAGAAACAAAGAAAGAAAGAAAGAAAGAAAGAAAGGTATCTTTGCCGTGTGTGTAAGTGTGCCTGTGTGAAAATGCAAAATGCAAATCTATATTTCGTGTTTGAATGTCCAAATATAAATTTCCCCAGAAGAGTCATTTGTGTTCCTGCTTACACAAGGTAACAAAGCCAACACATGACTCTTAAATATTATAATCTATGCCCATGTACTCTTGATAAATAAAACATTTTATCGTTTTTAATCTCTCTCTTTTTTAAAACAAATGTACACATTACAGCACCATTCTCTTAGGTCCCCACCACTAATGATAAATGAACAAAACAAATGCTGTCTAAAAACAACGTATAAAAATGTAAAGAGTAATTGGAGATAACTTCCAAATCTATTCATGCAGAGGATGTATGATGAAATGTTCCGTTCCTTCATTCATCGCGTGTTTGAGCCAGGGTAAAATCGTATTATTCCAACGTATTAATGCGTACACATTGCTCCATATTCTAGCGGTTTGCTGAAGTCCCCTCCTTTTTCCACCGAAGGTGCTTATTTTTTACACAGGCTGCAAGTAAACACGTATACAGAAACAAATGCAGGCCTTCAATTATAATAAAAATATTGTGTTTTTTAAATGAGTTTTAAAGAAAATTAAATATCAGCTACGACACTAAGAGTTGTAGGGCGAAGAGAGAATGGCTTTGCGCTTTAATTTCCTTCACTGTAATAGTCAGCCTGATTAATTTTGAAATATGCATTGCTGTCTAAAATAAATCTACTTGTTCCACCCTACAGCTAAGCAACCCACTCTTTGCTATCTGCCATTACAGCTGAACTTGTTATCAAAATAGTTTCATTCATATATACATATACATATACATATACATACATACACATACACACACGTATGTATATTTCCTCTCTTCTCTTTCCCCGCCCTCAGTGGAGAATAGAGGGATGCTTCAGTGAATACAGGGAAAGCGAAGGCAGACCGAGCGTATGAACAATATTGGTGGTGAGAAGGACCCCATATCGATGACATGGCAGGCGCTACATTTATGCAAAATCGTTCTCTTCACCGCGCAGAAGGCGGCAAAATGCAACCCGCCCCCTCCTCCCAGGGAGCTAAACTGCTACCTGTCTTCGTTCCAGTGTTAAAGACCGAAAGGGACCCTTTCGCCTCTGTTAAGTGCTAATTCAACCAAACAGGCTGTCTCTCCAATCACCTTAAGCCAGAATAGAAAAGGTAAGAAGAATTCGACAAGAGGCACACGGAAGGAAATGGCCTGACTCTAGATAACTTTTATCCTGCGAAACATACTAAAAAGGGATCCCTGCTCCCCAGGATTGACTAGTGTGCACACAATATATTGTTTGGATCGTGCTGTTCGATATTTGCCCTTGGAAAATGGGCACGGTGCGCATGCGTGTGCGCGTGTGCGTAAGTGTGTCTATCTCACAAAAACACTGCCGAAGTTCAGCACTTACATGCAGCCCAGTCTTTCATGCCTGTTTCATCCGGAAGTAACTTCCATGGAGGTCAATGTGACTTACTTCTGAGTAAGTGTGCCACATTGGATTACAACCTTGTTGCAGCCGAATCCCATGCATGTTTACTCGGAAGTAAATCTAACTGAGGTCTCTGGAGCTTACTCCCAGGTCTCTCTGCATAAGAGATCCAAGGCAAAAGAGAGCCTTAGATCCATGAATTTCAAGCGACGGGGTTGGGCGGGGAGAGGGAAGTTTAAGCCCAAGATTGAGGCTCCCATTGAAATGTATGGCTTTTCC
This sequence comes from Hemicordylus capensis, assembly GCF_027244095.1. NCBI lineage: Eukaryota > Metazoa > Chordata > Lepidosauria > Squamata > Cordylidae > Hemicordylus > Hemicordylus capensis. The sequence goes on from NC_069658.1 coordinate 145,809,705, forward strand.
ATGAGTTTAACGATGACCGGATCACGTCGGTAATTTTTGAAGGCTTTGACAGATCGTATTTTGAAGGCAAGTTAAAAACCAACCACAACCTAAGGCCATTGACTGCCCCCTTGATCCTAAACATGAGGGTGTCAGTTCTCAGTGCCCACTACTTCCAGTTAAATTTCTGGAGAGCCACGAAGAATGGGCTGCAATCCCTCCGAATCATGCTTGTTGGAAAATAAGCTCTGTACGAGACTTATTTACAAGTGGAGGTGTTTGGGGTCATGATGCACATGCAACATGGGGGGAAAGGGAAACACCTTCTTTTTACTGATAGCAAGTTGTGATCGTTCAAACCTAAAACTGAATAAGTACAAGTGTTCTGTTAAGGAGAAGGTTCTATCTATCTATCTATCTATTTATCTATCTATCTATCTCCTGAGGTGAGGATGTGTAGGTAAAAACTGTGAGGGTGTAGGAATTGCTTATTGACATCCATAGTACTGGTGATGGAGGAGGGAGGAGAGGGAGGAGGGAGGAGAGGGAAAGGAGGCTTCTCTGGAAATTGTTTGCTGGAATTACCAGGATTACCTGAGGCAGAATTATTCAGTTACCTGGGAGTCAGCCTCATCTAACTAAGTTAATTTACTCCTGAAGAAATATGTTCAGGATAGCATTAATTATACTGCTAAAGGGAGGGGAGCTATTTCAAACTACTGGCGCCCCCACGCTAACTACAATTGTGTCCAAGCAGACATAATAAGGTGGCGTTCCTATTTATTTCTCTCGGTGCGTTTCAAAATCTGTCCCACTGCGGAGCTGAGAATCACTTTATGCTATATCCCCTCGAACCTCATTCAGAATCGCTGACTGCGAAGCAAATAACAGTCGCACAGGATAAGATCCTCGGCGAAACTCTTGGGCACACCTCCCCCCCCCCCCCGCGCCGCCCCGCCGCCAATTGCAACCTAGAGTAAAGAGAGCTGCAGCTCCCACTTCTTGCTCAGGGAAACTTCCTGCAGAATTGCGCCAAAAAGTGACCTGCCTGAACTAAATCTGCCATTTCAAGAAGTACCTATTTGTGTTTTTAACGCCCGAATTAGCTCTCTACATATTTGGTCTCTTCAGCTGTCTTACTTCCCTTTTTCCTAACGACCTCTTGCCTTCATTTGTTTATATAGAAATAACACACACACGCACACACGTTGGGCTACAATGAAATAAAGCAGCCTTTTGACTTGTAGGAGAAGGTGATGCTCTCTGGAAGACTCTCTAGTGACTCTCTAGTGCTACAAGAAGCCTGATGTTTTCCAGCCCAGAGCAAATCCATTCACATGTTGCAATACAAACACTGGGAAGAGGTGCTTGGCTTTCTTGGTCCTAGTTTGCAAGACAAAGGGGAAAGCTAGTTGTGTTTTCATATCCCCCACCTATATTTGGCCCCGTTTATGCCCCTCCTTGGAGCTGCAAGCGCAGCAACACACTCACATCAAAATAACACAGCATTTGAAATAAGAGTCTTCAACCACAAGCAATTCCTTTTGGATCTTCTTTTTGGAATGCTTCAGCAGGGACAGGACTGGATGCTATTGTGTGTCTCTGGCACTGCAGCGTATGTACATGTTCACCTGAGTCGAATTTCTAAATTATTTACCACTCAGCTCTTTGGGCAGCCCGATCAGAATTTAGGACTCACTTCCGAGTAAACATGCGTGGGATCAGGCAGTTGGCTGCAAATTTAATTCATTCCGTTCAATTACTTCCAAGTAAATCCGTTTAGGATTTGGAAAGGGGTGTTTATTTGGGAATGCCAACACAGAAACTTTATTGGGTATGAACGCTGTCCACAGCTCACGTAGGCCGCTGCAGTTGGCTTTAAAATCTGAAAGTTCCAGGCTTCAAATGTTCAACCGAGGTTCCACCAAAGATGCTATTGCTGACTGTTGAATAATCTGAGGAAGGGGTGCCAATTCCATTGGTCAAGTACTTCCGTTTAAATGGACTGTGGGTCATACTGGCCTTTTCCAAATGGAGCATTTGTTTCATTTCTGTGCCATTTTTGTCTATAGTTGTATAGAAAGCACATATCTCTAACTACGTGCCTTTATATATAATTGTATGAGATAAGTGGAGGCTATTTGTTGGCACGTGCATGAATATATTAACGTGTCACATATACAGAATATGTGCACGTTGTGTCCATAGATGCACTTGTTTAATTGTATGAGTAGATGTTCGTGCAATTTAATTGTAAACCGCCCTGAGCCATTTCGGAAGGGCGGTATATAAATCAAATAAATAAATAAATAAATAAATAAATAAATAAATAAATAAATAAATAAATAAATAAATGCCCCACCATAGTACCTACCTGCCTACCTATCTATCCCTAGTATTTTCACTCCACATATGCGCACATAGTTGGGTACTATAGTGCTACGATTATGGGAGCTTATTTATCTCTGCATCCCACATCCCTGGGTGTCCATAGCGAATATCTTATTGATAGCGTCCAAACAAGAATTCTTTCTATATGTCATTGCCTGGACTGTATATATCTTTGTGCAGTTGTGCCCGGAGGCACAACTTCAAATACACGTAGGTCAAGAGAATCTCCCACCACTTTATCAAGAACCAGATCCTTGCTAACCGGGCAAAGAGGTAGTGGATCTTGTATATTTCCCTTATATGTAACAAGAGGATAACAATTGCCCCTATCCATTGCGGAGTAGCTGTATTCCCCAGTGGCGGTTTGCTGGTGTGTCTTCCTTGTGTCATGTTCAGACTGTGGGCCCTTTTGCAACAGAAGGACATCTTTTCATCTCTTTTGCTGTGTAAGCCCTATGACCGTTTTTGTTCTTACTGAAAACCGTGGTATAAATACTTAACAACAACACCACAATTCCCGCTGAGCAAAGAGGCTCTTTTAAAGTGATGACTCCTGTATTTAGCAGGAGGAGAGGAGCTGTCCCTGTCCAGCCCTAGCATAGCATTTCTCCAGTGGCTGTTGCTGGCGTCTACTTTGTGTTGCTTTTATATTGCGAGTGCTTTTGGGACAGGGAAGGGAATCCTCTTATTTATTTTTTCCATGTAGACCGCTTTTTAAACTTTTTTGAAAATTAAAACGCTGTAAATAATAATAATGATAATAACATCATCTGCATTCCTTGGGCGGGGGCAGCTCCGCAGAAGCCTCTTTAGGGACCAGGGACTGCAAATAGAGTGCCCATTTTGCACCCTAAACTTCCTCTCTATTGGAAGTCATCTCCAAGGAGACTAGCCGAGGAGAGGTGTCCAGTCCAGTTTTATGTGTGTTTATTCAGAAAGGCAGTGCCTTGTGTTCAATGGGCCTTAGAACCAAGTAAGAGTGCTTAGAAGGGCGGCTTAGGCACACATGCTCTTACTGAGGGTCAAGTCTTCTTGAACTCCGTGCAACTTACTGCCGAGTAAACATGCATAGATAGGATCGGGCAGAGGCTGGGCATGGTGGTCGGCACAGGTTTGAAAACAAGACTAGGAGATGAGCTCAAGATAAGAAGATGCGGGCTGCTAGCTGGGGACTAACAATCACACTATTATCGCCAGGTTTAGATCAGCCCCCCCCCACTTTCCTACCTATACCCATCACCCCCAACCCCCAGATCGGGTGCACTCCATCAATGCAATTAGCATTAATGTCAACATTTCCCAGCCTAGGGCCTAGTTTCCCCCCTTCCAGTGGCTTTTTACTTACATACAAATAAAACATCCCCCCCCCCTTCTTGGTTTAGTAGTGGAACTCACACTTTTAAAAAAAAAATCAGCTTATGAATGGCCTTTGGCGGCACAGACTTTGTTAAGTGCTTTTTGGAGAAGTTCCCTCCCCCTCCCTAAACTTAATACCCTGCCTGAGTAAAAATCAGTTGCCACCAAGAAAATCCTCCACATTGTTGTAGCAAAGACGGTTGCACTGGGGGCTTATAGAGTCTCTGACCCTTTCAACCTCTCTGGGAGGCGTCATAACAATAACAACGAATTTGCACCTTAGGGCCGGCTCGTCGGCCTGCCATTCGGCACAGCGAGGCCCACTGCCTTCTGGCCTGTGGCGTGGCGTGTGCGCACGCTTAGTCGGGTAATTTGCCAAACCTCCAGTCTTTCGGCGCTCAGCTAACGCCTGGCAAAACAGGTAAGGTGGATCAGTTATACCACACACACACACACACACACACACACACACACACACACACACACACAGAAGGGGGGGAGAGAGAAAGTTGTGTTGATTTAAAAAAAAACACCCCAATCTCCAGGGACCAGGACCAGCAAAGAGAAACTGACAGAGAAGGGGAAGAAAGGCAGACAAGAGGAGACCTCAGAAATAACTCGCCCCGGGAGAAACTCTTTTACAGACGCAGGGGGAGGAAGGCCGTGTTAGCCACCAGAAGAATCACCTTTCACTGACGGTTTATTTTAGGAGAAGAGGGGAGGGGGCACTCAAGCAGCAAACAACAGCCCTTTTACAAATGTGAAAGTTCCTCTAACATTTAAGAGGACACATATTGCGATTAATATAATTCTTTATCGAGAGGCTCAGTGGTTGTCGGGCTCTCTGGTCGAGCGCCTTCCCAGCACCTACGATCTGCCATTTAAAAGATGCCAAGGGTGGAGTTTGGGTTCTTATAGATACAAATATATAACGCTCGATCCCACACTTTAGCTATGCACGATTCAGCCAAAGTGAATACAATTAGATATCCTGAGGTATGGCTCAGGGGTGTAGCTATAATTGAGCGAAAGGGTTCAAAGAACCCAGGGCCCCCAACTCCTGAGGGCTCCTCAGCTCCACCCCTCCCTCTTTTCTTCTTTATCTCCCTCACTCTGAGGGGCCGCCAGAGAGAGGGGTGAACACGCAGCCTTCTCCCCTAGCCACGCCCCTGTGAGGAATAATGGCAAGTGGAACCTGAATTCAAGTAAGCTAAAGTGTCAGGATCAGGGTTCGGGGCAGGAATAGCCAGGGAGGCTTCAAATTCCCCGCTAAACATTTGACGAGTTTCCCTTCATTTTTCAGAACCTCCATTACATAATTTCTCCCACCCCCTAAAAGAGTATTTCCTCTCTCCCTCACCCAAATTTAAATTAGTTAGTGGCTCCTCAAGTTTTTCCTCTGTCTGACTTCACCCCTGTTTACACCCACCCTCTACTCTGCCGGAAATGCTTGGATGTAAATTGCCCCCTACCCTTATATAGCGCTAAATGCGTTATTTGGTGTTATGGTTTGGGTTCATTGTCTATTGCCTTCGCACTTACTCGACGGAAGGGCAATGAAACAAACAGACATTCTGGGATCTCAGCGTAACTGGGCTTGTCATTCTCCCTCTCCGACCCTTCCGAGTACCGAGGGAGGGCAGGTAAACGCGGGACCAGAAAGGAATATGCTGCGTTCCAGGTTGGCTCTCCAAAGGCCAAGTGACAAATCTGGCGGGGACGAGAGAAGAGAGGCAGCTCAGGAAGGCGCAGAATCCCTGGGAAGGAAGTGGGAGGAATACATCTGTCCGCGAGGCTCCCCAGAAAGGCTGTAACATCTGGACGAAGCTCTCCCGGCTGTTAACCACATCCGAGTCACTGGAGTTAACTCCAGAGAGAGAGAGAGAGAGAGAGAGAGAGAGGAATTGGGGCGGGCACGGGGTGGGGGCGGGGAAAGTTGATTCAAGCCCCAGAAGCCAAGCCGAGAATGAACTGCGACTTTGTGACTTTAATTAAAGCGACTCTGCGGGGCAGGAAAAACGGGGAGGGGAAATCCCTGAAATTCATGCTCTCTCTCAGTGGAACATTTCCGTTCAACTAAACCTCTACTGTGCCTCCATATAGCGATGGATGAAACGGACAGCATTTTGTGTGCGGCTTTCAGAAGGCAGCCCAGAGGGGTGAAAGGGAAATTCCTCCGTGAATAGCAATTAAATTTCCCTCCCCCTCCCTGCCCGCTTGCATTTCGGTATAATTTGGGCGAGAAAGAGATTCACTTTAATTTGGAAGAAAACGTTGCACGGAAACCAATCCAGCTTTGCCTGGACATGGCTGCAATCCTAAACACACTTACTAGGGAGCAGATACGTGGTGGGATTTACTCCTGCGTAAAGTGGCATTTGGGCCTGGGAGCTCTGGCTCCTTGTCATCATTCCTAGTAGCGAGTCTGGAAGGTACGCCCCCCCGCCTCCCGAATGCGCTTCTGGGGTCCGACATCTGAGATCCACCCTGCTCCTTCCTCCGCAGAGTATTCCTGAATCAGACGGAAGGAATGTGGCCAGTTACTCAACTTGGATACCAAGGACGGGATGAAGAACCTGAGGGGGGCGGGAAGCGTCAGATTCCCTCTTTCCTTTAGACATGTCACTTGTACGGGGTTCCTGACGTTGTCATTACTTGGTGAAGCGCAAACACTCTTCACATGCCTATAAGCACTCTGCTCTTATTGAATCTTGTGAACTTATATTGATTTGTGAGAGAGTAACTTTTAGTCTCACCTTGTATAACAGACTCCTGTTGCAGAGTCTGTAACAGAGGGGACCCAGTGCCTTTTCTCCCTGCTTGTATGCATCTGATGGAGTAGGCTCTTTCCTAGGAAAACTTATGCCTCACAGTAAATCCCGGACAAATCTAGTAAATTGGGAGAGGGTGAGAAGAAGGTGGATAGTGCCTTTAACAGAATTCACTGACGGAATTCTCTGCTACAAGATGTAGTGATGGTCACTGGGTCAGATGACTTAATTAGAAATAAGTGGACACATTGATGAAGGATGATGATTGCTCAAAACACTGAAGGATGAGATCATGTATTAGCTCTGATAGCTAAATGATAGCTTGTTCAGTGGACATTCTGAAATTGTCTCGTCTTTAAGGTGCCACAAGATTTCTCCGTTGTTGCTTCTTGCTGCGCTGCGGCCTTCAGCTCTGGAGCGGAGCACTGGACCTCTTTATTCCCTTGTTACCCCACTCCCGCAATCCAGTAAAGAAGAGGGGATGCCGTGTGTGTGTGTGTGTGTGTGTGTGTGTGTGTGTGTGTGTGTGTGTTGGGGGTGTAATCTAGGTTGAGAGGATTAGAAATCCTCTCCTCCGCAACAGAAAAAAGAGTACTATACTACACAGACCCGATCCTTGAGCAAGTTTGCTTGCAAGTGCGAAGCAACGGGGCAGGTTCGTTGCTGCCCCCGAGAGGAGGAGGTTGACCAGAGCACTGCAACGCATTCACTCGGCGACTTAACGAAGCATGGTGAAGCGACTTTCGGCATCCTCTCCCTCCAGAGTAGGGTGCCTCCGAGGTCAAGGTCACTGTCCCCAGGGGAAGAGAAGGTACTTCATACCGTGAAGGACCATAGGCAAACTCTTAGGAGGGACATCCCTCAAAACGGAAGGAGGCAAGGAATAGTGATAGGGCAGGTGAATGGAGCACCCATCTCCTCCCCCAAAGGAAGAAAACCGCCGGAACACCCATATTATTGGACGGATTCGGTCCTTTGAGCCAGTTGACCGGGGACGCCATTCTTAGGGTTGTTGGCAGAGGCGAAGCTTGAGGAGTAATTCTTCCCTTAAGTTTTTTCGTGGGAGAGGAAAGACACTTTTGGGGAGAGGGAAAAAGAGAGATAGGGATTACTAGGTTTGGCGTGGGGAGTTCAGAAAAACGAGAAGAGAACTCCTCAAATGCTTATGGGGGATTTGCACCCCGGGTCATCTGACCTTGGAATAGCATCAGTTAGAACTATAATTATAAATCAACTTCAATAACCGCAAATTAAGGCAGGATCCAGCCAAGTGAGTTAAGTCCCATTTATTTCAATGGGCAAGTTAGGCACGTGTTTAAGGTCCTAACTGAAATCCAGGTGACTCAAATAGGTTTAACTGGATTGCATAGTGCACTGCAGGTGTTCAAAGCGCTTCACAGAGGCATCCTAGATGTGTGCGCAGGCGCGCACACGCACTTCTAGGGTGTCCATAAAAAGTGATAATAAATAATGTTCGATGGGCTTTTTAAAAAAATGCCAGTGTGGGGTGTTTTACACAATATTTTAAATCGTGCTTTATCCTTTTGCAAACCATTGCTACCTGGTCGGATTGAGTTGGTACCACTGACTGAAGCCGGTCAGATATTCCAAAGGCAGTGGGGTTGCCAGTTTATTTTTAATCTTATAACCCGATTCTAAACACATTAGTAGTAAGTGAGTGTCACAGTTGGTCTCAATGGCATGAAGTACAGAGTGATGCGTTTAGCATCCGGCTGTTGACTCTGCCATTCCAAATACTGTATACAATTGATTGTTAGCAATTCTCATCGAACTCAGAGGGGCTTTAGCAACAAGCCCAATCATGAACGTATTTACTGTGAATTAAGTTCAATTTAGTCAGGTGGGTCTTTCTTCCGGGTAGCAACCTGGTCTTAACTATGTTTACTCGGAAGTAAATCCGTGAGATTTGCAGTGATGCGTGTTAAGTAGTTCTTTGATCTATGGGACTCACTTGTCACTTCCGAGTAGCCTTGTATAGAATTTCACCCTTGAGCTGTAACCCTCAGGATTCTTACTTGGAAGTAAGTCTTATTGAGCAACGTTTTGAGCAAAGTTCTAAGGAAGTTGACTTAGAAGGAAGTCATCAAGTCCAATGGGACTTTCTCCCCAGTAAGTAGGATTGGACTCCAGATGGAACTTCCTCGGAGTAAACGTGTTGCATTTATGTTGAGGATTGCGGTGGTGCCCGCTGAGTGGTAGTCAGCTAAACACCGAAGCCGGCTGTACTAAAGCTCTGGGATTTAAATACAATTCAATACACATTTCCTTAGAAGTAGATAGATCTCTAGTATTTGCTTCCATCTAAGCTTGGAGGCATTTCCCCGAGAGTAAGTTCAGTAAGAGTAACTTCGCTCAATGGGTACAATACATAGAATCCGGCCGCACCTGTGCTTAATCTGAGAGCCAGTGTGGTATGTAGGATCGGGACCACGATTAGGGGGATCTGGGTTCAAAGCCCCGCTCAGCCACGAAACTCACTAGGGTCAGTCACAGCCTAAACAACCTCACGAGGTTGTTGTGAAGGTTTTTAAAAAGTGAAATGATAATCACAGAAGTGACATTTCATCAAAATTAATCGGACTGACTTTCGAGAAAACATATTGAGGATGAGGTAAGAGTTTTAATTCCAAACGCGATCTTAACCATGTTTACTCAAAAGTAAGACTTGCTGAAGCCAAGGGGACGTTAAAGGAAATGTGTTTAACTGCTTTGGAGACTGAAGACTTCAAATAAACGTCTTGTCACCTCGAATTAGACGCATTACCTTGAAGAAAACCTCATTTACTCCACTGGAATATATATCCGGCGAATGGGATTAAGGAAATGGTGTTAGTCCGTTGATTATAGTCCTTTTATTCAACTCATTTAGAAAGTAGACCCACTCCCACCCACTACAGAATGGATGATTTGTGCATTACTTTGTACGAAAACTTGAAACGGAATGAACCAAGCCAGAAGGACAATTCAGTTGGTCATTTTAAATTTAAAATATGCCGAATTTGCATCCTAACCATACTTAACTCGGAAGTATATTGAAATTAACCGGACATGACGATTAAATTCGGACTCCAGTCCAGGACTGAGATCCTAAGCAGACATGCATTAACCACATACCAAACGACTCGATCGAAATCCGTAGGACTGGGGATCCCCACAATGAAGCCAATGATTCTGTGGACAAATAGAGCATATTCTGTTGCAAGAAATGTTACTTTACTTTTGTCCTGTTTTCTCAGAAGTAAGTCCCATTAGTTTCAGTAGGCTTTACTTCCAGATAAGTATGGTTAGGATTGCAGTCAAAGGCACATAGGTATACAGGCACTTACACTGTCGGCTGCCCATCACTTACTTTTTAAAAAAATATTTGTTCTTCTTGAATCCTCACCCCGCCGCCCCTTTTTAAGCATCACTGCGACTCGTAAATGTGAGGCGGATGATTATTCTGAAACCGAAAATGACGTGTTATACTGTTCTATAGGAAGTTAAGTCTTGGAATCGAGTTTTTTTTTTTTTTAAAAAAAAAATTCACATCGGTAAAACCAAAGAGATAGAAGTCTATACAGACGTCCTTCGGCTCAATGTTCACTCTGCATTCCCAGCTCCGTTTACTCGGAAGCATATCCCATATATTTCAATGGGATTTACTCTTAAGAAGGTTTGTTAGAGGTTCAGCCTTAAAAGAGTCTTAATTTCATCGACACACAACACGTTCCACAACCGATTTAACTTTCAGACGTAGGATGGGAACCGCCTTATCTTAGCCAACACATAAAGGAAGTTACTTCCAAGTAAGCATGCTTAGGATCAGTCTGGCTGCCTTACTGAACACGCCCAACCCCGGCTACTACTACTGCCGTTCTGAAGACACTTATTTGGAAGTCAATCCCATAGGACTGAATAGGACCTACTTTCAAGTAAATCGGGTTTAGAATGGGCATGCAAAGCTGCGAGCCAGTGTCCAGAGACACTGGCTTATTTCGGAAACCATAAAAACAGAGTAATGGCGGCGCAATGGGAGCAACCTACCAGGAAGTTCCGCGTAAGTCCCATTCAGGTGTATGCCCGACGGCTGGACAATTCCCATACAGTTCAATGGAGTTTGTGCAAGAGAATTTCTGGTAGATTTGCCCCGTGTATTCTCCCCCTCTCCCCCTCAGAAGCATTATGGCTCAAGTGGCATTATATAAGGGCACCATATAGTCTCCAGTTTAACTACGTTAGAGTTTGGGGTTGAAGTAAGAACGAACTTTATTTAATAAAGAGAGGAGTCAGATTTAGAAGAGTAATGGCAAACGATATCATTTTTAAAAAACAATAATATTTCGTTGTATCGTGTTCAAAGAGTTTACCGCACATTTTCCATAACATTTGAAAAAGCTTTGCAAGAAGTCACTATTTTATCCAAATAGTTTTAAAGGGTAATGGTGGTGGGCGAGGATGCGAGAATATTGACAAAGGTTGAGATTGACAGCAAGTACTATTGAAATCAATGGCATTCATAAGATCGGATCACAGTATCCGCTACAACTACAGACAAAATTCAACTGAGAACTTCCGGCTCACAGTCCTACAGCTCGATCTTATGCATGCTTACTCGGAAGTAAATCCTACTGCGTTCAATGCGGGGGGAGGGAACTTATTTCCAAGTAATCGTGCACAAAACTTCATCCTTAGCCATCACACCGGCTCTCTCTTTAAAACAAAAATAAACTCCATCAGGCGCACGTTTAAAATAAAATGCAAATCTGGATCAGACATGAGATTTAACTTTCCTTTGTATTTTTAGGAGGGATGGAAAAACAAAGGAACGAGCCCGCCCGGATGCTTCGAGGCTCTGCATATTTCATGACATTCTTGTAACTGTAAATATTTTTAGTGTGCACACCCTTGGCAAAAACTCCAGCACGATCCGCGAAGAGACTTATGTTGTTAACTCTTGCAAGGTGCCAAATGGTTTCCGCCGGAAAGACTTAATCAGTAGAAAATGGGAGGAGCGGAAGCCCCTGTGAGACTGAAAAGGAAGAGACTTTATTGCGCGAGGTTAGATCAGGAGAAGGCCCGAAGGGAGTGCCTGGCGGCCCATCGTTGTAGTAGTAGAACAGGATTCGGTGAACGGAGACATCAGACCTTCAGTGTAAAACGAAAACAAGACGACATGGGGCGGGGGGGGGAGCGGGGAGAGCAAAGACAAGAGAAACAGAATTGGCAGGGGCAGGAAAGTTCCGTTTATATACAAAACTGAAACCACAAGGAATGTGCTTCAGCTGATCAACAGTGAAGCTCTCCTGTTCAGCTAGATTTCTGTATTTTAAATGTCCCATGCCCCAACTCCTTGCATTGTACCCAACCAAAGCAGCCTACAAAAGTAAGCTGGAAACACAAAGGATCTGGACAGTCCAATGGACAACACCTGGGCCCTATTCAGACATCATGTTATTCATATGTACAGGTGTCTGCGCACAGGTTCTTGTTTTTGTGTGAATGATTGTACAAGTCTTCACTCTTTAAAAGTGAACATAGGTGCAGGCCCCCTCAATTGCAGGGTCAGATAAGAGTAATACTGTTTGTGCATTGAACATAACAGAATTGTTATGTGCTTACAGATCAATCTGTACATTCATTTAATGTACATCGAACGTGTGTGAATAGAGCTCTTGTATGTTGTTGGTGTAGCAGTTGCAGCTGGCCTAGCCTAGTATTTTGCAATGGCCAAATCATGGGTCATCTTGCTATTGTGTCTTCTGGGGGTTAGTAAAGCTATACCCCATTCCTGTCATGGAGGTGCAAATGCAGTGGTTAAGTTCTAAACTGAGAAGGGGCTAAGTTCAAGTGTGCCTGCAGCTCATTCTCCATGCCAAGAAAGCCATAATACCCAAGGTAAGAGGACTAGTGTAATGGGAGTAAACCACTCTGTAAGTGCCCAGGCACTTACTTTTCTTTCCTTTTACTTATTTTCCAGGGCCGAATCAAGGCATTGAAAACCAGTCTCCTTAGCCTTGCTGTGACCTGACACACTGTCTGGAAAGAGCAACTGTGCTCTTTAGGAATGCAGCCTTAAGATTAGACACATGTGGTACTTGCCATTTAGGGAGAGGTTTAAGCCATGCCTACACCACCATTAATTGACTTAAAAACTCATGAGTTCCTTTACATTTCACTTACATTTGGGGCACTGAGTTTACAGTTCTGCCATATACGATGCACTCAGTTCCCTTTGCCTATGACCTGTGACAATCCCCAGATATGCTTCACTATAAGCCTGAGCTTAAATTCCTGTTGAGCAGAATGAGGTCTTTGAGTTGAACTGAAACAGTGTCCTCCACTTTTCTGATATTTTCCAGTCCTATGATTGCAAAACCAGCCCACCCTGCACCAGGAAAACTAAACTGAATTGCAAAGTAGTGAAGTGGAAATTAGGAATTATTTATAGAGGCATTTAAACAGGCTGTGTGCAGGGTTGCAGCCCTCAGTGGGAAGGGTGTATCAACCACTGGTGTCAGTGGAGGAAGGGGGACAGTTGTCTCCCCCCACCCCGCTATCAAGTCAGTCCCATTTAATTTCAATTGAGTTTACTCCCAGGTAACTATGAAAGGATTTAAGCTAATGGACACAATCCAGCCGAACCTCAAGACTTAAAGACCATTGATTATAGTGAGAGAAATGTGCACCACAATCCTAGGCATGGATATTCAGAATTATGTCTCGGTCAATGGGAATTACTCTCTAGAAAGCTTGTGTAGGAATCCAGAGAATATTAAGAATATGATTGACTCTCCCAACAAAATCAATGGGACTGAAACAACTTAATTCTGACTGGATGGTGCCTGCCCATCGGATATGTTATGGTATGAGTTTGCCTGGGTGGTCAAGGTGCTAACATACTTTTATTTACTTCTGTTTAATAGACTTCAGCGACACTGGCATCTCATTTTAAATAAATTTACTTGGTCCAATGGATTTGAATGGAACTTGCCTCTAAGAAAAAGGTATGACTTTGCTACAAATATAAATATGGTTCAAACCTGGTAAACAGAAAGTTCCTATCCAAGGAAGTCTGGGAATTGTAGTTCTGTGAAGAGATTACAGAACTCCTAACAGAGCACTCTCATCACTCCCAAAATGCTACAGTTTCCTGGTCTGTCAAGGAAGCCATTAATAATAAATTAGTTTTTAAAATTAGTAGCATATTGAATCGATCACACATTATTGGAAGCAAATCAATGGGACAGATTTTCAAATGTGTGCTGGAATATGATGCCAAATTAAAGCATGATTATGGACCAGGTTAAAAAGGATCAGTTTTGGGGTCTTTTACCATAAAATAATACTTTACACTAAACCTTATTTTTGATTTTATTTAAACCTGCTTTCAAAGTGTGAGTTGCAGAAATCCCAGCACTTAAAGCAAGCATGTGAAGACATTTTTCTGTAAATATAAACAGTGTGGAAAAAGGGAAACGAGGAGAGAAAATTTTGCCACTTGAGAAATCTGATGATATTTACAGATTCATGGACACTTTCCTTGAGGTCTTACTAATGGCAGACTGTTTAGGTGGCTCTTAAACTAGGCCTGACCTTTTGTCTTTTGACCTCCCATGCATGAAATTAGGTAGCAAAGAAAATGTGGAGGAAAGGATAAAAAGAAACCAACCTGGAAAAGCATAAGCACCTGACAATTCTCATTGTATCAGCTCATAGTCAAATGACTGGCAACGTCTAGAATTATTTGTTGTTGTTTTTCAAACGTTGGACTCCCCAGCTAGATGCTTGCTTTCATGCATAAGAAATCTGTATTCATTAGGAGAGATTATCCTCCCTAAAGGAACAAGCAGCAATATTGCACCAGTGCATCAGTAGTTTAACGCCATTTTCAGATCATTTGATTTCACTAATTTTCTTGGACAACATGCCAGTGCCTATTTTGTGGGGCTGTTAGGTTAGTTAGACTCTTGGCTAGTTGAGTGATGCATGGGGAAAGCATAGTTTAGCACTGTCTCTGAGCGTCACGTTGTTGGGTCTGTTTCATATTAGGCACTTGTCTGAATGATTTTTTTTTAAAATCAGTGCATTTGATGCCCTCAAGCCACATGGGATCTCTGCACTGGTCCCTCAGAAGTCTATAAGGTTGATTATGAGAATTGTGTGGTAAGAACACAAGAGTTGTCTTGCTGCATCAAAATAAAGGTCCATATAGTTCAGCATTCTGTTTTCAGCTGCTGCAAGCCAGATTCCTCCAGGAAGCTCATAAGGACAGCATGATGGGGATAGTCACCCCTTGTCTGTTCCCAACACCAACAGTGGCACAGTCCATGCAAGGGCAAGTCTACACAGTAGCATTTTTAAAAATACTCCTTCCTGCATTTCAGGCTTTATGGGAATAAGCAGAAGATATCAAATATTCACTGCCTGTGTACATTTATCTCACACTTCACATGAGGAAATGGATGCTTAGGATGGCAGATGCACAGCATGATCCTAACACTTTTGCATATTATATACAGGAAAATAATAGGCAGCTTTTGGACGATAGACCCTGACCAATGCACCTGCACAACATGCCAGCTCATGATTCTGTGCTGCAGTTGTATGAAAGAGCATACAAAAAGTATGTACAAAAAAAAGTACAAAAAAAGAAAGTGTTGGTGGTATATCCTAGTGACAATATTTAGGACTGGAATATGTATGATCTGGCACACTGGCAAGCATCAGCCAATGAAATCCAGCGAATAGTATTGAGAATCAAGGAATTTTGAAAAGGCTTAATATCCTGAGACCCTATTGTACAAATGTCTAACCAATACTTGGAGTGTTTTCCAAATATTATCCTTAATTAAAAACAGGCCTGGTGTTGTTAATTCATTAGTCAGCACAATCAAACAATTTGTGCAACATTCAAAAGTTTCAATCAGGCCTTTCCCTTAAGATACTGTATTGACTGAGTGCTGATGGTGGAAATGCTGTAAAAGGAGTATATAAGATCTGGTTCAAAATCTTTTGGATGCCTGCTCCTGTCACATAGCTCAGTCCAAGGTGCAGCAGCACAAGTAATGAGATGTGGGTGACTGCAAGATGAGGATTTAGACTGTGCAGGGGAAGTAGAACAGAGCAACACTACTACAGTAGTGCTGCTCTGCTTACCAAGAAGGACAGTGACCCTGGTCAGCAGTTGGCTTTGTCAGAGGACTACTCTGAATGGAATAATATAAAAGGAAAGGAAAGGTTGTGCCGTCGAGTTGGTGTCGACTCCTGGTGACCACAGAGCCATGTGGTTTTCTTGGTCGAATACAGGAAGGGTTTACCATTGCCTTCTCCTGTGCAGTATGAGATGATGCCTTTCAGCATCTTCCTATATCACTACTGCCCGATATAGAAGTTTCCCATATTCTGGGAAACACACCAGCAGGGATCTGAGCCAATAGTCTCCTGCTCTCTAGGCAGGTTGTTTCCCTGCTGCACCATTAATTATCACTAAGGTTGAGGGAACCAGATGCACTAAATTTAAAAAAACGGATACAAAAGCATGCAGATAGTAAACCTGCATCTCTGGGTTGTACCACTTCAGATCGGAGTTCACCTGCTTGTTCCTCCTCATAAACATTCCTCCTAAAAACACTCCTCATAAACATGAGGGAACCAGATGCACTAAATTAAAAAAAAAAAAAAAAACGGATACAAAAGCATGCAGATAGTAAACCTGCATCTGGGTTGTACCACTTCAGATCGCAGTTCACCTGCTTGTTCCTCCTCATAAACATTCTCCCTACATAGAAAAGCAGATGTCAAAGGTTCTAGCTTAGCCTTCCTAATAGGCTAGCTTTCTACATGCAGGCTTTTTGGTTTTTTGTATGGAGGAACATTCAATAATGGTGGGAGCCCCTACTTGCAACTTGTAGCCCAAACAGAGGTTTCCTATGTCGGTGAGAAACCAACCCCAAACAGTAGTCATTCAGCTGCTGTTCTGAGATGTTTCCATGCTGAATGAAAATCATATTTTGGATTTCTTGCATTGCAGTACAAACTATGTTGTCCATGTTGGCTAGAATATACATTCTATCTGAGAATGGTTTTCTTCCGTGTTTTCTCCCCAGCTTAGCTGTAGTGCAAAGGCGATGGAAATGTACTCTAAGGCTGCAGTACTGCTGCTGGGAATGCCCTTTTGAAGCAGTGTCCCAAGTCAGGATCTCAGCCACGGGATGATACATGAGCATGTTGTTCCTGGTTCTCCTGACAGCTCTTTTTTCAGGGACAGAGAATATTGTATGCATAGCCTTTAGTCATGCAACAAGGATCTCAAATAGATAATGCTCCCAATTTCCACCAGCCATGAGCACTCGCTGAAATGTAGTTAGTTAGTTGTTTATTTACGATCTTAGATCAAACAGTCTGAAATGTATCCACTCCAGATTGGTGACGACTTGTGAAAGGAACCTAGGGCTGCAATACTTTGTGCATATACCTGGGAGCAAGTCTTGGTATATTCTGTGTGATTTACTCCTGAGCAAACATGCATAGACTTGGGCTACATGCGTACGTACATGTGGCAAGAAATCTCTGTCTTTGTTACTAAGGTATCTAACCACTTCCAGCTTACTCCTTTAAGGCTATGCAGCAGGGCTTAGGGGTTAAGTAGAGTAGTATTAACTCATAAGAGAATGAGCACTACTTAACCAATGGATATTTATTATAAAGGCACATTATACTAAAGTTCTGTAATATAATTGAGAAGAATATGGCTGTAAGTTTTCTGTCTGATTGTTGTGAATAGGCCTGTCACTACGGGTTTGCCGTTAAGTGATGCCTGATCAGAATCTGGGATTTGACAGAACAATGTTAATGTTTCTAGATAGTTCATTGATATCTCTTGATGGCAGTCCAAAGCCAAAGTTTTATTAAGATTGTTCAAAACATCACAAAATAGTCTGCAAGCTCTCAACCTATCCAGAACTAAGACAACTCCACTTGGTGGTATTCTGGTTGGTCCTAGGGGGGCAGCTTCATTCTTACTCATTTTTTTTAATGAAACTATTTTGAAAAAGGGTACTGGAATAAAACCACCCAGCCTGTCCTGTGCCTTTCAGATAAATCTGCTGGAGATCAGCATCCTCACCTACTAAGGTCTGCAAATCAAGCTCCTATTAAAGTCACAGGTGCCAGAACAAATTGGTAATCTTATGCTCAAGTTCAGATGTCTTCTAATAAACAGGGTACTGCTAGCATGCACAGTTGTTGTTTAAAAGTTGTTACATATTTCCAAATGGCATAGTTAGATTAATTCTGAACAAAAACCCATACTACCCTTTGCCCCATGAATAACGGCTTGCACCAATACAGTGCAGGGTCAGATGCAAGTAGCAGTCTGTCTCAAAGACAGCTAAATGCATTGGGATCAGCTCTTCATGCAAAAGCTACTTGGAAACTTGAGACTGTTGACATTGTATAACCATGTTGACCTTTTGTCAATCAATGCCATATTTCCCATAATTTCAAATGTCCAATTAATGGATATCAAGTTGAATAAATAGTAGTACACTTCTTCTTTGAATACCATATATAGTAAGAGTTTTATTTTAATAGAGCCCCTGGTGGCGCAGTGGTAAAACTGCCGCCCTGTAACCAGAAGGTTGCAAGTTCGATCCTGACCAAGGGCTCAAGGTTGACTCAGCCTTCCATCCTTCCGAGGTCGGTAAAATGAGTACCCAGAATGTTGGGGGGCAATATGCTAAATCATTGTAAACCGCTTAGAGAGCTTCCAGCTATAGAGCAGTATATAAATGTAAGTGCTATTGCTATTGCTATATAGTAAAGTGGATTAGTAATGCATATTAAGACTGTGAGTCTTCTTAAGTCTACCAGTAAAATGGCAAAGTTTACAAGTAAATGGCAAAGGCCATTGTGGCTGGGGATGATGAGA
This sequence comes from Hemicordylus capensis, assembly GCF_027244095.1. Classification (NCBI taxonomy): domain Eukaryota; kingdom Metazoa; phylum Chordata; class Lepidosauria; order Squamata; family Cordylidae; genus Hemicordylus; species Hemicordylus capensis. The sequence goes on from NC_069658.1 coordinate 145,828,134, forward strand.
GTTGTAGTCAACACCTGGGGACCCCTGAATAGGCTTTCCTTGAGGTACCCAGATCCCATGCCAGAAAGGCTTTAAAAATAAACATCAGTACTTCAGACTGAACCTGGAGATGTTAATGAAGGATAGGTCTATCAGTAACTATGACAGCTAAAAGGAACATTCATGTTCAGAGCTGTACCACTTCGGACTACAGGGGGGTTCACATGATTGTATATTCCTTTGTATTAAAAAAGGTCTTTGCACATAGAAAACTGACTTATCAGGGAATGAGAAAGCTAGACTAGAACACTTCTAGAGTATTCTCTGTGAAGGAAATTTTTGACAGGAGGAACATCCAAACTTATGAGACCCCACTTATAAGAACCCCTTCAGATTGAAGTGGTACAGCCCAGATACAAGTTTACTTTTCTAATGAGAAATAAAACTCTCTTATACATTCTTACATCACCTTCAGTATCACAAAAAAGACAAAATAGACATTTTGGTAATAGAACAAATGCATTTAAATATGATTGATTAATTTTAACCAGTTAAAAGGCAGGTGATTAACCATTTAAACATTTCTTCAGTGGATAGCCTAAACACACATACTTCTCTGATTTTGTTTTTATTCCTTCTTCCTAGGTGCATTTTTCTCATGTTTCCACTTTGATCTATAGTAAAAGTTCTCCTTCATCAGAACTCTATTTTCTTCACCAGTATTTTCCACCTTGCCTGTCATTCTCTGAGGTAGGCTTTTTTGAGATTTAGTTTTATATCTTTCAATCTATTTTTGCCCATGAAGCAAAGGAATCTATTTTTACCTTTTCAGATTGTTAATAACACAGAGAAAAAAAGTTCAAGTACTGATGTTCGTGGGCTGAAATTTTTCATTTTTGTTTCCTCTTGTTGCCACATTGATCTTGGAAATTGAAAAAGTGTTCATGGTTTAGGCATATCCTAGTTCTCAGTAGCAAAAAAACCCCCAACCCTCTATAAAAATGTTATTGATAGTGTGCATGAATTTATGGCATAGTTTATGAATAAAGGGGTCCAGTGTCATTTGAAAATAGCTTGTAGAAACAATACTTGCAATATTTCCTGTTCTCTTGAAAAACAATAGAAACAATACTTGCAATATTTCCTGTTCTCTGTTGATGTAGTATCTGAAGCACCTGAACACTGCTGTCTTCGGAGTGCAAGAACTATGATCCAAACCTATAATATAATATTTTAAAATAGCATATTTCCTAGGTTTGGATCATAGTTCTTGCAGTCCAAAGGTGTAGCCGTTGATTAAAAAAACCCTGGCCACAAAAAATAAATTCAAGCACTTAGCAGATATTGTGAAAATTTCGCTTTCTTCTCTCTTACTAGTCTGAAGATAGCAGCTGTAAAAAATCCATCTCTTTGTATTTATTGTTCAACAACATGAACAAGCAGTACTGATGGTCATTGTGTTAATTGGTGTTTTTCCTCTTTACTTAAGAAGAAGACTTTCAGAGGCTCTCCACACAAGCAGTGTGGAGAGCCGAGGAGGGTTTGGCGGGGAGAGCGGGCTTGGCCCACTCTTCCCACACACACGAGCACAACTCCCTCCCTGGGCGGCCAGATCGGCCACCCACACAATTATAGGCTGTCACAGAGTTGGTTGGGGAGGCGGGGATCGGGGGCCTCCCGGCCCCTGGAAGTCCCAGCATGCCCCGCTTGAGTGTGTGGGGCATTCTGGGGGGACCCCCAAGGCTGGGTGGCCTGTTGTAGCCTCCTGGTCAGGGGTCTACCCATGTGTTGTTGTGGCGCGGCGCAATGGCACACGATCACCAAAATGGGGTTAGCCTTTGAGTCACCACCAGACAAGCTGGAGGCACCCTCAGATAAACCTCCTAATAACACAGGTTACTGTTTTAGTTGCTGAACTAAATAACATAGGTTGATTTCAGTGCTGTTTTAGAAATGCTATCATGCTATTTATTTTGTGCTGCATTCCATTTCCTATTTTATTGAGTTTTAATTTAGTAATATTGTATTTTAGTTATGCTTTTATGGTTTTGTTTTCTTATTTTGGAAACTCCCTTAGCATTTTTTTTAAATTTGCAATTTTTTAAATTAAAAGGTGGGATATTGATATTTAAATAAATACATTGTTTAATCTTTTTTTAAAAAAAAGTCCCCGAAGCTAGTGGTCACCACCACATCTTGTGGTAGCAGATTCCACTAGTTCATTATGCATTGTATGAAGAAGTATATCCATTTGCCTGACCTGAATCTACAGCCAGTCACAGGTGTAGAAGGTGGCACCCAGCTGCTCTATCCCTGACAGCTGGGAAGACAGGAAACCCAGGAGACAGCCTCTGAAACTCATGGTAGTGTCTTGAAAACTGTAAAATTAAAAAGATAGGCATTATCTTATTTTTCTTTGCTCACTTAGTTCATGAGCATTATGGAACACATTTTGCTTTGCAATTTCAAAAACAAGAAATGTAACCTTTTAAAATGAAAGCTGAGATGTTCATGCTTGGGGAGGGGGGCTATCTTGCAAAACACATTGGGTCTCATGTATACATACTATAGTGTGGTCTCACACTATAGTGTGCATTCTTGTTCCACTAAAGGAACATTTTTGGAAAACTACCAATTTAGTAGGGCTTCTTATCAAATGTTTAGCAGTTCTCCAGACATGAATATTTGGGACCAAAATGTTGTTCATTTTGAAAATGTTTAATTTTAGCACAGGAATTTTTGCACCCCTTACAAGGAGGAAACAGAGATATTGATGAAAAGGGATACTTCAATTCCCGCCCCTTCCATCTGCTGAACAACTGCAGTTTGGGCCTTCTGCCTTTAAATGCTACAGCATAATATCAAAAGGGGCTTTGCACTGCACAGTTGACTACTCAGCCAAACTGTGACTGACACATTCAAATGTATTAAATAATTTTTTTTATTGTCTTGATGCCAAGTGATTAACCACATGGTTGCTAGAAGGCAAATTAGGCTTTGGCAAAGAAGATGGCATGGCTGATGGGAGGTCACTAAACAATGGTTTCATATGGAATTAGATATTTTTTGTTTGTTTTATTTCCATGAAGTGATAGGTCCCTGGGTGGATCTCTAAACCTTCTTCAGAAAACAATTCTGCCAAGACATACACTCTGTGTGTGTGTGTGTGGTCCCCCCCCCATCTTTTGGTACTTTCAAATCCTGTTTTATTAAATTGCTTGAAGATGTGTGTATTTGTATGATTGTGATCACAGATCTGCATGCTTGTTCATCACCAAATGATAAAAAGCACCTAATCTATAATAATAGTTGTGAATCCCAGTTAACCAGGGACTTTAAAAACAATGTAGTGAAGCAGTACTTAACAGAAATCAATTTCATTTATTCCAGATCCTCTTTAGCCCCATTACACAGTTGCATGAAAATTACTAACTGTGAAATATAAAAAGGTGATTCTGTAATTGAAGCCTTTTTAAAGTTAAATTTTGAAATCAATAACACTGAAATTAAAAATAGAGCCATTTTCTAACCCTTATTCTGTTGGCCCAATATACTGTCATAATAACTGTGAAACAGCCATCTTGGTTACATATTTTCCAGTCAGGAGAAGTAAAAGATATTCCTGCTGGCTTCTTAATAAACTGTCATGAGTCATATCTTAAACAAAGAATTCCAAACTCGAGGAAACCTGTAAAACAATATAATAATAATGGGATATGGCCATGTCATAGAAGGATTAATGAAGAGGGGATTCATTCCCCACCAGGATTAGGAAGGGATGGAATGGTTTCGTTCAAGCCTTCACACAACATAAGGCCCAAGGGCTGGATCTGGCCCACTGGGACCTTTTTGCTGGTCTGCAGGTGGGAATATTCTGCAGCAACAGCAGGAGCCATGGTCTGTTCTGCCGAGATCACATGTCCTCCCAACTCTGTGCCAGAGCCCACCAACATCAGCTCTCGTTCCCCCTGAATCCAACCTTCTGCCCCCTGGCCACCTGCCCCGCTGCCATTTCCTTCCAATCCCCTGCCCGTCACCATCGTTTTCGCCTGCCTGCCTCCCACTGTCTCCCCCCTCCAGTCCCGCCCACCCTCGCCTTCTCCCACCTGCCGGCACCCACCAGCACTGTCTTCCTCCCTGGCTGCGCCTGCTGCCGTTTCCTTCCTTCTCCCCCCCGCCCATCTGCCTCTGCCGCTGTTTCCTTCCTTCCTCCGCCTGCCACCATTTCCTCCCCACCCGCCAGCTGCCCTGCTTTCTCCACCCAGCCTCAGTGCCACCATTTTCCCAGCTGCCATTAACTGCCATTTTCTTTCCCCTGCCTGTCCCCATCACTGTTTTATCCAGCAGCTCTCCGAACTCTTGCGAGAGCTGCCACACATGGGATTAGCCATGGGTATGCCTTAGCAAATTATATATATAAAGAAGATGCTGAAAATTGTCCTCGGCCCCTGCACACCTAGTCATGGTTGATTATGGCCTACTTTAGTTGTGTGCCCTTGGTTTAGAAATATTTATTTATTTATTTATTTATTTATTTATTTATTGAAAATATGTATATCCCGCACCTCCAATACAATATGCTAAGGGCATCTCACAACAGTAAAACAATAAATGTAATATGAAAACATAACACAATACAACAAATAAAACACAGTGCAGAATAAAAACAATGAAAACAGACCCAATTAAAAACCCATCAGGCTGAAGTAAAACACATTTAAAAGCCTCTCTGTGGATGTAGGTTTTAAGATCATTCTAAAAACCTCAAGGGAGGGAGCATGGTGAAGCTCTTCTTGGAGGGCATTCCAGAGCCAAGGGGCCACAACCAAAAAGGCCCTATCTCTTGTCCCTGTCAACTGAATCTCAGTCAATGGCAGGACTGCAAGCAGCACTCAAGATGAGCAGTGAAGAGCCCTGGCAGATTTATATGAGTGAATGCGGCCTGACAGATACCTCAGCCCCAAACCCTGTAGGGCTTTAAAGGTCAAAACCAGCATTTTTAATGTAGTCTGGAAGCAAACTGGCAGCCAGTGAAGCTGCTGCTGGATGGGTGTAATCCATCAACAAGCAACTAGCGCCCATGAGCATCCTTGCAGCAGCATTCTGGACCAGCTGAAGCTTCTAAACCATCTTCAAGGGTAGTCCCACGTAAAGAACATTGCAGTAGTCAAATCTGGATGTTACCAGTGCACAAGTGACTGAAGTCAGGTCTGACGTCTCCAGATAGTGTCACAGCTGGCATACCAGCCATTGTTGGTAAAAGGTACTCCTGCTTACCATCGTCACCTGAGACTCCAAGGACAGTGTCTGGTCCAAGAAGCACTCCTTGGTCTTTCAGGGGAAGTGTGACCCCATCCAATACCAGATTTACCTCACCATTCAAATAATCGGTTTTACTAATCCAGAGCACTTCTGTCTTCGCTGGATTAAATTTCAGTTGGTTTGCCCCCATTCAGTCCAGAACAGCCTGCAGACACCGGTTCAGGACATCCACTGTCTCCCTGGTATTAGCTGATTTAAATAATAGGTAGAGCTGGGTGTCATCAGCATATTGATGACACTGCAGCCCATACTGGAGCCACTGTATTATGGTGCTCCAAAGTCCCAACCCACAGAGGTGGCCCAGAAGGATACCATGATTGATGATGGTATTGAAAGCTGCTGAGAGGTCTAGGAGAGTCAACAGGGTCACATTCTCCCATCTTTCTCCCTGAATAGGTAATCCACTAGGGTGACCAAGGCAGTTTTTGTCCCATATCCAGGACAGAAGGCAGACTGAAAAGGATCCAAGTAATCAGTTTTATCCAGGACTACTTGGAGCTAAGATGCCACCATGTGCTGCAATACCTCACCAATATATGGTACTTCCATGCATAAAGACATATAGCTCTGAATACCAGGTGCTGGGGGAAAGAACAAGTAATGGCTGTCACCTTAATGCCCTGCTTTTGTGAGCTTCCAGAAGTGTCTAGCTGGCTACTATTGATACTGCATTAGATGGCCATTGGTCTAATTCCAAGGCAATTCTTATATGTGTATGATGAACAGGTGTTCTGCTTGTATACATGCAGCAGTCCAAAGGCCTTTGCTAAATGAATAAAGAGGCACCTTTAAAAGTGGTTATTTTCTTATTTAGCGGAGGGAGAGCAATTGACCCCACCTGACTCCGGCACAGCATCCCTCCAGCGACTGTAGCTGCTTACCTTATGTTTATTTTTAGATTGTGAGCCCTTTGGGGACAGGGGACCATCTTATTTATTCATATATATATTTCTGTGTAAACCTTTTTGAGAATTTTTTGTTGAAAAGTGGTATATAAATAGTGGTGGTAGTAGTACATATGAGCTTTTTGAAGCACAGTATGAACAATAAGATATGAAGAGCAGCAATAATAATCTCCTAAGAAATCTCTATGAAGGAGATTTCTCAGCAATAAGAATTCACCAGTGTATCACTGAAACTGGGACTAGACATATGTGAGGCAATCATGCTACATGTTTTGCATCACTAGACATCAGTGACGTTGTTGAAAATTCAGAAGTGCAGGAACTCTTCACGACAGCCCCCATAGCCACGCCTTCCCTGACAGCCATGCCCCATGGCCACACCCATCCCAATGGTCACACCCCTCACTTAGATAGATGCAGTAATTTGGGGGAGTGATTCTCTTACAAGAAGTCAAGGAATTTACTCCAGTACTAGAAGGAGTCTAGTACTCTAGGGAATGTACTAGAATGAATGACAGGGATTCAGGGAATGCCCACTGAAATGCACTGGATAGCCATTCGGAAGTGCCTATGGCATTCCTATGGCCATTTGGAAGGAACCCGTGCATTTCAGTGGGCATTCCCTGTCATTCGTTTTAGGATGTCCTGACACTAGTCCACCACAGGACTTGCATGTGGATGATCCCAGGTTCATTCCCTGCCAGAATCTCCCGGTAGGCCTGGGAAAGACTCTTGCCTGCAGCCTTGGAGAGCTGCTACCAGTCAGTGTAGACAATACTGGGCTAGATGGATCAATGGTCTGACTCAGTAGAAGGCAGCTTCCTTTGTTCCAAAGAAAGGAAGTATGGTAATAAACAGCTAGAATAGCAAGAGCAGCCCATTTTTTCCATGTAGAAAGCCAAGGGCTTTGCATCCCTGCTGAGACCCTAGAGGGGAAAAGTACCGGGACTGTATCCCTGCCTGTCCCTGCAGCACTCCACCACTGCTAGACATTGGGGTAGGGATGAGGAGGAAGAGGTGGTTCAGGGCTGCAGTGTTTGGTGGCCACCCTCTTACACCTAGTTCCAGCCTGTTTTCAGACATTTCTAACATATCTCTGGAATCGTTGGCATTCACATGTGAATGTTGCTATTTCTCCAGTTGTGACCATTCATTTCATTGTCATAACCATCATCGTGTCTGAAAAAAGGATTGACTTTATTTTCCGGGGCTGGGCACACAAAGTGTGTCCTTTAATCTAACCTTCAAATTTAAAATGTCTTAAGAGGACATAAGAAAAGGCTTTTCTGTTTACATCTCTTTCAGATGCATGTTACAAATGATCTTGAAATAGGGCCTTACACATATATCAGATACAATTTGAAGTAATGCCTGTGTTTGTCTAATCTTTCCAGTGCTGAACTAACAACCCATTTCCAATATCATGCATAATTAATTTGTTTTCCATATAGTAATATGATTAACAACTTCACATTTTACACGGGGTACTGAGTCATGTTCAAATAAAACAAGTTCTAATGAGAAAAATTGGATGTGGCAGCAAACCAGTGTTCCACTAAGCAATCCAGATTCATATGTGTTTGCCTATCTTTCCTGCATGTATTTTTGTCAGGATTCCACTGTAAACAAGATAATTTCTTTCGTGATAGGTTAGCCAGAGTAAATATGTTTAATGAGCAACACTTTCACTGTAAATATTGCAATAAATCAAAAAGGTCTTCCAGAACAGCTAGGAATCCATATGCTGCTTTGGGAATGAAGTACAGTATATGCTAAATTTATTTATTTAGTCTAGGAGTGTGCCTTAAGTTAGCTACTTATATTTTAGGATCACTAGAACACTGGAACCAAAGCTTTGGTTAATTATTTAAAATTAATACATGAACTTCAGAACCTCTTTATCTTTCCAGTTCAAAGCCATATATATGTATATGTACAGGTGAAACTCGGAAAATTAGAATATCGTGCAAAAGTCCATTAATTTCAGTAATGCAAATTAAAAGGTGAAACTGATATATGAGACAGACGCATTACATGCAAAGCGAGATGTCAAGCCTTAATTTGTTATAATTGCGATGATCATGGCGTACAGCTCATGAAAACCCCAAATCCACAATCCCAGAAAATTAGAATATTACATGGAACCAAGAAGACAAGGATTGTAGAATAGAACAATATCGGACCTCTGAAAAGTGTACTGTGCTTGATTGGCCAGCAAACTCGCCTGACCTGACCCCATAGAGAATCTATGGGGCATTGCCAAGAGAAGGATGAGAGACATGAGACCAAACAATGCAGAAGAGCTGAAGACCGCTAATGAAGCATCCTGGTCTTCCATAATACCTCATCAGTGCCACAGGCTGATAGCATCCATGCCACGCCGCATTGAGGCAGTAATTGCTGCAAAAGGGGCCCAAACCAAGTACTGAATACATATGCATGCTTATACTTTTCAGAGGTCCGATATTGTTCTATTCTTCAATCCTTGTCTTCTTGGTTCCATGTAATATTCTAATTTTCTGAGATTGTGAATTTGGGGTTTTCATGAGCTGTACGCCATGATCATCACAATTATAACAAATTAAGGCTTGACTTATCTCGCTTTGCATGTAATGCGTCTGTCTCATATATCAGTTTCACCTTTTAATTTGCACTACTGAAATTAATGGACTTTTGCATGATATTCTAATTTTCCGAGTTTCACGTGTGTGTGTGTGTGTGTGTATCCTAATTGTTCATTCTCCTAGTTTCATTTCAGATTTCTGCTTTTTAACCTTTTTGTTTTCTTCGCATTCTCTTAAAGCACTCCATCTTCCAAGCTTGCTTACTTAGGTGGTGCTTCTTTTATCCCTCAATTCCTAGGATCTTCTGTCTACCCTGCTCCTGTCTAGGATCAGAGCAACTCAACAAATCAGTGCCAGAGGCTCTTCTGTCTGTCCCTTTATGACAGGTAGAAAGCTGCACCAATCGCTGGAGACCTGTCCTGACTGGCAAGCATTTGTATCACAAGCAGATGGCTAAGCTAATCACTGCCAGAGGCTTCACCACTACTACAAAGTCTCCGAGTGCATTACATAATAGACCAGGAGTAGATTATTGATTGAAAAACAAAGAGCACACAATATAAATAACACAAGTTTTCAAAATCAGTTTCAGTGACTAAGCTGGTCATGACTAAGTCTCATTGAAATTAATTAGACTTACTTTAGTCATGACTAAACTTCTCTTGTTGATTTTGATGGTGCTTAGTCATGAATTACTATTCTGGAGCTTGCCTAATATATTTTTCTTTAAAAAATAATGATGGATGAGCCAGAATCATTTTTGTGAAGAAGAATCATCAGTTGGATTTTCATCTTGACCAGTCCTGTATCCAGTGGTGTGTTGAGCCAGGGGTCTAGGAAGGTTGGCAGCCGTCACCTCTGCATCCCCTGCCTATCTCTGGGAGAGGGTGACAAGCGGCACTTCTGTGCTCCAATGTCAGCCATGCCCCTTGTGTCAACATCAGAAGCACACTGACTCAGGTGGGTGGTTGGCACTGGAGCACGGCTGGGCCATCCATTGCGAGTGGTTCCTGTACTGGCTGGGTGCTTCTTTTCTCTCCCTCACTCGGAGTGAGGAAGAGAAAGGAAGCACCCAGCCAGTGAAGAAAGTGTTTGCTGGCTGGGAGAGGGATGGTGATGGCTGACACATGTGTGCCCTGATGCCAGCCATAGGAACATAGGAAGCTGCCATATACCAAGTCAGACCATTGGTCCATCTAGCTCAGTATTGTCTATGGAGACTGGCAGTGGCTGCTTCTCCAAGGTTGCAGGCAGGAATCTCTCTCAGCCCTTTCTATAAGATTTATGCAGACCAGATACTACCAGTTTTAGTAAAATTATTTAATTTTGTCCTAGACAATGGGCATTTAAATAGATCCTTTGGGGACAGCCTCTTAATTCCCCCCCCCCAAAGAAAGGTGACACCACATTACCACAAAACTGGAGACCGACAACCCTCACAAATATCGATTACAGAATCTTTGCCAAAATCCTAAATAATAGATTGGCGAAAGTGGCTCTTAAATTGGTCCACAGCTTGCAGACAAGTGCTATCTCGGGAAGAAAGATGACAGATTCATTGTGTCTGCTGAGAGAACTTTTTTACTCTATACAGAATGAAAGTTGGAAAGGTCACCTCCTCTTATTGGATCAAGTTAAGGCCTTTGACAAAGTGAACCACAATTATCTGTGGACATTGTTGAAAGCTAAAGGTATATCACCCCTATTCGTTACTTGGATACAGCTGCTCTATACGAATGCAAAGGTGACACCACAGATTAATGGATGGCGGGGCGACCCGATCACTTTGCATTCGGGTGTCCGCCAAGATGCCCACTGAGCCCATTACTTTATGTTTTGGCCTTGGATCCGATCCTGATCAGGATTCAGAGAGAACCCCATCTGCAAGGACTCTCGGTCTCTATCCCCCCGCCCTGCTAGACCTTCCCGGGACGGAGGAGGAGGGAGAGTGATGGGATAGCCGAACCACTTGTCCACTCAGAACCGCATTCTGAGTTTAAGGTAAAATTTGTAGCTCATGCCAATTATGTTACATTACTGTTATCGAATGAAAATGAAATCCCTGTAATACTAAACCTCTTCTGGGAATATGGCAAGATCTCGGGCTCAGAATTAAATGCTGACAAAAGCGTATTTGTTAAAATGGACCCCGGACGCCAGCAACTCTCATGCCTACCCATCTCTGAATGTAAAAGCGAAGGGGCCCCAGAGTCCAAACTGAAGTGGGTAGATACAGTAAACATTTTGGGGATTGAATATGGGATTAAGGAAAAAGCCTAGGGGAAAAATTGGACAGATTGGGAAGAAAAAGTAATGCTTAAAATCACCATGTGGAAAAAAATGGAGCCTTGCCATGTACCAGAAAGCGGTTTACATCCGGACTTACCTGATACCCCCGGTGCATAACCTGGTGGTAGTCTCTCCTCCCCCGCTCAATCTCCTTCGGAGAGTTGAAAGCCAGATCTTCCGTCTAGTATGGCACACAGCGTCCTTCCCTTTGGCCCGTGCGGTAGCATTTAAGGAGGTTGAGCGGGGAGGCCTAGCCCTACCTGCCCTGCAACCCTATTTTGTAACTGAATTCATGTCCTACAATTTTGGAAACTGGATTTTCGTGAATGTCCATGATACGTCCAACCTCCTGCAAAAAACCTGGGTCTCGCTTTTCGCTCTGCATTGGCGCAAGTCAGCATGGGGCATAGCATGGTGGGGGAAAGGATCTTTCAATGGCAATATCACACAAGTATTAAAAAGAGAACACCCAGACTACTTGAGAGATTTGTTATTCACACTTAAAAAATGGAAGGTTGAACCGGATCTATTTAAAGGATCCTCCTCAATTAAGCAGCTAAGGAAAACAATTTATGGAGAGATTCTAGAAGTGGGTTTCTTAAAATCTGATTTAGAAAATAAACGCTACAAACACCGCACTTCACAGTACTTGTTGCAACCCAATCACCCTATCGCTCTCTTTAAGGAGAAAGAAGTCCCTTTCCATTTATGGGAAACAAGGTGGCGCTTATACCATCAAGTACTACCACTTAATGCAGCTAAGCCATGGCTCCCAGAGACCAGCAAGAGTGCCCTAAAATCACCTGCAAACAGAAAGCTAGTGGCTAGGCAAAACATTCAGGGAAACCCACTCACATTTCTTAAAAGAGTGTATGGTAGCCAAAAGAGTGTGGCAGGGCGTAAGCAAGCTGTTAGAGTGGCTTGATTTGGAAAAACAGACTTGGGAAGAACTAACCTCGGGTTTGAGCGATAGAACCTCCTTTCGAGGTCCCAGAAAGAAACCTTCAAAGAAGCAGGACGGAACGGGTGCCCTCATACTAGGGAATTGGAACGTTCCCCTTCTCGTAATCAGGTTAGTAAACCTGTATGTCATTTATGCAATGCTCCTGCATAGGAATAGGGAGGGAAGACGCGACCAAGAGGTTCACGCAGATGAGACAGTAAATCTCTTCTGGAAAAGTCTGTATGGTTATGTGCAAAAAGACAAGAGTATCTCTTCTAAACAGCAATGGGACAAATTGTGGAAATGGACTTCGGACGTAACCCCCCCGATTACCTGATGTGCCTTGTAATCCCCCACCCCCGGGTTACAGTACTACCTGCATATACTTCATAACTTGTGTGTTTCCAAATCCTTGTGTGTAAATCTTTGTAGATATATCATGTACAAACAACCACTTTGTATATAATTGTGCTTTGGCAACGTACTGTATGCTTTGGTAGTTTAGGAACATAGGAAACTGCCATATACTGAGTCAGACCATCGGTCTATCTAGCTCAGTATTGTCTTCTCAGACTGGCAGCGGCTTCTCCAAGGTTGCAGGCAGGAATCTCTCTCAGCCCTATCTTGGAGAAGCCAGGGAGGGAACTTGAAACCTTCTGCTCTTCCCAGAGCGGCTTCATCCCCTGAGGGGAATATCTTGCAGTGCTCACACATCAAGTCTCCCATTCAGATGCAACCAGGGCAGACCCTGCTTAGCTATGGGGACAAGTCATGCTTGCTACCACATAAAAAAATCTTGTCCTATTAAAAATAAATAAATCTTGTTCTATCTTGGAGATGCCAGGGAGGGAACTTGGAACCTAGATGCTCTTCCCAAAGCAGCTCCATCCCCTAAGGGGAATATCTTACAGTGCTCACACCAGGGGCGTAGCTATAATTGAAGGAAAGGGTTCAAAGAACACGGGCCCCCAGCTCCAACCCTCCCTATTTTCTTCATTGTCTCCCTCACTCTGGGGGCCGCCCGAGAGCGGGATGAACACAGGCCCCCTGTCCCCTAGCTATGCCCCTGGCTCACACATCAAGTCTCCCATTCAAGTCACCCCTTAGCTAACCCTGCTTAGCTAAGGGGACAAGTCATGCTTGCTATTACAAGACCAGCTTTCCTCTGTGGACCTCAGTATCTGCACGGGTTCTGTTCCCTGCTTCTACCGCAGATAATGAAACTGCAGGTACAGAGGCATTAAGTCAATGGGGATGGGGAGCAGTTATGTTATTGAAGGCTGGGAACCCGTGGTAAAAACTGACAAAAATGGGGGCGGGGGGACAACACCAAGTAAAGTGCCCTACCATGCTCCATGGGCTCCAGCAGTCTAACAATGCCCTCCCAGAAGTTCAAATTGTTCCATTATTCCACAATTTTACTATAGGTGGGTGGGGGGTTTGGCTGTTCGGGGGGGGGGGCAAGAGGGTGCCCTGGGTGTGTGTGGCCCAAGGACATATGTCTTTCCCCTCCCCAACCCATTGGTGGCTATGCCATTGTGTTCAGCATTTGCAAGCTTCCTTGCACAACTATTTCTCTTAGGAAGGACAGAAACTGTTACAGGGAGTCCAAGAACAGTCTGCATTGTCTTTTTAATGCTAGCTTTTTTGGCTCTCAATGGTAAGTAAATCAGATTTAACACAATTTTGTCAGAATGAAGTGAGAAAGAAATTATCTAGGCTTTCAGTGGTAGTTTCAGATCTAAAATCATACTACTAAAGCAAGCTTAATATCTCCATCCTGGAAATATTTATTTGGAGGCAAGTCCCCTTGGAATGGATCTTATGTTCAAGTAAGAGTGCTTAGGTTTGTCACAGGAAGTTCAGAAAAGCTATTGAAATTGAACAAAGGTGACCTGTACGGTCATTCACAGAAAAACATGCTCGGCTATGTCCGTGTAGCACAAGTGCCATTGAAACAACTGCACATGTTTTGCTCTACTATTCATTTCATAAGGATATACGAAATAGTTTTATCTTGCCCTTTTTAGTAAATTATCCCAGCCATACTGATATGTTTTATCTGCAGCACCTTTTGACTCATTATGATTATTTCATTTCTGTAAATGTGGCTAAATTTTGCTTTATAGCTTGTAAAATATACAAAGAAGTGCTTGCTTTGATGTAGGCTCTTGCTGTCTGCCACAAACTGTATTATTGTTTATCTGGTCGATGACCATAATAAAGGACATCTATCTATTACACAAAAAAACTTGTATGTGTACAGACTTCTGTACAATCATGTCTGAACAGGACTATTGTACCTACAATCGTTTAAAAAGTGAACCTGGGTACAGGCCTCTCAAATGCATGGTACAAACTGGTCAGATTGTTGAAATCAGGTACTGCTGTTCAACATAACATGTGAATAACAGTGTAGCTGTGTACGCTGTGTTCCCTGTATTTGTGTTAAAGCAGTGATGAAAGAAGATGCTCCCTGGATGCAGCCAAAGCCAATTGTCCTTTATTATGCAGCACTCCATCTGAAATTATCATCTATCACTCTACATCAAGAAAGAGTTTTCCATATAGAATTGTAAGATCCTTAGGACACTGTATAATCCTTCCCAATTTAGTGATGAATAAGCCCAAAATTATCCTCTGCAAATTATGATGTTGAATATTAATTGGGAAGCTGAGTTTATAGTGTATAACAATAATGCCTAAGTATTTCCTGTGTTGCAATATGGATATAGAGTGCCATGGGACTAGAATGTCCTTTCCACCTTTGTCACCCGAACAACAGATTGGGATAGCCCTTAATCTATTGATTTCAGAAAGTGGGTACACAAAGAAACTTCAAAGGAACTAAGAGAGAGTAAGTAAGTAAGTTTTATTTACAGTCTTAGACCAGCAAAGAAATGAAGAGTAATTCCCTAAGAAGACAGTGTAACAAGGACAGAAGAGAAGGGTGTGTGTCAAGAGCAGATGGTGGATTACTCAGGAAATAGGCAGAAAGGCAGTACTCGAAGCAGATCAACAGGACCAAAGTGGTTCCAGGGCAGCAGATAAGTTGCTTCAACAAGGTGCAGAGCTTGACTGAGGCCTTCTATTCAGGGACCATCATGACAAACCATAGTTATTGTCTTAGAGGAGCACAACAAATTGTTTCTGGTCAGTAGCTGAAAAGAGTTACTGCAGATTATATTTGACCCTCCAGACAGAGTGCTGACAAATCCTGCAACATGTGCTACAATACCCAAAAGTAAACTACAATAAACCCCACTCCTCATTGTGGTATGCAAATGAGCATAGAATCAAGCCATTTTCTCTCTCTTTTAAGTCACCATTCTTTCCCAAACTGGTCAGATTCCCAGCTGAGATAGCTGAAGCTAGCTCTATTGAAATTATTGGAGTGATGCCAGGGTATGCCAGCTGAAGATCTTGTACAGTATTTTTGTTTAAAATCAAAAACACTTTAAAGAGCAAATAGTAATAAGATCAGGAAAATCTGATTTAATGTTCTTGGAGTTGGAGAGGGGAATAAGTTTGCATTAAACATTATCGTGAATGGAGGTTCTTCAAGCAGTGGCAGTGTGATGGTGCAGCTGTTGCCCTTTGAGATGCCAAAACTTAATGAAGTAGGATAAACCTTGCAGAGGAGACAAACACATAAATGAGATTTACCCCAAGAAGGATTAACTTCTGTACTTATACATTTCCAAGGACAAACAGTGAGTGCAGCTTTCCACATGTCATCAGGCTGTGGGCCTGTGGGTGTGTGTGTGTGAGATTTTTCACACATGCTGAGAATTTCACAAATCCTCAGAAACACATTAGAATCAATGTTTCTTGCTGATCCAGGTACAGCTCTCCTGGGCCTCCAAGTGTGACCGTGTTAACAAAATTCTCTGCTAAGGGGGTCATTCAAAAGGTATGTCACACACTGCAGGGGAAGAAGAGGGGAGCAAAGTGATGGCAATTTGCATTAAGAACAGATTGGTTAAAATGGTGAGTTCTCCAGCACAGTTATTTAAAGTGGGTCAGCATGTTATTATGGTAGCCACAAGATGCTTCCAAAAATGGCATCTTCATGGTGAATTCTCCAGTGTTGTCATTCTTCCTCTGCCCTGCAGTTCAGGCTCACCTGAGGCCACTTAAGCTTGCCTGGCTCCAGCCTCCCACAACCCCTCTAACAGAAGAGGCTTCTGGCAGACTGGCCAACAGCTCCAGTTAGAGCCCTGGCTGAGTCTTGAGCCTGTTGAATTTTGTGCTGCTTCTTCCCTTGTTCTGCTGGGAAAACCAATGAAAGGGCAAACTTGCATCAATTGGTTTTGCCCTTGTGTAGCTTTTTTGTTGGGTGGAGCAGTCCTCTTCCTGGTGACAGGGCTTGCTCTGCTTTGACTCTCCCTGATCCCATTTCCCCTCTGTATCTCATTTGATCGGTTTACTCAGTCCCTGTCTAAAGGGACTGCTAACCAGGGGTGGAACCACTACTGAGTGAATGGGTTCAAAGAACCTGGACCTCCACCAATCAGAGGCCACGTGTGTGGCCCCAGACACGCCCCCCGCATCTGACATCAGACGTTGGATGTGCTAGAGCCAAATTCAGCCCACGCTGCATTGGCAGCGTGGCGGGAGTTCTTACATTAAAGGCAGCGGGGCCGATCTCCCTCCCTCCCAAACGGGGTCACACGGCCCCGTTTAGGAGAAAGATCAGCCCGTGCGGCATTGGCCACGTGGCCAGAATGGCTCTCCCTGCCAAATGCAGCGCGGGCCGATCGCCCTTCCAAACGGGGCCATGGTGTAGTGGTTAGAGTGCTGGACTAGGACTGGGGAGACCCGAGTTCAAATCCCCATTCAGTCATGATACTAGCTGGGTGACTCTGGGCCAGTCACTTCTCTCTCAGCCTAACCTACCTCACAGGGTTGTTGTGAGGAGAAACTGAAGTATGTAGTACTCTGGGCTCCTTGGAGGAAGAGTGGAATATAAAATGTAAAAAATAAAGAAATAAATAAATTTGGCAAGGAGAGCACATCCCCCCGTGTCTTTGACGTCAGACATGGGTGCGTCGCTAGCTGGGCCCCTGCGTCTGACATCAGATGTGGGGGTGGGGCCAGGGGGCTGTGGCAGCAGCCGCACACAGGCCGCCACCAGCCTCCCTACACTGCTGCTGCTAACTGAACACAGAGACACCTTTTAAAGTGGTAATTCTCTTTTATTGAGCAGGGGGAGAAGAGAGCAGCCCTCTCCACCCACAGCACACAACCCTTGATTGGTTGTTGCTGGTTTCTGCCTTCTGTTTCTTTTTAGATTGTGAGCCCTTTAGGGACTAGGGATGTGCACGAACCTGCTTGGAGGCACTTTACGGGCCTCCGAACAGATTCGAAAGACCGACAGAGCAGCTGGTTTGAAGGCGGCGGCTGGGGGGGGATACCTTTAAGGGTGGGGGAAGGTGCTCTTACCCCTCCTGCCGCATTTTCCCTGCTGGCGCTGCACTTTAAAAGGGTCCGGAGGGGCAGCAGCGTACCTCCCTGCCACTCGTTGGACTGGAAGTGACCAGAAGTACCGATGTGCGCCAGGTACTTCTGGTCACTTCCGGTCTGTCGAGACAATGGGGAGGCAGGGAGGTATGCTGCCGCCCTACCGGACCCTTTTAAAGCACAGCGCTGGTGGGGAAAACATGGTGGGAGGAGTAAGAGCACCCTACCCCACCCTTAAATGTACCCCCCACCCCGGTTCCATGCACATCCCTATTGGGGACAGGAGACCATCTTATTTATGTATTATTTATTTCTCTATGTAAATTGTTTTGAGAACTTTGGTTGAAGAGCGGTATATAAATATTTGTACTACTAATATTCGTACTTTGTTGAAACTCCTCCCATATTTAATTATTTCACCTGGTTTGCCCTTGATACCCTTACATCAATAACATCCACAAACACTTATCATACCAGATGGCATTAGCACATTGTGAGCATCTCTGCCTCTCCATCCCCACCATAGCTTGTGGTTGTCACTGACACTATAATGGAGCGGGGATGAGAAAGAGGAAAACACATGAAGTGAGAGCTTGCACATATTAGAACTGGTGAGTGGGGATGAAGAAGTCACCAGGGATGCCTTTTGGATAGCATCTGCATGAATATAGTGCTGTGTTCACCCGCTATGTATGTACTGTGACTCGTGCTAACAGGCATACATCCCTACTTTTCCTTGATTCCCTTTCTTTTCAAATTATTTAAATTACTAGCTGGGCCAGGTGCAGAGCATCTGCACCTCTAGTTTGGCCCAGCCGTTTTCTCCTGCTCATTGCCAGCCCGCTGGCACCTAACTTCACACCCGCCCACCTGCCAGCCGCCTCCAGCCAGCCTGCCACCACCTCCTCCTCCCGCTGGCCGCCTCCTGGCAGTGTGGCTTTGCCTGCCAGCCGGCCACCTCCTCACACCAGCGCGGCTTCGCCAGCTGCCATGGCTGTTTTCTTACCCCGTCCCCATAGCTTATCCCCCGGCAGCTGCTCACAAACTCTCATGAGAGCTGCCACACATGGGGTTAGTGACTGGTACGTTTAAGAGAATCATCATCATCATCATCATCATCATCATCATCATCATCATCATCTATTATTATTTATAGTAATAATAATAATATTATAATAATAAAATCATTTATTATTATTATTTTATATTGCTTTTCAACAAACAGTTTACACAGAGAAGGAGGAGAAGATGGAGGTGGTACTGGTACCCTGTTAGGACTCACAGAGCCCTTTCTCAAGAGCAGTGAGAAAGGGCAAGAGAGTTAGCGGGGAGAAAGACCTAAAGAGCTTACCTCCCAGCAGACAAGCAACGGTGTTCTCTTCAGTGGGCAGATTGCCTGCTCAGATGACTACTGGCTGCTTCTGGTAGCTTGGAGGGCCGTGGTGCCGGGATGCATCACCCCATGTCGCCCCACCCCACAGAGCTCCAATAATGCACCATGCAGGTGCACGGTGCATTATGGGGATCTCCACTCTCCGAGATCTCAGTCTGCCAGCTGTGGCTGCAAACAGTCACAGTGGGCAGATGAGCATGGAAATGGGTTAGGAGAGCGCTCGGTCTCCTAACCTCATTTTGGAGGGTGGCTACCTAGGCAGGTTTGCTGCTGAGGCACTGCTGGGATTGGGCCCAATCCCGATGGTGCACATGTGCAGGCAAAACTGGGCTGGGCTTCTTTAGCCCGGTTTTGCCTGTGCATGTGAATAGCTTCCCAGTCTGAAACAAAACACAAGGTAAACACCAGCAACAGCTAATGGAAGGATGCTCTACTGGGATTGAAGTGGGACAGTTCTCTAAGCAGTTTACACAGAAAATAAAATATAACTACAACAATTTTAATGTTATCATTCACTCCAGTCATATCCAGGCATTTTAAAATCCGGTTATGTGGTAATGATTCAAACACTTTCTTGTAGTCAATCCAAGCTACATTTAGATTCGTCTTTCTTCGTTTACAATTGTCCAAAACCATTTTGTCAATAAGAAGCTGATCTTTTGTGCCTCTTTTTTTCTGACAGTTTCTCTTCTGTTCCATTGGTAACAAGCTGTTCCTTTCTAGGTGGTCTTGCATGGTATCTGCTACAATTGCTGTCATGAGCTTGAACATTGTTGGAAGGCAAGTTATTGGCCTATAGTTACTTGGTACTGTGCCTTTTTCATAGTCTTTCAGAAGAAGACGTCTTGCTAGTTGTTATCCATTCATCAAGTTCTCCACCTTCCAGTATATCATTCAATTGCTTGGCTAATCTTATATGTAAGCTGGTCAGATGTTTGAGCCAATAGCCATGTACTTCATCCATTCCTGGTGCTGTCCAATTCAAACTTTTTTGCTCAGTTTTCTACCAGTTGGGGTGTTATTATCAAGTCATCCATTTTGGTTCCATCCAATTTCCCCTCAACATTTTTATACACTCTGCATTCTTGTTGTAATCAACAGGGTTGTCCCAAATGCTGATGACACATCTATTTCTCCATGTCAACATAATCAGGAAATGGCACAACTTCCCTAAATGCCTGCCTGGAGGCAGTAATGGACTGGAGGGGGGATAAATTGAAGTTGAATCCAAATAAGATGGAGGTTCTGACTGTGCGGGGCTGAGACTCGAGAGATTGTTAGAATTTGCCTGTTCTGGTTGGGGTTACACTGTCCCTGAAAGATCAGGTACATAGCTTGGGAGTGCTCTTGCATCCAAAACTCTCTCTGGTTTCTCAGGTTGAGGCAGTGGCCAGGAGCGCTTTTGTTTTTATCAGCCTCAGCTGAAATGTCACCTACGCCCATTTTTGGAGGTGAATGGCCTTAAAGCAGTGGTGCATATGCTGGTAACCTCCAGGTTGACTACTGTAATGCACTCTACATAGGGCTGCCTTTGTATGTAGTACAGACACTACAATTGGTACAGAAAGCAGCATCCAGACTGGTCTCTGCGATAACCCAAAGCAACCATATAACACTGATTTTAAAAGAACTGCTCTGGCTGCCGATATGTTTCTGAGCGAAATACAAAATGCTGGTTATTACCTATAAATCCCTCAATGGCTTGGGTCCAGGGTACTTAAGGGAGTGCCTTGTCACAAACCCTGCCGCATATTAAGATAATCTAGGGAGGTCCGGTTATGGTTGCCACAGACTCGTTTGGTGGTGACTTGGGACTGGGCCTTCTCTGTGGCTGCCCCGGGGCTTTGGAATATGCTTCCTGTCAAAATAAGAGCATCTCTATTTCTGATTGCTTTTAGGAAGACCTTCAAGACACACCTCAGGCTTTTTTACTGGAATTAATTTTAAACTGTTTGTTTTTATCTCATGAAATTGATTTAACTTTTTTCTTCTGTGAAATTTTGTTTTTACTCTGTTTTATATTTGCTGTGTTTTAAATTGTGTAGAGACACACATATCAGGTGGTATATAAAAAGGATAGATCGATCGATCGATCGATCGATCGATCGATAGATAGATAGACAGATAGATAGATAGATATAAGAGAGCCACAAATTTTAAATGTGTCTTTTTGGCCATTTAGTGGAGTGCGGAGCTCCTATGAACTCTCAATATGTCCTAAATGGATTTCGACATTATAGCCATTAAAAATGGTTGCTCTGGTGTCATCATATTCATGACATGCTTTTGAGAGAGATCTGTGACGTGACAAATTGTAATGAGGAGAATGGAGATTTTTAGAAGAGTGACATACTTAGGGCTAGTCCTATGGATGTTTGTTTGAAGGAAGCCCCTTTGTGTTTAGTGAGGCTTATTTCCCAGTAAACATGCATAGAACTGGAATCTTAAAGACAGTCCCTAAGTTGCAAGTCACAGGTTGCCTTCTCCCAAATGCTCCTATGTATCCTGCTTTTCCCAGAAGGATTCCTGAACCCCAGAGTTTGGTAACAGGTCTAATGGCAATCTCTTCCTCTCCATTAATATGTCAAAGGTCTATCTATCCATCTATCTATCTATCTATCTATCTATCTATCTATCTTGTACATTGTCCCAAACTTTCATTTCTGGGCAGTTAACAATAACATAAAAACAAGTTAAAACATACATAAAACTTAAAACAATTTAAACAATTTAAAAGTCAAAAACAGATTAAAACCTAAAAGCTTGGGTGAAGAGGGGTTTTCAAATGCTTTTTAAAAATTACCAGAGATGGGGAGGATTGTATTTCAGTAGGGAGTGCATTCCACAATTTCGGGGCAGCAACCAAGAAGGCCCATCCCCATGTGGCCACCAGCTGAGCTGATGGTGACTGGAGACTGACCTCTCCAGACGACTTCAATGGGATGTAGGGCTCATAATGAAGAAGATTTTCTCTTAAATACCCAGAGCCCAAGCCCTTTAGGGCTTTATAGGTTATAACCAGCACTTTGTATTTTGCCCAGAAACCTATTGGCAGTCAGTGTAGCTCTATCAACAAGGGAGTAATGTGGTCTCTCCGAGATGACCCAGAGACCAACCTGGCCACTGCATTCTGTACCAACTGGACTACGTACAAAGGCAGCCCCAGGTAGAGCGCATTGCAGAAGTCAAGTCTGGAGGTTACCAGCATATGAACCACTGTTTTGAGGTCATTCATCTGAAGAAACGGGTGCAGCTGGCGTATCAGCCAAAGCTGATAAAAAGCCCCTCTGGCCATCGCCTCACCCTGAGATACCAGGGAGAGGTGTAGATCCAGAAGTACTCCCACTGCATACCTGTTCCTTTTGGGGAAGTGTGACCCCCATCTAGAACAGGGAGATCAAAATTGTTTCTGGAGTTCTGACCCAGCACAATAAGTACCTCAGTCTTATCTGGATTCAGTCTCAGTTAATTCTCCCTCATCCAGCCCATTACTGCTTCCAGGCAAGCATTTAGGGAGGTTATGCCATCTCCTGATGATGTTGACATGGAGAAATAGATCTGGGTGTCATCAGCATATTGATAACACCCCGCACCGAATCCCCTGATGATCTCTCCCAGTGGTTTCATGTAGATGTTAAAGAGCATTGGAGACAGTATGGAGCCCTGAGGGATGCCATACATTAGCTCAGATTTCAAAGAGCAACAGTCTCCAATCAACATCATCTGGAATCTGTCTGAGAGGTAGGAGCGGAACCACCATAAAACAGTACGTCCTACCCCTAACACTCTCAGACATTCCAGAAGGATACTATGGTCGATAGTATTGAAAGCTGCTGAGAGAGCCAAAAGGACCAACAGAGTCACACTCTCTTTGTCAATTCCCAATTGGAGATCATCCATCAGGCCGACCAAGGCAGTCTCCACCCCATAGCCCGCCAGAAAGCCAGTTTGAAATGGGTCTAGATAATCAGTTTTCTCCAAGACCATCTGGAGCTGAGAGACCACCACCCTCTCAGTTACCTTGTCCAGCCATGGGAGGTTGGAGACAGGCCTATAGCCACTCAACTCTGAGGGATCTAATGCAAACTTCTTTAGAATAGGTCTAATAATTGCCTCCTTAAGACAAGGAGGCATCCTGCCCTTCCTCAGAGAAGCATTTATGATTTCTACCAGGCCTCCTACAACAGCCTCTCTGCTAGATAGAACAAGTCATGTTGGGCAAGGGACAAAAGGACAAGTGGTAGGCCTCATCGCTCCAAGCAGCTTGTCCACATCCTCAGGAGTCACAAACTGAAACCGATCCAGTCGAACCACATAAGAGGAGTTGCTGGACACCTCCAATTCAGACATCACAGTAATTGTGGAGTCTCCATCTAAGTCAGCCCGAATATGAGATATTTTATCGGCAAATAACTCATTAAACACATCGCAGTGGGTAACTGATGGCTCCAAATTCTGATTCAAGGAAGGTGAGGCACATACTAGCCCCCTCACAACCCTGAGCAAGTCTGCTGGACGTGAACTCACAGATGTAGTACGGGCAGAAGAAAACTGCATCTTTGCCTCATGTATTGCCTGAGCATAGATCTTTAGATGGGTTCAATGTTGTAATCTGTTGGATTCGAGTAGAGTCTTTCTCCACTTGTGCTCCAATCGCCTACTTTTCTGCTTCTGCCCCCATACATCTTCTATATACCAAGGGGCCAATTTCAAAGCAGGTCAGAGGGACGCTTAGGAGCAATCGTGTCTACTGCCCTGGTGAGCATGTTGTTCCAGTTATCCACCAGGGCATCAACAGGATCACCAGAAGAGCCAACATTAAATCCCTCCAAGGTTTTTTGGAATCCTCTTGGGTCCAATAACTTCTTCAGGCAGACCATTCTTATAGGCCCCTCACCCCTGCGGAGGTGGGAAGTGGTTGTAAGCCTAACCTTAACCAGATGGTGGTCCGTCCATGACAAAGGTCGGTCAGAATATTGCATTATTCAAATGGCATTCTTTTAAATCACCCCAGAGTAAAAAGGAGTATTGTCTTTGTTCTTTCAGTTCATTTCCACTGCCAATATTAAGACTGCTGTTGATGTTTAATAGTCAGTGTTCACAAGCTAATAAAATTTAATAGTTTTTGGTGACTGACTGAAAAACTTGTCAATGTTATTTAATTTTATTTATTTATTATCAATCCTATTTCTATACGGCCTGACGTGCATCCCTAGGCTGTGTACATAAGTTAAAATACCATATAAAAACAGGATAACAATTATGATATAAAATCAATGTTGGGGGCTCATTGGGAGTCTACGCGATCAGCCCGATTCTTCGGGTGACGCGGTGCCTTCCCTTGCCTCTGCCGCACTCCCATCCCAGTTCCTGGCCAACCCAGGCAAGGCTCTGGCCGACCCCAAAGCTCCCGTCCAGCCCCTAAGGCTGGACGGCTTTGTGCTACTCGGCGAAGATGAGATCTTGCGAGATGGGAATTCTGCCTCACTTGATCCCGATGGGAACTTTCGTGAGCCTACGAGGTCTTGCAAGGGTTCCATCAAGAACACGGCAGATGGATGCGCTTGCGCATGCGCGCCCGGTACTTCTGGCCACTTCCGGCTGATGAGGAAAACAGGGCAGCAGGGAAGAATGCTGCCGCACCGAGGGGCTTTAAAACAATGGAGTGCCAGCGGGGGAAATGTGGCGGGAGGGATGAGTGCACCCTCCCCCACCCTTAAGGGAATACCGCCCTCCCCTGCTGAAATGGCCTCGGCTGCCGAAACGTTTTGGAGGCCTCTAGAATGGCCTCTGAAACATTTTGGGCCCAAGCCTAGAATTTTACTTTTTTGGTCATATAATTTGGTTTTAGATTGTAGTAAATCCTTTGTCATGTGCCCTTTGTTATGGCAATGCAATGGCCTACCAAACTGTAAATTAATAGTTCTGAAGCAGCAGCATAAACAACTTTGTTCCTACCTAATCTATACACTTCTCTTGACTTAATAACATTTAAACTGTCATCACTTCCCCCAAAGAAGCCCAGGTATTGTAGTTTTGTGATGCTGAGAATTCTGTTAACAGATTCCTAGCTGGTGTCTCACAGAACTGCAATTCCCAGAGTTGAATGAGGAGAGGTAATAATTGTTAACCTAATTTTCATTTGTACTGTGAATATGTACATTGTGTCCCAAATCGCCCTTGAAATTTTCAACACCCTCACACTAGAATGCATGCAGAATATTCTGTGTGTGGAATATACAAAGATGAAAAATAGAATTTGCCATATACAGGTGAAACTCGAAAAATTAGAATATCGTGCAAAAGTTCATTAATTTCAGTAGTGCAAATTAAAAGGTGAAACTGATATATGAGATAGACGCATTACATGCAAAGCGAGATAAGTCAAGCCTTAATTTGTTATAATTGTGATGATCATGGCGTACAGCTCATGAAAACCCCAAATCCACAATCCCAGAAAATTAGAATATTACATGAAACCAATAAAACAAGGATTGTAAATAGAACAATATCAGACTTCTGAAAAGTATAAGCATGCATATGTATTCAGTACTTGGTTTGGGTCCCTTTTGCAGCAATTACTGCCTCAATGCGGCGTGGCATGGATGCTATCAGCCTGTGGCACTGCTGAGGTGTTATGGAAGACCAGGATGCTTCGTTAGCGGCCTTCAGCTCTTCTGCATTGTTTGGTCTCATGTCTCTCATCCTTCTCTTGGCAATGCCCCATAGATTCTCTATGGGGTTCAGGTCAGGCGAGTTTGCTGGCCAATCAAGCCCAGTAATCCCATGGTTATTGAACCAGGTTTTGGTACTTTTGGCAGTGTGGGCAGGTGCCAAGTCCTGCTGGAAAATGAAGTCAGCATCCCCATACAGCTCATCTGTGGAAGGAAGCATGAAGTGCTCCAAAATCTCCTGACAGACGGCTGCGTTGACCCTGGACTTAATGAAGCACGGTGGACCAACACCAGCAGATGACATGGCTCCCCAAATCAACACAGACTGTGGAAACTTCACACTGGACTTCAAGCATCTTGCATTGTGTGCCTCTCCATTCTTCCTCCAGACTCTGGGTCCTTGGTTTCCAAATGAGATGCGAAAGTTGCTCTCATCAGAAAAGAGGACTTTGGACCACTGAGCATTAGACCAGTTCTTTTTTTCTTGAGCCCAGGTAAGACCCTTCTGACGTTGTTTGTTGTTCAGGAGCGGCTTGACAAGAGGAATACGACATTTGAAGCCCATGTCCAGGATCCATCTGTGTGTGGTGGCTCTTGATGCACTAACTCCAGCCTCAGTCCACTCCTTGTAAAAGTCCCCAACACTTTTGAATGGCCTTTTCCTGACAATCCTCTCCAGGCTGCGGTCATCCCTGCTGCTTGTGCACCTTTTCCCCCCACACTTTTCCCTTCCACATAACTTTCTATTAATGTGCTTTGATATAGCACTTTGGGAACATCCAACTTCTTTTGCAATTACTTTTTGAGGCTTTCCCTCCTTATGGAGGGTGTCAATGATGGTTTTCTGCACAACTGTCAAGTCAGCAGTCTTTCCCATGATTGTGATTCCTAATGAACCAGACTGAGAGACCATTTAAAGGCTCAGGAACCCTTTGCAGGTGTTATGGATTGATTAGCTGATTGGAGTGGGACACCTGGAGCCTAGACTGTTGAACCTTTTCACAATATTCTAATTTTCTGGGATTGTGGATTTGGGGTTCTCATGAGCTGTATGCCATGATCATCACAATTATAACAAATTAAGGCTTGACTTATCTCGCTTTGCATGTAATGCGTCTATCTCATATATCAGTTTTACCTTTTAATTTGCATTACTGAAATTAATGAACTTTTGCACGATATTCTAATTTTTCGAGTTTCACCTGTACTACACTGGTGATGTGATATGAGACATCTGTTAAGGTATTATCACAGGTGAAGATTATCATCACCACTATATTGTCCAGTTTATTACATTTATAGCATGTTCTCCCATTGACATGCTCAATCCTTTCCCCTTGGCCTGGTTTTCCAATCAAAAATCAGCTCCACACCCAGAGGAAAAGATATGGAGAACCTGTATCTTTCCCCCTGTGGGCAAGAGCACAGTTGGGGGCCAGTTTTGATAAAAAAATCAACAGAGGGTAATGGTTAAGTAGTCCCTGCCTACTTCTACGCTGGTTTAGATTCAAAGACTTATGGCCGCATTTTAGGTTGGGAAACTGATCACTTGTCTCTTGGAAACTAGACTAAGAGCAGTTTGGTACTAAGAACATCTTAATTTGGAAGGATTACATGTAATTTTACATGTTGCTGTTGTTTACAACTTGTCTTTCCAATATGTATATAGGTTTATCAGCAACCAAAATGATGAATAAATACATCCAGAAACGCACAATGGCTTCTCTGCTTGCTATTCAGTTCTTTCCACTCAAACTATTAACATAATTCACAAGAAGAGAAAGCAGTCTACAGAGGGAGAGCAAAGTGAGCTATCACAAAAAATATAGAATGCCAGTGGCTCAGTAGTAGTTGCTTTGCCTACTTTGCATACAGAAGATCCCAGGTTCAGTCCCTGGCATCCCCAGGCAGGACTGGGAAAGACCCTTGTCTGAGTTACTGTCAGTGGTGTTTTTGGTTAATCCATTCCTTGATCCAGTCCAGCTTTTGAATGGGGCTTTAGATACTTGTATTCCAGTCCTGGTGTAGAGGCGGGGCTAACAACCAGCCAGCAGCAAGAGCCCTGGAAAGTAGTCTGCACTCGCCTCTCTGTACATCTCTCTCTCTATATTTCTTCTGGGTGTTCCAGGGAAAATGCGTCCCGGCAGCCCAGCTGATTGGCTGGGCTGCAGAGATGCCTGATTGGCTGGCACGCCCAGGAGGAGGAGAATTGGCTGCTGCGAGCCACGGCCGCTGGCGGGCCCGGCCTGGCAACGGGTGGTGGCCGTGGGCCCGGCCCAGCCACAGCGAAGCGGTGGCGGGCCCAGCCAAGGGCAGAGGTGGTGAGGCGGCCGGCCAGCGGGCGGCAGGTGGCCGGCCTCAATACCGGGGCAGAAGGTGGGGGTGGGGGGAGAGGTGGCTGGCCTGCTGCTGGCCGCAAAGATTGGCAAGCGGCGGCAGCAGGCACGGCAGGCTGCGGAGGTGGCACTTGGTGTGGCAGGCCGGCCGGCAGGACAGGCTGTGGAGGCGGCACTTGTTGTGGCAGGCGTGCCAGCGGGACAGTCCGCGGAGGCGGCTCTTGGCCAGGCGCACCGGCTAGGCCAGGAGGAGCCCGTGGGAGACTGGGGTGGGAGGGAACCAGACGGCGGGACTTTCCTGTTTGCCGCCCGGGAGGAGGAGCGGTGGCGGCGGCCGGGTAAGTAGAACTTTTAAAAATGCAGGGGGATGTGGGAGTGCAAGGGGGAGGGGGAGGGGTGGGAAAAGGGGAGAGGGTGGGCAGGGGGGAGGGCAAGAGGGAGGGGGAGGGGGAGGGCAAGAGAGAGGAGCAGGGGGAGGGGAGGGAGGGCAGGAGAGACTGGGGCAGGAGGGTGAGAGGGAGGGGAGCGTGAGAGAGAGGGGTGGGAGGGGGAGGGAGGGCAAGAGAGAGTGGGGTGGGAGGGAGGGGAAGAGAGGCAATAGTGTGGGGCAGAAGGGAGGGAGGGAGAGTGGGGCAGGAGAGAGAAGGGAACAGCCAGCCCCAAAGAGCGCACAGATGCTCTGTGTGGGTTGGCTAGTAATATCTATTTCATGAAACTATTGTATTCCTGATTCTACTCCACTGCCTTGTCCTTGCATACTGCAACTCTTTCTCTTGGATTCTACATCAGTCAGTGTAGGCAATACTGAGCTAGCTGAACCAATGGCCTGACTTGGCATAAGACATCTTCAGCTATATTTTCTCAAATGATTTTGATTTCTCTAGTTTATCAACAACTGTGTTCTTGCACAAGGCCAAAGTGTTCATCTCAGAGATCCAATTAATATATCTGTGAAGGGGTGTATGTGACATAACACAGCCATAGTTTGCAAAACATACACTGGTGGGTTGTGTGTGTTTTTTTTTAAATGTTCAAACACATTAGAGTAAGTTATCTGTGAGAGCTCACACACAGTTGGGAGAATGTTTAAAGGGCACCTTTATGAATGTTGTTAAAAGTGTGATAGAAAATGAAAGCAAGGCTTTCTTAAATCAATTTTCATTGATAGTGTGGTGTTTTTTGTTAACCCATTCATTGATCCAGGAGCTTTCCCAGACAGCAGGCTTTGCTGCAGGTTTACTGAGAAGTTTTTCTGCGAGTTCGAAGTTGCCCATAAAAACCAAATCAAAAAGTCGATTTTTTTTTTACCCCGGATATAAACCAGGCTACATGGTAACATGCAATTAAAAAAATCTGAATTGTGTATAAAGTGCTCCCTGATAGCTTGCAGGGACTATGGGGTAAATTTCAACGATATGTAAACATACTCCCTCCATTCTGGAGGAGATGTGAACTAAAAGCCAGATGTGAAAAACTTCCAGGCCAGCTTTTGAATGGTGCTTTAGTTACTTTTATTCCAGTCCTGGAATAGAGGCGGCGCTAACAAACAGCCAGCAGCAAGGGTATTGAAGGCAGACTGCACTTTCCTCTCTGCAAATAATATCTATCTCATTAAACTGTTAATGTTTCTGATTCAACTCCATTTTCTTGTCCTTGAATACAACAGTTCTGTCCTCTGGATTCTACAGATAGCTGTTTAATTCAATTGACAAATGTAGGAAATGCAACTCACCAGTCAACTTACCCTTTGTTGCTACCTCTGTTGCCATTCCTTCTTCTCTTGCCCCTTCTGCTACTGCTCTGACTTGTGTGGACCTCCCTTCTTATTCATTTCCTCCAGGAGTGATTTCCTGGACTCGATCTCATCCTTTTACCACCATTTCTGTTGTTCCTTTCTCTCCTTTCTTCTTGCCTCGTGGATTATCTCCTCCTACCCCTCGTTAGTATTTTCTTCATCTGTGGACTAGAGGCTTTATCCTAGTCAGATTTTAGATTTTGTTTTTTATCTTCTTTGCACTTTCACAGATTTTCTTAATTTTATTCCTTTTAATTTTCCTTACTTTTATGTTAGTTCTCTTCATTTTTAAATCTCTCTTTTGTTCTCTCGGGCCCCCTGGCGAATGGCTATTGTTGGTGATGCCTTTTTAATTGATGGGAGAAATGGACAGATTATTTCAACAGTGACTGGCATTCGGAATTATAGTGGGAGGAGGAAGGTTTGTTCTTCTAAGGAGAGAAGTTTCTGCCACTCGAGGTGGGCTCTCTCCTTTGTCCCTTCTTCCTCTCCTTCCAGCCTTAGTGATCGGATTGTAGCCACCCATAGTCTCAGGATGCTGATGTTCAATGCCACATCTGTCTGTAATAAATCTTCGATTTTTGATTTTCTTCTAGATGAACAGGCAGATTTGGCTTACATCACTGAGACCTGATTAGATCTGGATGGGGGTGTTTCCCTCACTGAGGTGTGTCCACCTGGCTTCTCTGTGTTTCATCACTCCCAAGGACATGGTTGGGGTGTTGTTGTTGTGGTGATTTTTAAAGAAGATCTTATGTTGATCAGGGGCCCCACCCGACAGGTGACGGGATGTGAATGTCTTTCTCTAAGTCTGGGTCAATGTGACAAACTTGGGCTTCTCCTGGTTTATCGACCTCCTCGTTGTCCATCTGTTGCCCTTTCCGAGCTCCTTGATTTGGTATCAGGGCTGGTGATTATGACCCCTAGACTTATGGTTCTGGGGGATTTCAATCTTCTTGCTCCTGATGGGGGTTCGATGGTCCTGGAGTTCATGAGCTCTATGGTTACCATGGGCTTATCCTAGATCATTTCGGGCCTGACTCATGTGGGTGGACATACCTTGGACTTGGTTTATCTATCGGACAGTGGTGTATCAGGGGGAAACGGCGCCCAGGGCAATGGCGCCCCCCTGCCCCCACATACCTGTGAGGGCGCGGCGGTGCCCCCCAGGCGGGAGATAGCCGGTGGTGGCGGCGATTCGGCGGTGGCGTGTCGCCCACAGAGATTTGGCGGTGGCGGGTGGCGGCGGCAGGTCGCCTGCGGCCCGCCAAGTGCGGCGGTGGCTGGCTGGTGGCTGGCGTGGCGGCAATGGGCTGTAGCGTGGCCCGAGCGGCGGCAGCGGATCGCCCGCCGAGGACGGAGTGCAGGCCACAGAGCGACGCTGAGCCTGCCTCCTGGCCCAGCGTCACTTCCCAACTGCGCAGGTGCTGAGCAGTTGGGAAGCGACGCCGGGCCAGGAGGCAGGCTCAGCGTCGCTCTGCGGCCTGCACTCCATCCTTGGCGGGCGATCCGCTGCCGCCGTTCGGACTGCGCTACAGCCCATCGCCGCCATGCCAGCCACCAGCCAGCCACCGCTGCACTCAGCGGGCCGCAGGCAACCCGCCGCCACTGCCAAATCGCCGCCGCCCACCCGCCGCCACACTTGGCAGGCAATCGGGGGGGTGGGGGGAAGCCACTTTTTGGTGCCCCCCACGTGACCCGCCGGGGTGGCACCCGGGGCACGTGCCCCCCCTGCCCCCCTATCGTTACACCCCTGCTATCGGAGCAGTGGCAGGCAGATCTGGTCATGGGAGACATTGCCATCTCTCCCCTGCCATGGTCCAATCATTTTCTGGTTAATATGCAGATTGTATTGGCTCCCTGTCTCCACCGGGACAGCATTACAACACAGTTGGTCCGCCCCAGGCGCCTTATGGATCCTGTCGAATTCCAGGAGGCTCTTGGGGACATTCCTTACAATCTGGTGGGCGTTTCTCCTACCCAGCTCATGGAATCTTGGAACATCGAGGCCACAAAAGCATTAGATGAAATTGCTCCCAAGTGCCCTCTTAAGGTGTGTGGATCCCAGCTCCCTTGGTTTTCTCCGGAGCTTAGGGAGATGAAGCAAACCAAAAGACGCTTGGAATGTTGTTGGAAGAAAACTGGTGCCGAAGTTGACTGAATGCGATTATTTGCTTATATTCGGGTATATTCTAGGATGATAAGAGTGGCGAAATCTCACTATTTCTCCGCTCTTATCACATTAGCTGATTCTCATCCAGCAGCCTTATTCTGGATTACCGACTCCCTTCTTAGGAAAGTTGATCCGGTAGATGTTCAATCTGGCCGCTATGATCAATTTGCTAGATTCTTTGCTGATAAAGTCACCCGCCTTCGGCTAGAGTTGGACTCTACTTCTATAGGATCAGATCAGATAGAGGAGATTCCGCCCTGTGACATTACATGGGACACCTTTGAGTTGGTCGAGGACATGAACACAATTCTTTTGGGTATGAGTGCGGCAACATGTCGCTTGGACCCTTGCCCCTCCTGGCTGGTTAGAATAGCTGGTGGGAATGTTAATTCTTGGCTACAGGAGCAGGTTAACTCCTCGTTACATGAGGGTTTCATACCAGCAGCCCTTAAAGAGGCGATAGTTCGCCCTCACTTGAAGAAACCCTCCCTGGACCCTGAGGTCCTTGACAATTATAGGCCGATCTCCAACCTCCCTTTTTTAGCAAAGGGAGAGGGTTGTATGTGCCCAGCTCAAAAGGGTCTTAGAAGAAACTAGTTATTTTAATTCTTATCAGCCGGGCTTCAGGCCTCGGCATAGGACAGAAACAGCACTGGTTGCTCTGGTAGATGACCTTCTTTGGGACCTTGACGAGGGTAGTGTCTGTCTCTTGGTCCTTTTAGAACTCTCAGCGGCTTTTGACACTATAAATCATGCTATCCTTCTGGACCGCCTGTGTGGGTTGGGTATCGGGGGCACTGTCCTACAGTAGTTCCATTCTTACCTTAGCGGGCGTGTCCAGTTGGTATGCATTGAAGACAGGTGCTCTGAATCATGGCCACTTCTTAATGGGTTCAGTTCTTGCCCCTGTCCTTTTTAACATCTATATGAAGCCACTGGGTCAGGTCATCTCCCAGTTTGGGGTGCGATTTCATCAATACGCTGATGTTACTCAGCTATACATTGCCATCCCAGACCATTTTGGGGACGCTGTTTCTGTGCTTACTCGATGCCTGGAAGCTATTAAGGTCTGGATGAATCAAAACAAGCTCAGACTGAATCCCACTAAGACTGAATTACGTTTATTAAACCCTCGTAACGGCCAACAGCTGGATGTGAACCTTGTTTCAGATGGGGTGGCGCTATCCTCAAAAGAGCTTGTTCGTGATTTGGGGGTCCTTTTGGACCTGCGCCTCCTGCTTGAGCAGCAGGTGAAAGCTACGGCCAGAAGTGCTTTTGCCCAGGTTCATCTGGTCTGCCAATTACGCTCTTACCTTGATTGGCAGGGATTAATGACAGTGACCCATGCCCTTGTTATCTCTCGCTTAGATTATTGTAACACTCTATATCTAGGGTTACCTTTGAGGATGATCGGGAAGCTGCAGCGGGTCCAGAATGCAGCGGCTCGCCTACTCATGGGTGCCAGAAAATATGAGCGGGTGACACCTCTCCTGCAGTCATTGCACTGGTTGCCTATTCGCTTCCGAGCTCAATTTAAGGTCCTAGTTCTGACCTTCAGAGCCTTGTGGGGCTTGGCGCCTGTCTACCTACAGACCCGCCTCTCCCATCCAGTTACATCCCGTCCAGTTAAATAATCTCAGATGGCCCTTCTGTCGGTCCCTGATTTCCAAGATGTTCGGGGCTCTAGGACCCATGAAAGGGCCTTTTCGGTGGCTGCCCCACTCTTTTGGAACTCTCTCCCCCTACAGATCCGGCTAGCCCCTTCTTTACCAATCTTCAAATCACTGCTGAAGACTTTTCTTTTTTGCCAGGCTTTTGCCCTGCAGTTTATTTTTCTGTTATCTGGTAGTTACTTTAGTTTTTAATTTAGAAGGTAATTTTTAATGTTGCCTGTTTGCTTGTTATTGTGCACCGCCCAGAGTCTTCGGAGTGGGAGGTATATTATTATTATTATTATTATTATTATTATTATTATTATTATTATTATTATTATATTTATATCCCGCTCCAAGGAGCCCAGAGCAGTGTACTACATACTTGAGTTTCTCTTTCACAACAACCCTGTGAAATAGGTTAGGCTGAGAGAGAAGTGACTGGCCCAGAGTCACCCAGCTAGTTTCATGGCAGAATGGGGATTTGAACTCGGGTCTCCCCGGTCCTAGTCCAGCACTCTAACCACTACACGACGCTGGCTCTCGTATATTAAATGTCACAAACAAACAAACAAAAACAAACAAACAAAAACAAACAAACTCCTGATTCAAGTGTCATTAGAATGCTCTCAGTCCTTTGTCTTATAAGCAACCAAAGACAGCTGGGATTCTTCAGTGGACACATTTTTGTATCTGGTCTCTCCCACCTCACTCCACCCACAATACAACTTTAGGTTTAGAAATATTAATCTTCCCCTAAGGTTAAGCAGTTTTTTCATGGTAATTAACACAGAATAACATACTTGTAAAGTGTGAGCAGATTTGATCTGGAACATACTGATAAATTGGCACCAGAAAATAGGTCACTGATTATATTTCCAATTTGCATCTGGCACTCATTCACTTTCTGTTAGTATGCCAGGAACACAGGTGCTAAAAATGAGTGTTGGAGCTCTGGATTTATGAGTCAATCTTGCTTTATTTGCACCATGCCATAAAGTTAGCTTGCACTGTTGTGGTAGAGTTATTAATTTAAATTATTATTTCCTTAAAGTTTGTCTCTTTAGAGAATAATCACACAAACAGATCTGCGCATATGAATTGAGTGCAACAAAGAATATAATCTTAACCTCAGTGAATGATTTTCAGACTGACATCTGTATGTTAAGAATATGTAAAAATACTGATTTCATGCTTTGACAGCTTATTCTGCACAGGGATGTGCTCAAAATGTGATTCAGCATCCAAATCGCTGCACAATCCCTTTAAAACTGAGGGCTTACACAGCCACTCAACATGGAGGAGAGCAGGTCCATACCTGCTCTTCCTCTGCTTGCTGCGTCCATAATTGTGGTGCCCCCCCAGCTACATTTGCACATGCACAGTGGCCATGTGTGTGCCAGCATAATGCAGGGGTAGCTGGGAGACACTCTGCCAGTGCACAATCATAGCTGGGGGGCGGGCGTGCATGATTACATATATGGCAGTGAGTGGAGGAGGAGCAGGTCCTGCTCTCCTCTGTATTAAAGGAGCTGTGCACTCCCTTTAAAAAGGATTGTGCTGTGATTTAGATACTCATGGGCGGAACTGGGGGGGGGGCAGCCAGGGCATGTGCCCTAGGTGTCACTGAGGAGGGGGCACCACACCAGTTCCTGCCACCCCCACCCCATTGCCCACCTGCCCACCTGCCCAGCCCCAGGGCCCCTCAGCTACTTGCAATCCTGGCCTAGGATTGGAGCAGCCTGCAAACTGCAGAGAGCTCTTCTCTCCCTGCCTCTCAGCTGATCGGTGGGGCTTCCAGAGAGGCCTCCCTGTAGGCCTCTCTGAAGCCTGAACTTGGCAGTCCCCAAGCAAGCCAGGAAGGAGGCAGGAAGAGTTCTCTGCAGCAGACTCACTGCCCAGACCATCCAGCACAGCTTTTGCAAGGTAGACTGTGAATTCCTTTTTGTGGTTACCCCCACACCACGGGTATATAGGGATCTGCTTGCCATAGGGCTTTGATATGGCGGGGGAGGAGAGACTGAAAAGTCTCTGAATATTTAATTTAAAATAGATTGAAAAATTTCTGGCTTTAAATTTCTGGCTTTTTACTATCTAAAAAGGCCTATAAGTGGCTTGTTTCATGGCAGAATATTACAAAAACTTCTGGAAGAAACAATATTATATTCATTCATTCATTCATGTATAAATGTACTTATGTTCAAGTTGTTTTGCAACCCAGAAGGTCTGAGTGAGAACTGTGAAGCATGTATTGTGCTTTTATTTTATTTTATTTTTCTTGTGTGTGAACTGCTCTCCAATAACTTGCAGGGACTTCAGGGTAAATCTGGCCAACATGTGAATGCAGCACCTCCATTCCAGAGGAGATGTGTGTTAAAGGGCTTTAAAAGCCTCGTGTGAAAAACCTCCTGGAATCAAACTTTACAGAATTTGTTCAGAATTCTGAGAAAACAAACATAGCCTCACCCTGCATGGTTGAAAGTCTCCTTTGCTAATCTGCAGCAAGGGGGGCATTTTAATTATTAGTGTTTCTAGTGTGTTCTAGGCATTAAAAGTAGCACAAATATATAGTAGTCGGTGTATATCACTATATATTGTGAAGTGTGTGTGTGTATTTAGTGAAATGTATTTCCAGGCAGCATACTTATTTTTAAATATCAGACTTAAATCCTTGGAGGCCTGGGGTGTGCGGAGGCCCTGGACTTTGAGGGGCTGGTGGCCCATTTTAAAATCTCATCTTGGTCCATTCCAACCTTGCTATGCCCCTGGTGGTCACTACACATGGGTTTCTGCACAACACCTGCACAGAAGAAACTTCCATGTAGAAAATGTGTCTCTTGTAAACTGACCCTGAACTTTCCATCCATGACTGGGATATGAGAGATTTAGAGTCAATAATAAAAGAACAGCACGCTGCTTGTGACAGGAAGGGACAGATTACAATGATTTCTTAGTCTGGCAGGGGCTGGTTTTGGCCCTGGCAGAACTTGGCTGTCTGCTCCTGTTGCAAATGCCTCTATCTAGTGTGGCAAACTAATGTATCCTCCTCCCTCCTGGTGTCAAAGTAAGCACCAGAATGGTGAATGCACATATACCCCATCATGAGCCAACAGTCATCACAAGACAAAAGCTGGCTGGAATCATTCACTGGTTTATAGACGACCCCCCCCCCACACCTTCTTCTTCCTCTATTTTGTTAGTGGCTATTTGGGCAGGTGATCCTCTAGTCTAGGACAAAGTCTTTTTTTTTTAAAGCAAGAGATGAGACAGAGAAAATGACACTTGGAATCCTCACATAACTCCTGACTGTTGTTCTAAGTCTTTTACAGAGATGGCTCATGTTTTCAGGTTTTGATCAACAACTATGTCTAGATGGTACAGTGTTCCTTTTAACAAGGATTTCCAGATATTGTTGACTACAAGTCCCATCATTCCTGTTTGGACAGGGGCGCAATTTCAGTGCTTTCCCTAGGCGCTATTTTCCCTAGATATGCCTCTGGATACCGAATCGTGTTTTGAGGACATCCCTAATTCTGCATTGGTGGTGGGAATACCATGGGAGTGTCAAATGTCAAAGCATTACATAATGTCAGTCATTCACAGTGTTCATCTGATGAGCTATCACTAGGTGTTCCTTAAGGGACATTCTTTAGAAAAATTAGACAAAGGCAAGTATGTACCAAGCAAAACAGTTCAGGTCAGAATCACAAATTAGTGTTAATGTGAATAAAGGGGAATCCCCTCCATTGCAATGCTGTCTTTACCAGAATCCAGGACTAAATTTTCCCCAAGTTCTTTAGCGTTAGGGATTGGGGGTCATCTTAAGTTCAGGGCCCTCTTTCTTTTGGGTAAATAGTACAACCTATATGTAATCCATATTTTTAAGGGGATCATCTTAAATTGAGGGTCATCTTCTATTCGGGTATGGTACTGTTTGTTCTGTGGTCTTGTCACTAGGGGTCCTGATCCTGTGGGGAAGTGTTGAGTCTCTCCAAGTGCTGAGTCTCTCCAAGGACTCAGCACTATAATGGAATTTGAGTTTATGTGTCTTCAGAAGTTGAAATATATCTCTTTCCACTGCAGTGATGATATTTTATTGTCTTCTGTATTTTTTTATTTTCAATTCAGTGCTGCCCTCTACATTATTCTCCAGCATCAGCCACAGCTATTGGCAAGCAGTATAAAGTCTCTAGATTGACTAGACTTGGTATAATTACTAGGGCATAACTACTATACCATATTCATGGTATAATTACTCTTATACTAATTACTAGGAGTCTGACATTCTGACCTTAGCTAGTCAACAGAGCAGTACAGGCCATCCTCAGACTTATAACACAGTTGGTTCCTGAAAACTGTCTCTTAAATCAGAACACCTTAATTTGAAACTCATTTTCCCATAGGAAACAATATTATGTGGGGTTTTGTTCCTGAAAGAAGGCCAGATGTCCCATTTCTCTCTCTGCTGTTGTCGAGGCTGGTGGTGTGTCAGTCACAGATGTGTAAATATGCAGCAGAGAATCCTATGGTGAAGAATTAGAAGAAGTTGCCGCTCACCCTTGCCACCCATTCCCTTTCCAGCCACTGCAAGTCCTGCCCCTTCTGCTAGGGAGACACTGTGTGCAGCTGGGCAGCTATTATGGATGCTGCCTACTACTCTTCCCATCTAACTCTGCTGCACTGTAATGTCAGTGACAGAGTCCAGCCAGACTCTGAACGCTGCCTTCCTTCCTTTTCCAATCTAACCATCACCCAGGAGGAAGAAGAAGTGGAGAGCTGCCCAGCAATGTTCCCTCTAACAGGGACCCCTAGATGTTCACTACAACTCCCAGCATCTTCAGCTGCAATGGCCTTTGGCTGGGGATTATGGGTGTTGTAGTCAACGTCTGGGAATCCCTGTTAGAGGGAACACTGCTGCCAGCTGCCTGCTTTCCTGGCTCTTTTCTAGGAAAGGGAGGCAAGCCTCCCTCTCTTCCTCCTCCTGGGCAACAGTTAGACAAGGAACGGGCTGGGCTCTCTCCCTCTCACCAGCACAGCACAGCACAGCACCTGAGTCTGGAAGAGGAGCAGCAGGAGCAGCAGGAGCAGCAACAGTGGTAGGTGCATCTTGAATGGGTGAACCAGTCAGTTCTTCCACAGCTTCAGATGCTGCAGCAGGTGCTGCCAGGACTGCCTGTTTCAATGACAATATCAGCCGGAGCCACCACTTTCATCACCTCCTTCTCTAGCCAGCACCCACAACTTTACTTTACTGTAGATCTTTATGATCCTGGTATGCTTGAAATTCTCTCCAGACAGATGCTACTAATAATTGAAACTCATTTGGACCTTTATGGAAAAAAAAGATAAATTGGATGAGAAAATGGGAAGGATGAAATCAGAACTCCCTAGCGGAGGTTATGCCGCTTGATATGTACAGCTCTTGGCAGTGTACAAAATTTAAAACAATATTTAAGAATCAGCACAGATTAAAATACACAAAACAATTAAAACAGAAGCATAAAACAATTATTAAAATTTATGATGGCTCGGGAAGTCTCTTCAGCAAGACAAACTGTAATCAATCAGCCCAATAACGGACTATTTATGCCTTAAACACAATCAAATGAGAACTTTTTGCAAGTTCAATCTGATGTGGATCCTGTATTAGAGATTTCCAGTGGGGGTTGTCAGGATACCCTGGAGGCAGTTCCTCATGACAAGAACACTGTTCTAAATCCGCTGCTTGTTCCTCTGGATTGCGAAGTCGATTAACATGTTATCTACAATACTCTTTTTGAGGCCAGCTCGCATGACCAAAAAGACCTTAAGTCCCTGGATCAAGAAATTTGGGAAGCAAGTGCTCTAGAGCAGGGATTCTCAACATTGGGTCCTCAGATCTTATTGGACTTCAACTCCCATAATCCCCAACCAAAGGCCACTGGGGCTGGGGATTATGAGATCTGAAGTCCAATAACATCTGGGGACCCAAAGTTGAGAATCCCTGCTCTAGAGGATGCTTCTCAGGCCGTTCTTCTGGTCTGTGAGTCCTCCCAAAGTCCATCATGTATTCAATATACACAGACAACCACCACTGGTATCTCAACAGGTCAGGATCAGGCCAGTCTTAACCTAGAGGCCACACCCAAGAAAACACTGGTGGATAAGGATCCCAAATGACTTTTAAATCATAAAAATATTAAATTCCTGTCCTGGAATGTGGTAGGATGTACTGCAAAGGAGAATGATGGCCTCTTCCTAGATTACTTAATTAATTTAATTTATGTATGTAAACTGCTTTGGGAACTTTGGTTGAAAAGCAGTATATAAATACTCATATTCATACTTGTCCAAATTTGATATTATACTGATCCAGGAGACCTGGATGATGGTGGATATAGAACTCGAGGGCTATGTATTTTATGTCTGAAAGCCAATCCTGGATCTAATCAGGGCAGAGCCAAACAGGGGTTGGGCTTATTGATTTTCACTAAATTGCGGGTGGAGATGGATGAGCTGACCCCATATTTTCCTTTTGCTAAATCTGTGGCCATCAAGTTGGAGGAATATAATATGTTGGTCATAAATGTGTATATACCGCCCCATAAATTGCATGCTAGCATTAAACTGATCCTGGAGGGCCTCAAAAATTACATTGACAACCTCTTGGCACAATTTCCAAATTTTCATTTTATTGTAGGAGGTGACTTCAATGCTAGAATGGGCCCAAATGATGACCATTTGTATGTAACGTACAAGCTACCCACTGGAAAGGGATTGCCAGCCCCAACTTCAGAAACATCAGCCTGCAATTTAGCAGGCCTTTACTTGGCTCGTACAATGAATGCATTAGATCTGTTTGAGCTAAATGGGGCGATGCATAGGGATATTGTGGGTGAGTTCACCCATTGGTCTGGGCTAAGAGCGAGTGTGCTGGATTATATATTTGTATCATGAAATGTGCTGAGCTCTTTGATTCAATTTGATATAGAGGGACGAATGGATAGTGACCATCTTCTGTTGTCCCTCACCCTAGAGATCTCGGGGGAGGGAATACTTCCTGAGGAAGTCCCCCAGTTTGATCTCTGTGAAGGCTCTAGGTTAATAAGGGCCAAATGGTCTGCATGTTTAGAAGAGCAAGTGAGGGATATTTTGGTCACAGATGACTTCCTGCAACTGCGTGCACTTCTTTTGTCAGAGCCCCCAAATGTGGGTGTCCTTACTCACTACCAAACTCTTATCCAGAAGATACAGCATTGCCTAGGTCAAGCCACTAAAACCAGCTCCAGTGGGAGATGTAAATCTTATAGCTGGTTTGACCAGAATTGTATTGTAGGGAAAAAATGACCTGGTCGCAAAATTCAACTTGTACAGGGCTAATATGGATGTAATGACAGCCCAAGACATATTAGAACAGAAGAAGCAATATAAATTATTAATAAGAAAGAAAAAGAAAATTGCAATAAGGGAGTCCTGGGAACGGTTATATGCCACCTCCAGAACAAAATACTCGAGGACATTTTGGAGGATTGTGGTGGTCAGTCCCAATGGGAACTCCTCTAAGCTGGGGTGTTACATCTCGGCAGACACATGGGTGACACATTTTAAGACCTTATATCTGGTTGATTACAGCGGGGACGCAACGCTTCTGCTTCATTTGGACTCTCTCCCAACCTGGTCCCTGGTCACCACCCAATAAATTTTTAGCTTAGTTCCCAGTTAAAACCAGGCAGGGCACCTGGAGTGGATCTGATCCCTGCGGAACTATTAAAAGCAAATATTAATTGGTGGGCCCCGGTTTTGGCAAATATTTTATATTATTATTATTATTATTATTATTATTATTACATTTATATCCCGCTCTTCCTCCAAGGAGCCCAGAGCGGTGTACTACATACTTAAGTTTCACCTCACAACAACCCTGTGAAGTAGGTTAGGCTGAGAAGGAAGTGACTGGCCCAGAGTCACCCAGCAAGTATCATGGCTGAATGGGGATTTGAACTCGGGTCTCCCCGGTCCTAGTCCAGCACTCTAACCACTACACCACGCTTGATCAGGTAGCCTGCATACAGGAAAAATGGAATACGGTGGTTGTTGTCCCTATTTACAAGAATGGTCAATGTTCCAACCCATCTAACTATCACCCAATAAGTTTGCTGAGCATAGTTAGTAAAATGTATGCAAGGCATCTTTGCAACAAGCTTATTGATTGGGCAGAGCAAGATAATATCTTTAGGGACGGACAGGCTGAGTTCCATGTTGGTCAATCCATACTAGACCAGGCTTTGGTTTTACGGCATTTAATGGAAAAGTATGTTGGCAAACCCTCCTTCTCTTTATATACAGAATTTAGTGACTTTAAAGCCACCTTTGACTCCATTCCTAGATTGCGCCTTTGAAGCAAGCTGGCCAACACTTCTATAGATCCAAAACTGTTCCTCCTCATCCATATGTTATATGAAAACACCTCATTGAGAGTAAAGTGCAATAATAAAGGTAATCTGTCTGAACCGGTAGCCACATAGAAGGAGGTTAAGCAAGGATGTATCCTTGCTCCCCTTTTTAATTTTTATATCAACGTTTAAACCCCCCTTCTGGATAATCCCGACCTCCATCCGCCTAAGCTAGCTGGCAGACCCATCTTGATCCTACTTTACGCCAATGATGTCGCTATACTATCGAGGACATTTGCTGGCATGAGGAGGGCGTTACAAAGACTCACACAGTTTTGTGAAGGTGAGTCACTAGTTATAAATACCCCAAAGATTAAAGTTATGGTGTTTGCTAAAAGAGCAAAAGAACACAAATGGGAGTAGGGTTGAGCAGTTTAGGACCTATAAGTACCTAGGTTTAGTTTTTCATGCAAATGGGACATGGGGTGCACAATCTGAACATGCTGCAGCAAGTGGTCAGAGGAGTGCATCTACTATATTAAAATTTTTCCACACTAAAGGGGGACATTTTATCCCAGTGGCTGTTAAGGTGTACCAGGCCGAAATATAGGCACAAATGCTATATGGGGTCCAGATTTGTTCCACCTGTAACTTCAAACCTATGGAAGTGGTCCAGTCTAGATTCCTTTGTGCTTAGATGTGTCTCAAATGCCATTCTACGCCTAGAAGCA
The DNA here is from genome assembly GCF_027244095.1 of Hemicordylus capensis. Lineage (NCBI taxonomy): Eukaryota > Metazoa > Chordata > Lepidosauria > Squamata > Cordylidae > Hemicordylus > Hemicordylus capensis. The sequence continues at coordinate 145,870,725 of NC_069658.1, forward strand.
GGTCTAGCCAGAGTTGAGGCCCACACATTTAACTATTGGCTCAAATTACATTTCTGACATCAGGGCCTTGCCCCACTGGTAGTGAAAGATGAGTTCCACTCCAACTGGTGTAAGAGCCTCTGTGATAAATTGGGTAGATTATGGCTTCTCTCCACAGTACTTATTTTCATTAGGAAATGATGTTGCCAAAGAAATTATTAAACAAAGAATAGTGGATATGGAGAAGCAAGTTGATCTAAGTTCTGTGGCCCCTAGTAGGATCCCAGACAGCTTCCCAAACTACCCTCAGCCAGCTGCATACCTCACAAATTTAACCACTCTGAATCATAGGAGAGCTTTCTCGCTGGTGCGGTTTGATGCCCCTTCCTTCTGCAGTTTTGAATGGCAGATTTAAGAAAATACTGCTCAGCAATTGGCTATGTCCATGTGGTTCGGGCAATACTGAAACCGTTTCACATGTTTTCCTATATTGTTCATATGCAAGGTTGATTGGAAGAATATTGTATCTCCTTCCTTCTGGCAGACCATATATAGCAATTACAGCTGGGGTAGCAAGATTCTGTGCAGCAGCTTGTAAACTGAGATGGGAGCAACTGACTAATTGTAATTGAGATCTTTGTATACTTTGATGTTCTATTATCTAGCTCTGTTTTGAACTTGTTTTATTTTGATTTGTTATTTTCATTTTTATTTGCTGATTGCTGGTCATTGACTGTAATAAATTCATACATTATCTGTCTGTCTATCGAATTTGTAGACTGCCCCAGACTTCTGTCTCTGGGCAGTTTACAACATAAAACACATTAAGACAAACTTAAAAAAAAATTTTGGGTTAAAGTTAATTTAAAAAAATTAAAAACCTTAAAACAATTTAAAACCACAATCAAGTTAAAATGTTTGAGTGAAAAAATAAGTCTTTAAGGACTTTTAAAAAGTTGTCAGAAATAGGGAGGCCCTTATTTCAGCAGGGAGTGCATTCATAAGATCATAAGAACAGCCCTGCTGGATCAGGCCCAAGGCCCATCTAGTCCAGCATTCCATTTCACACAGCGGCCCACCAGATGCTGCTGGAAGCCACAGGCAAGAGTTGAGGGCTTGCCCTCTGTCCTGCTGTTACTCCCCCGCAACTGGTACCCAGAGGCATCCTGCACCCAGGCTGGAGGTGGCCTACAGCCCTCCAGAGTCTTGGGGCAACAATAGAGAAAGCCTGTCTCTGTGTAGCCACCAGATGAGCTGGTGGCAACTGCAGATGAACCTCTCCCAATGATCGCAATGGGGCTCATGGTGAAGATGTTCTCTTAACTACCTAAGGCGTAAGCTGTTTAGGGCTTTGTAGGTTATAACCAGCACCTTGTATTTTGCCTGGAAACTAGCCAGTGTAACTCTTTTAGTATTGGAGTAATATGGTCTCTCCGAAATGACCCAGAGACCAACCTGGCTGCTGTATTCTGTACCAACAGCCCCACATAGAGCGTGTTGCAGTAGTTACCAGCATATGCACCACTGTACTGAGGTTGTTTATATTTGCTAGAAATTAAAGTGTAGGTCCACAGCTGGCATAAACTGACACCGGCTAATAGCCACATTAATGCTGTGCTAGTGCCATGGGGGAGAGATGATTTTATCCAATCTCCCCTTCCCATTGAAGTCCACTGTGACTCCCCAAAACATGTCCTTAAAAGTAATGCGAGATAGGTGAGATCTCCCTTGTAAAGCCAGTGTGTTTGTCTAGATGTCAGCCACTAGCATTAATGGATTAACACTAAATTAGCTAAAAATGGGGTGAAGGGGATTGTGAGGAGGAATTAGGTAGCATCCCAGAGCACCAGAAAGAGAATGCTGTACAGTATTGTTAATTTTTGCAGAGCAAAAATGGCTTATGAATAAATGCTTCAATAAATTAGAGGCTAATGCATCATCCAAATTCTGTACTAACACAAAGGCCCTTCTTTTTAAGAAAGAAACTTGGCACCAAGATCCAGTGTTGGGGAAAGGATAATCTTTTAAGTGTGAGCCATCTGTTATCACACATGGACACACTCTTCTAAAAGATATACCATAACTGCAAGTATTTAGAGGTTTCATCATTTATTTTCACCACTTTTTGGAGGGTTAAATTTTACATAGCTTTTACTAGGAAATGTTCTTCTACACTTACCGCTCCTTTAGGAACATATTTGAGCCTGCGTGGTAAGTGAAGCTTTCACACATAATGACTCTCTCATCTATAGATAAACCAAGCCTGAACACCACCAGAAATTATACAGAATAACAGTTATGTGTCAGTCACCTTAAGTGGCACAGCGGGGAAATGCTTGACTAACAAGCAGAAGGCTGCTGGTTCGAATCCCTGCTGGTACTATATTGGGCAGCAGTGATATAGGAAGATGCTGAAAGGCATCATCTCAAACTGCATGGGAGGAGGCAATGGTTAACCCCTCCTGTATTCTACCAAAGAAAAACCACAGGGCTCTGTGAGCGCCAGGAGTTGAAATCGACTGGACGGCACAGTTTACCTTTATAAACTATGTCATTTTATGCAGGAAAATTTGTAACCAGATACTGGAAGTCTCTTGCTTTTGAGCTGAAGTCATTGGGTATAATCCAGAGAAAATATTAATGCCCAGTTCCTATTGAAATAAATTGGACTTAGCCATTCCTAAACTACTTAGAACTGTACTCAGTATGTGTAACTATAAAGATCAAATGACATGTTACCGTAAATTTGCAGTCTGGGCCTACATCTAAGGTAAAAGTAAAGTGTGCTGTCAAGTCGATTTAGACTCCTGGTGCCCACAGAGCCCTGTGGGGTTTTTTTGGTAGAATACAGAAGGAATACCATTGCCTCCTACCGCATAGTCTACATGCTTTTTAAAATAAGTTAAAACAGTAGTTGGGGGTGGGGCAGTCATGACAATGGCACACAGGGAAGGGGAGTTTCAACCCCACCCCCCAAACAACACAGTCACGTCCACACAAGGAAACTTCCTTTCTAAGGTTAGTAACCGCTAATAGCATGGGAAGAAAGGATTAAATATCCTCTTCCTGCACATTAGGAACATAGGAAGCTGCCTTATACCGAGTCAGACCATTGGTCCATCTAGCTCAGTATTGTCTACACAGACTGGCAGCGGCTTCTCCAGAGTTGCAGGCAGGAATCTCTCTCAGCCCTATCTTGGAGATGCCAGGGAGGGAACTTGGAATCTAGATGCTCTTCCTGGAAGGGATCCATCCCCTTAAGGGAATATCTTACAGTTCTCACACATCAAGTCTCCCATTCATATGCAACCAGGACAGACCCTGCTTAGCTAAGGGGACAAGTCATGCTTGCTACCACAAGACCAGCTCTTCTCTCATAATTATTGTCTCACTTCTAATCCCTCCACCCATGTGTAACTCTACATACACACAGCCAAACTATGCATTCATCATAAAAAAAGTTGGATCTTAAAGAGAAGAATAGGCATCAGCTCTAACAATCTGCTGCCAGCTTACTTCTATAAAACAGTGCGTATACATGTAGTCTATATGCATGGACAGTAGGGATGTGCAAGGAACTGGCGGCTGCTGGTTCGAAGGTGGGAGGGATACCTTTAGGGACCAGGAAGGGTGCTCTAACCCCCCGGTCACATTTCACCCCCCTGGTGCTGTATTAAAAAAACATTCCCATAGGGTGGCAGCGTACCTTCTTGCTGCCCCCGTGCACGTTGGACCGGAAGTACCCATGTCACACGCACACATGTGCACAGAGTACTTCCAGGGTTGTCTGTAAAAGGGCCTCTGAACCAATTCATGCACATCCCTAATGGACAGTGTAACAGTGGAGCTGTGAATTCAGATGACGCTGCAGCTCTTCTGTAAGCTGGGAAAATTAGAGCTGCTTGTCTGCCAGACTTTGGAAGGAGAGGTCAGATTATTCAACATCTTTTACAAAGGGCTCTTCCATCTTCTCTAAAAATCATGTATGGGTAATAGAATTGTTCCTAAATGTTAGATTTCAGTGTGGATGAATTACTTAATCAGTAGATAGAACAAAGACAATCTTTGCTGTAGTTGCTAGAGTTTCCATTAAAAGGTATGCCGTTCCAAAGGAACAAAACTGATGCAATTATGACGTTAGCAGTAGCTGTAAGACTGATAGAGAGGCTGCAGCTACTGAGCTGGGCTTTCACTTGCTCTCATGCATTTATTGATAGATTTGCAGTCACTTGGCAGGCCCCCAAATGTTGCCAGGCCTTTAAGGTGGAGATATCTTCTCTGCAGTCCATGATAAAACCATGTGCAAATCTGTATGGTTGTTGCTGAGGGTCACTTTACACTGAGAAACCATTGCAGAGAGGCTGCCAAAATTAATGCTTACATAGCCATGCTTTTTTCTACTTCCTACACTTATTATAATGCATTTTTGCATGGCTTCTGCCTAATGATTGAGAGGCGTACATGAATGGGCACAGGAAGGGGAAGACTCACTGGCAAGATACTAACTAGCATAGATGAGGTTGAGGCCTCGTTCAGATATGCAGGTATTCAGTGTGTTGTGTGACACTCCAGTCCCCCCATATTCTACCTTGTCCTTATAGGCCTGCTGTGTCAAGGCAAATATTTGCAGCCTACAAAGAGACAGATCAGTCATGAAAGGCAGGCAAAACAGTGGGAATCCAGCTCAGTAATAGTAGCTGAAGGAACACAGTATTTATTTATTTATTTATTTATTTTTGCATTTATATACCGCCTTTCGTTAAAAGACAACCCCAAGGCGGTTTACAAAAGTTAAAACATACAATAAAAAGGCAATAAAAACATCAAGCTAAAAAATTTAAAAACATATAAAAACAGGCATAAAACCAATACGACAGGTAAAAACACACAGAAGCAGCAGTAAAAACGATTATGTAAAAGCCTGGGTAAAAAGCCAAGTCTTTACAAGCTTTCTAAAAGCCGTGATGGAGTCCAAGGAATGAATGGCCACTGGGAGAGCATTCCAGAGTCTAGGAGCAGCAACAGAGAAGGCCCTGTCCCGAGTGCACGACAGCCGGGCCTCTCTCATTGTCAGCACACGGAGCAGGTCCCCCTTAGATGTCCTCGTCAAGCAGGCAGCAATCCTTGGGAGCAGGCGGTCCCTCAAATACCCCGGGCCCAAACCGTTAAGGGCTTTAAAGGTCAAAACCAGCACCTTGAATTGGACCCGGAAACGAACCGGCAGCCAGTGCAACTCTTTCAAAATGGGGGTGATGTGTTCCCAACGGGCAGCTCCGGATAAAACCCTCGCTGCCGTGTTTTGCACTAGCTGCAGTTTCCGGATATTCTTCAAGGGCAGCCCCACGTAGAGTGCGTTACAGTAATCCAGTCGCAATGTGACTAAGGCATGGGTAACCGTGGCCAGATCTGCCTTCTCGAGAAAGGGACGCAGCTGGCGCACTAGCCGAAGCCGTGCAAAGGCACCCCTGGCCACCGCCTCCAGCTGAGCTTCCAAAAGCAGAGCCGGGTCCAGTAGTACCCCCAAGCTGCGTACTTGCTCCTTCAAGGGGAGTGCAACCCCATCCAGAACCGGTAAAATCTCCTCATCCCGATTGGCTCTCCTACTGAACAACAGTACCTCCGTCTTATCTGGATTCAATTTCAGTTTGTTAGCCCACATCCAACCCATCACGGCCTCCAGCCCCCGATTCAGGACATCCACCGCCTCCCTAGGATCAGATGACAAGGAGAGATAGAGCTGAGTGTCATCTGCATATTGCTGACAACTCAGTCCAAATCCCCAGATGACCTCTCCCAGCGGCTTCATGTAGATGTTAAACAGCATGGGGGACAAGACCGATCCCTGCGGGACCCCACAGGCCAACAGCCACGGGGCCGAGCAGTAGTCCCCCAGCACCACTTTCTGGACCCACCCCCCAAGAAAGGACCGGAACCACTGCAACGCAGTGCCTCCGATTCCCATACTCGAGAGGCAGCCCAGAAGGATACCATGGTCGATGGTATCGAACGCCGCCGAGCGGTCCAACAGAACCAACAGGGACGCACTCCCCCTGTCTAGTTCCCGGCGTAGGTCATCCACTAGAGCGACCAAGGCAGTCTCAGTCCCATACCGGGGGCGGAAGCTAGATTGAAAAGGGTCCAGATAATCCGTATCATCCAAGACCCTCTGCAGCTGGGACACCACCACACGCTCCATCACCTTGCCCAAAAAGGGAAGGTTAGACACAGGTCTATAGTTATCCAGGTTGGAGGGATCAAGGGAGGGCTTTTTAAAATAGTGGTCTTACCACCACCTCCTTGAGGCACGATGGCATCCTGCCCTCCCTTAATGAAGCATTAACAAGTTCCCATCTTCAACACACCTAAAGATGAACTCTCATCTTAAAGGACTAACAAGATTTTGAAACCTGCAAAATGAAAGAAGAACTATCAAGAAAAGCAAGAGGGAAAATGAGAGGCCACCTCGTAGATTAATAAGTGGTAGATGGAGGAACACACTAGTGCTCATAAGCACATCAGCCAAGGAGAGCTATTTCCAGCTTCTTCAGTTGCCATACTTTAAAGCACCTTTTTGCAGAAACTATAGCAGCTACAACAATGTTTCTTATTATTCTGCTTACTGACTATGTTGTTGAGAGTGATGGGACAGACAGTAAGAACATCCTTACCCTCTCTCCTGCTGTTGCTTCCCTGCAACTAGAAGTATCTTGCCTCTAATGAATTCTGAAATTTACGGGGAAATCCCTATTATAAGAATAGGGCATTAAATTATCTACACAGAGTATTGTCTGGGATAAAGAATACATTCCGGAAATAATCAACTTCTGTAGAAATAAGAGAGGAAAATACAACACTGCACCCTTTTAATGCATTTGTCTGAACTAGTTATGAATTTAACAAATGTGGCCAGGATCTAAAGAATAATGCAACTAGTTCTATGCACCTAGAGGCAGCTTCAGACTTTTGGTTGTCACTCTCTCAAGCCATATAGCAAGCCATTTTTGAAACTCAGGAGTTTCCAAATACACCTTGTGATATGGCACAATGGTCACTGCTGTTCAAAAATCCCAGAGTGTGCACATTTGCCTAGTCCAGCTTTTTAGTTTCTGTTCTTTGCTACCTGCTGCAGTAGGAGAACCTGAAGATAGTTCTGATAAGGTTTAGGCCAGTGGTTCCCAACCTGGGGGCATCCAGATGTTGCTGAACTACAATTCCCATCAGCCCCAACTACAATTTATTGTGGCTGAGGATGATGAGAGTTGTAGTTCAGCAACAACACAGAGGCCTCCAGGCTATCACAGAATAAAGAGAGCTTATTAAGTGATATAATTTCAGTTTGCAGAACAAGAAGACCCCCAGGACTCCGTTATCATAAATACATGAGAGAACTCATATACCTTTCTACCTTGCAGAGATTAAGATAAAGACACATAGTCCCTACCCTCATTTCCAAGGGGGCCACTCACTGCCTGATTCTATCACCCTCTCTCATGACACATTCTGACATACTGATTTATTTTATTTTACTTTACATTTTTTATATCCCACTCTTCCTCCAAGGAGCCCAGAGCAGTGTACTACATACTTGAGTGTCTCTTTCACAACAACCCTGTGAAGTAGGTTAGGCTGAGAGAAAAGTGACTGGCCCAGAGTCACCCAGCAAGTCTCATGGCTGAATGGGGATTTGAACTCAGGTCTCCCCGGTCCTAGTCCAGCCCTCTAACCACTACACCACGCTGGCTAGATAAAGACCCTTCTCAACTTGCTGGACACCAGACCAGGTTTATTCACTTATTCTACAGTAGCCTGTCCAGCACCGGCTCCAGGAGCAGTAAACTAACTATACCAGTTTATAAACACACACACACTCGTTTTAAAGGAGCTGGTGACAAGCGCTCCCTGGCTGAGGTTCTTCTTGTGTCTTGTCATCTTTTAGGGCACACATGGGTCTTTCTGTAGCCCTTGGAAAGGTGCGTTTCAGCCAAAGCAGCAAGCACTAGCCAATAGTCTTCCGCCTTTTCAGTACTGGGACCCACCTTTAACCCAATGTGTAGCATGGCGCCCACTTCCACCTGAGTCTTTTTTCTACTTGCTCTTTCCCCCCCTCTCTCCGCGTGCGTTTTAATTGCCAGGGGAAGCGCGTACCTCTCCTCTCCCTCCATCCGTTCTAAAATTGCAGGTCAGCGTGACGTCAGTAGCACAACTCCTCCCCCTATTAAAATCATGAGGAAGTAGTCAAGCCTCGGCTACAGGAGCCCGACTCAGTCAATGGCGCGTGCACACTTTCGGCGCTCGCGGCCTCACTCAACGATCGCTCACGCGCGAGGGGATGCGCTTGCGTCTCGACGGATTATCAAAGGCGCAGGCGCAAGAATGTCTTCTTTTCCTCCTCAGCGGGCGGAAGTGTAGCCCAACGTGAAGAGGAAGAAGAGGGAAAGGGGGAGGGTCGTAAGAGGCGCCTGTTCCGGTCGTGAGGGGGGTTTCCTGGTCGCAGCAGGCAGCGCTAGTGAGTAACGCGGGTGAGCGAGCATGAGAGCGGAATGGGTTTCATTTTCCCTCTCCCCCATCTCCCTTCGCCCCTTCCTCAAGCCGGCTGTGGAGTAACGCTTCTTACCCGTCTCCCCCGCCGTCCTCAACACGCTGCCCTTCTTCTGTAGGGCTTCCACTTGGCCAGAATTTCATCCTCTTGGCCAGTTGCCAGAGCGCAAGGGTGTGAAAGGGCGGGGAGGGATTGTCACTTTTATTATTCCTTCAATTTGTATCTAATGGTTTTATTGTGGGGAGGCATTCTGGCCATGGTCGAAGGCACTATGTTTTCACGTTTTGGATTATCGTGTAAACAGGTGATTCGTTTCAGAAGATAAAAGCATAGATCAGAAGAAGTTTGTTATGAAGTCCTTCCCCCTTTAAAAATTCACTTGTTCAGAGAGATGCTGCCTGAGGTGCCAGCCAGGATATTTGAGAAGAAAACATGACCACCCTCTTCTCCCAGTTCCAAGCTGTAGAAAGATGCCCCTTCCTCTCCCCAACAGTTTACCAACGTCTAAAACTGAATCAGACCACTGGTCCATTTAGCATATTATTTATTGTTTACGTTGAATGGCAGCTGCTCTTCAGGGTTTCAGACAAGGGTTTCCCCCAGTCCTACCTGAATATCAGAAATTGAACCTGAGACTTTCTGCATGACAAATGTGGGGTGGGGAAATACCAGGAAGGGTGCTAATGCTGAGAAAGCCTTCTATGAGGTAAAAACAGTCCAGGAGTCTGTGGTACTTTAGACTAACATTTCTTGTGGTATGCATTTTCTAAAGACAAATCCTTGTTTCATCAGTTGTGTGGATAGTTTTAATCGTGTTTTTAATCTGACTTTTTAAAAAAATTAATTTTATTACTTGTATTTGTGTCTATGTTATTGTTGTAAGCCTCTCTGAGCAGTATTGCACTGGAGGGGTGGGGTATAAATATTTTAAATAAATAAATAATAAATGTGCACATGTGCATAAAATACAGAACATCTAGCATTTTATATTGCACTTTTCAAGAATTCAGAACTTCTTCATATACATTGGACAGGATCCAGATTAGGTAAATTGTAGTCCCATTGAAACGGATGAGATTTAATTTGGTCATGACTAATTTGCCTCATTTATTTCAATGGTGCTTAGGCATGACTAACTTAGTCTGGATCCTGCACAGTGCCTCTATATTCCTTACAGCAAAATAGGCCAGTGTTCTCTAAATCCTTTTTTATTTTTTAAAAACATGCATGTACTGCTTTTCATCAAGAAGTTTTCAAAGTGATTTAAAAAGCAAAAGAAAATGGAAGATGGTTCGCTTTCCTAAAAGGGCTCATTGTTTTAAAAAGCCACAAAGGAAGCACTAGCAGCTGTCACTGTAAAGTTCCTATGCTAGGCTGAATACGGACAGTTGCTCCCAACACCCTGTTAAATACGTGAAAGTTACCACTCTAAAAGGTGGCCCTTACTATTTATCACTCTAAAAGAGCCCCTGGTGGTGCAGTGGTAAAACTGCCGCCCTGTAACCAGAAGGTTACAAGGTCGATCCTGACCAGGGGCTCAAGGTTGACTCAGCCTTCCATCCTTCCGAGGTCGGTAAAATGAGTACCCAGAATGTTGGGGGCAATATGCTAAAATCATTGTAAACCGCTTAGAGAGCTCTGGCTATAGAGCGGCATATAAATGTAAGTGCTATTGCTATTGCTATTGCTACTTGTTAGCAGTATATTGTTTATGGGGGAGAGATCCCCGCAAGTGAGAGAGAGGGTTGCTTGAGGTCACCAAATGAGCTCATTGGAGACTTTCAAGCAGAACACAGTCTTCTACCTGGATAAAAAGAGAACTTTCAAAACTGTGATTCTCTTGTATTTATCAGGGAAAAGCAATTGGTGCTATTCAACCTCAGCACATCATCCCTCCAGTGGCTGTTGGTGGTGTCTACTTTGTGTACCTTTTTAGACAGAGGCCTTTGGGGGCAGGGAACAATCTTGTTTTCTATATAAACTACGTTAAGAACTTTTGTTGTTGTTGAAAAGCAATATATAAATAATAGTATGTAATTTTCAGAATATTTCACTGCCTGCTTAATATATCTGATGAAGTAAGGTTTTGCTTAACACAATATATTTGCCATTAAGTTGGCACAAGACTGAATTTTGATTGTTTTTGTTACAAAACCATGTCTACTCATCTGAAACTTGTCTCTATAATGGGATACATATTTTTTTCTTAACTCTCAACTAAATTTGTTTTTTAATCTGGCAAATTATGGTTAGTGGGACAGAGCAGAGTCATAAAAGGGCTTATTGTCATGCTTCTTGGATTCACAAACAATGTGGCTAAACTGTCCATAATGAGCTTTCTTCGCATTGGAGGAGGCTGATTCCAGGCTAATGTGTGCACTGAAAAATGTTCACGTGTGATATAGGAGGGATTATTATTGCCAATTTTGCTTTTCCTTCTGCAGCCCTCTGTGCCTCCTAAATATATGTTCCAGAGGGTTCAATTACTCTCAGGGACATATTTTTGAGAGGCACAATGGACTGCAGAGGAAAGGGGAAATTGGCAAATATGGTCTCTCTCCTGTTATGCATGCAAAATGTGTTTTGGTGTAAGATTAATCTGGATGTCAACTATCACTCTCAAAAATATAGGTGTCAACACTGCCTTCAAATCCATTTTGTTCCTCTTGAGGAGAAAAGGTTATAAGTATTATTTTTGAAGAATTTGATGTTTCACAGGGGCCTTGGGGGCAGGAGATCATATTTTTACATTGTCTGGTGATCCTGCATTTTGAGATAGTTAACTATTGCTCTCAGCAGATAAGAGTTGATAGCCAAGTACCTTTTATTTAACCAGCTTTCCCTATTATTTAAAACACTTTGTAACAATGAAGAGGTGGTCTTAACTCAAAAACTTGCATATGGTGGAATTGTGTGGAATTTTCCTCTAAGGAGAGTAAAACCAAACTGTCCCTGTTAAGCCACTGCTAAGGCCATAGGCACACTGACACTGCTCTCTCAGCTTTAGTTTCTCAACTGAAAAAGGAACTATTATTATTAATAGTCATCAACATATTTTACAACATCCCAAATGAGATGAAGTACAGTATGATATTCTAAAATATGTCACTGAAATTATAAATGCTGTCAGGACAAATTTGGCCCATAATAAACACCAGCCTCTTTGCTTTTCACTGGGAAGACTGTAAACCCCAAAGCATTTTCAACAGGCACCACACCCTTCCTACCATTTTGTTGTCCTTATGGTTGTGGAAATTACTATCTATAACCCTCAGATCATCACCAGAGTTCTACTAGCAGTACTGCATAGTAAATGGCTTTTGAGTTGTTGCTAGCAGGAGAAACCCAGCTTGCTTCCCATTTGTATCATGAGGATATTCTGTAGACCAGGATTACTCAACTGCTACCCTCCAGCTATTTTTGGAATACAGCTCTCAACATTCCCAGCCAGTGGTCAATAGTAAGGGATGATGGGAGTTGTAGGCCAGCAGCTGCAGCAGGGCTGAAGCTAAGTAGCCTTCTCTGAACAGTGAGAATTGTTCATGTATTTATCCAGCTATAAATCTGCTATTCTATCATTAAAACTATATGACTCTCCCGTTTTCAGTTTTCTTTCTCTCTCCTGCTCTGTGTGTGTGTGTGTATACACACACACACACACACACACACACACACACACACGTATGTTGGTTCTCAAATGCTTGCAATGAGTGCTCAGAGTAAACTAAAAATTATGCAGGGACTCATGGAAGGAGGAAGAGTACTCTTAGCAGTATTAGTGCAGTATTTTTTACATCAGCCCTGCAGTATTGTTCACTATTCTTTAGTGAAATACAGTTTTTACTTAATTCATACTGAGAACCTATTTCATATATTCCTCTCCCCAGAAGGGAAATAGATTAGCAATTCAAAATACATAAATTCGGTTTGGAGGAGTAGTGCCAAGTGCACTGTAAATAGCTCTCAATGCCTGCATGCAGTAGTATCTTTTAAGAAGAAATTATGGATACTTCTTCCACAATATTAGGTTGCTAAGTTTGTTTGGATAAAGCTGTGGCATATTTGATCACACTTATTGATGTATTTCTTTTCCTGTTGACTATAAAGTTATCTATCTATCTATTTGTCTATAATTCTCTAAGGTGTACCTGTGGCTAATACCATGTGTGGAAGCTCTCGTGAGCGTTCGCGAGCAGAAGCACCGTGGTGATTGAGCAGTGGAGGTTCCATAGGCAGATAGGGAGGAGGAGCCTGTGATGGTTAAGGACAGTTGGAATGCAACTTTTACTGGTCAGAAGATGTTCTTGATTGTAGAGGAGAGGAATCTCTCTCTATGTCTGTATATCTATATCATTATTATTTATTCAATTTCTATACCGCCCTTCCAAAAATGGCTCAAGGCGGTTTACACAGAAAAATAACAAACAAATAAGATGGAACCTTGTCCCCAAAGGGCTCACAATCTAAAAAGAAACCTAAGATAGACACCAGCAAGAGTCACTGAAGGTACTGTGCTAGGGGTGGAGAGGGCCAGTTACTCTCCCCCCGCTAAATAAAGAGAATCACCACATTAAAAGGTGCTTCTTTGCCAAGTTACCAGCGGTCTGCCATCATCTATCTAAAAGGATAGTGGGTCTGCGAACAGAGAGGTCATGAGGGAGGAAAGAGCCCCTTCAGGATAAGGAGGCTGTCATTGTGTGAATTACATTAGGAAACAAAATGAATAATATCGGTTAACTCAAAAATGGGGAGGGAGAGAGAGAAGACAGAGGGGAAGAGTGATTGGAGGAGAGAGAAGAAGAAGGGAGGGGAAGAGAGAAAGAAGGAAGGCCAAAGAACAGGCCCGAGCCTGTCAGCGACCTGAGGGGAACGAGCAACCATGGCAGCGCCTATTGGCAGCATGGAAGAGACCAGTCAAGCATTGCTGCTGTTTGGGGCTATCAAGGCCATTGGCGGAGGCAGGCAGGCAAGAGACGGGTCTGGGCCTTTCAGCGGCCTAAGGGGAACAAGTAGCCATGGTAGTGGCGGCAGCGAGGAAGGGCCCAGTCAGCTGTGGTTGCTGCTGCTCCTGTGGGGGGGAGCGGGGCTCAGCTGAGGGTGGGGAGGTCTCTGGGGGTAGGGGGCTGCAGCTTGGCCAATAGGCACAGCAATGCTGCATCCGTGACCAAGAGGGGTGAGGGGGGATGGAAGCAACCGGATGGAGGAGGAGGAAGAGCAGGTGTGTGGCTCAGGTGAGGGGGGCTGGGGCGGGATGAAGGGAGCAATCAAGTTCTAGCGCGCAGATGCTCTGCGCATGCAAGCTAGTACAATTTAAAAGATGTGAAAAGAGCCTTTGAACATATATACTGTGCATTTCTCTTTTTTAGGGGAGGGGTGACCATGTACAAAGAGGCTACCACCTAATGGTGTCTGTAAACAGCACAGAAAGAAAGACAGAAGTACAGTATTACATTGAAAAGCTGTGAACAGTCTCTGAGCTTACACAGAGTAGCCTTTTCTCTTTTAAAACACAGACTCCCACTTAATTGTTACTGTCTCTTTCTTGCTGTACTGTAGTTTTCTTCAATCTAAGGCCTGGTGGCTTGTGGTGGCCTCCATCAACTCTGTGCCGCTCCCTGACTATTTTGGGGGCCTATGAGAAGTTTCAGCCAAAGCTTATAGGTTTGCACAGTTCCTCTGGAACCATGTGGAGATGATCATTCTCACCATTCTGTGCTGTCCAAGCACTCCTTTAAGGGAAACGGAGCCCTTTTGCACTCCTGCAGCATCTTGGAAAGCATGCACAGAGTGCTGGAAAGGGTACTATACCGGCAGCCACTGATCCTGTCATTGAAGCTACAGAGGGACTGGCTGACTCACCAGTCCAAGATGCTCCTCCTGCCACTGCTGCTTCCACTCCTCCTCCTCCAGGCTCAGCTGCTGTGCTGTGACGGAGAGAGAGAGAGAGAGACCAAGCACGCCTGCCTGGCCCAGTCGCAGCCTGTATGCCACTTACTGCTGGCCCTCCTTCAGCACCGAGTTACCCAGCTGTCTCCTTTCCTGGTTCTTTCACGCTTTTCTGGGAGACGAAGCAAGACAACACTATAGCTTGCCTCCCAGAAAAGCGTGAAAGAACCAGGAAAGGAGACAGCTGGGTAACTCAGTGCTGAAGGAGGGCAGTAGGAAGTGACATACAGGCCGCGATTGGGCCAGGCGTGCTCTCTCTCTCTCTCCCCCCCCGTCACAGCACAGCAGCTGAGCCTGGAGGAGGAGGAGTGGAAGCAGCAGTGGCAGGAGGAGCATCTTGGACTGATGAGTCAGCTAGTCCCTCTGCAGCTTCAATGACAGGATCAGCTACTGATCCTTCCTATTACCCTTCCCAGTACTCCTCCTGGTAGGCAGACAGGGCAAGAAGGGAAAGTGGGCTGCCGTGTGTGGCCTCTGAACAGTCTGCGCTCTCTTGCCATCATGCTGCAGCAACTGGGCCTGGAGGATGAGGCGCAGAAGCAGTTGTGGTGAGTGGTGTCCCCAACAGCCATCTAGATGCACATGGCATCTCAACATAGAAGGGGCAGGGCTTGTAATAGGGGGAAGGGAGTGGGTGGCAAGGGTGAACAACTGATTCTTCACCATCAGCTTCTCTGCTGCATATTTGTATGGCTATGATGGAAACAATGCTAGCTTTGATAGCAGTAGAGAGTCCCTGCATGCCATGAGCTTCCTGTAATGAATCTTCATATATATATATATATATATATATATATATATATATATATATATATATATATATAAAATTCTCTAAAACATACCCGTGGCTAATCCCATGTGTGGCAGCTCTTGCAAGAGTTTGGAGAGCTGCCAGATAGCCACAGGGACAGGGAAGAAAACAGCCATGGTGGCTGGCAGAGGCGGCCTGCTGGTAGAGCTGCGCCAGTGGGATGAGGAGGTGAAGCTGCGCCGGCAGGCGGAGGCCTCTGGCTGGCTGACAGGAGGAGGTGGTGGATGGGCGGGAAAGTAAGCGCTGGTGGCCAGCTGGTGAGAAAACGATGGTGGCGGTGGGTGGGAGAAAACAGCTGGGCCAAACTAGAGGTGCAGATGCTCTGTGCCCGGGCTAGCTAGTTTAGTATATTAGTATAAATATTTGTAGTGGTATACAATTTTGGGTCATTTAAATAAAAATAGGGTTATTCAGCCTTGATTCCAGAACCACACACCCCCACACCTAAAACATAGTTTACTATGGGGAAAATTGGTTCTGAGTTAAGACATTTTGACTTAAAATACAGTTTTGCGGAACCAATTTGTCATAATTCTAAGGACTGCCTGTAGATAGATATTGGAGATACAGCAGGCAGAAATCCATCATATACATCAATAGCAAGTGGGTGGTGACGTTGCACCTGTTGAATTTCTGCCTTGATGCATGCCATTCCAGCCTAATGTATAGATGAAAGACCAAGGTACAGCATGGATACTCTCTGCCTAATTTATAAAACTAATATAGTATGTGTGACTGTATAAATTATTTTCTGCTGGCATGGTGCAGACATTAGGGTGACTACTTTGACTTGCAGTCTCCATGCTTTTTAGAGCATGAGTGAAAATTGTAAGCATCTGAATTCTCATCGTAAACCAAAGGGATTTTGATATTTTATCTCCTTTGTATGAAGGGAGTGGTTATTACTTACTCAAGGAATTTTGTGTGAGAAATACCTTCACTGGCTAAGGCTCATAAGAATGAGCTCAAAGTGTGGAAAATTAAGTCCCTCCTAGCATGCATTGTGTTCTTTTGAGCTGCAAGCCACCTGCTGTAATAATGCCAGGGCCCGTTAGCTTTACTTAAGATTTGGAAGTTTAGCCTCTTCTTTCTGGTGTTATTACAGTTTATGGGTTTTCAAAAATGTGAAATGTGCTTTTTATTAGAGTGTGTGGTCTTTGAAAAAGTCTGTAAGATATTCATTATACGTGTCCCAAATCCCCAGAAAAATGGGAAAATGTAGGACAACCCTGGGGTGTGGACCTACAGTCTAAAACGTCATTATAAGCCTAAACTTATAGTGAGCTCATTGTTTAGTACTTCACAATTTCTCTTAGTTCAATACTTTACAATGGACCTGCTCAGATGTCACGTGAAGCCAATATTATACCTTGGCTTTCTGTGGTGACACCAAGCCTTGAGAGCACACATTTCCTCTCCCTGATTTGCTCAAGGCTTGGAAGAAGAAGGAAAACTATCTATATTTATATTCCACCCAAAACTTGTGTCTCTGAGCAGTTTACAATGAAGAATTCTGCTTCCAGTTGTAGTTAAGAAGCCCAAGATTGCTTAAGAAGTTCTGAACTGACCGATTCTGGTTTATTCTGTCCAAAGTTGCAAAATAAACCATGATTTGAACTTGACTTCAAACCTTGGGTTGAGATGGTGGTTTTATTTTTCAATTCCCACAACCTTCAAGGGCATAAAAAAGACATAGAGGACTGAAGAGAGAGTGAGGTTGTTGAAATGTTTGCTTCCCCTGCTGTGCATGTGGAGTGTTGTTTGGCATGTGCTGCGTTAGTCAGGAGATCAGTCAGTGAAAGAATTTAAACAAAAATTGTAATACACTATGATTACTTAACAATACTATGTAAGTTTTTTTTTTGTAAATGATTCACTAGACAACTCCTCTCTTTGGCTTCTATTCTAGAATGTTAAGGTCATCTTATAGTTCCTTTTTTTTTTTTAAGGTCAAACAGCGACCGTGGTCACTGCTTCTCTTCCATTTAGAAAACCCTGCAGTTATAGCAGGCATCCAGTTGGAGAAACTTTGCTAAGCTACTATTCTTAATCCTGTCTACTTCAGGGCTAGGGACAAGCAACCCTTTCTTGCCTTGCTAACATCTTGCCTTGCTAATATAAGTTGCCTGCTTAACCGGTGCCATAAGGAAGTGGCATTCTTGACTTCATAGAACAGTTAGCATTGTCTCCTGTTAACTGAGCAAGGAGGCACCTTTTTAAAAGTGGCGATTCTCTTTATTTAGTGGGGGGTGGGGAGTAACTTGCCCTATTCCTCCCTAACACAGCATCCCTCAAGTGGCTGTTGTTGGTGTCTATCTTTTGTTTCTTTTTTAGATTGCAAGCCCATTGGGGACAAGAAGCCAATTTTGTTTGTTTGTTTGTTTGTTTCTAAACCACTTTGGGAACTTTAGCTGAAAAGTGGTATTTAAATACTCATCATACACACTATTTTACTGAGGTCATTTGGCCCTAGAACATCTCTCTCCCCCCCCCCCCATCCCTTAATTTGAGCCAGGGTTTGCTGCCAGGGCTGAGTTTGAAAACATAGGGAATAATGTTAGTGCTTTAAAAAACAACTCCTCCTGGGGCCCTTTTGGGACCTACCAGGAGGGGGCAAGCAACCATGTTCCACTGCTTGACACTTATAAATCTTTTCCCATCGAGTCCCTGGAAATGGTACCAGTTACTCCTGGGATTTGTAGTCTTTTCTGAGGTTGCAGCAATGGTTGTAGCCTCAAAAATAACTATAGATTTCAGGAAATGGCACAGAAGCACCCGTACCATTTCCTTGGACTCTATGGGAAAAGGTAAAAAAGTGTCCTTTTAAAGTCAAACCATGGGACACAGCTACTTGCTCCCTTGTGGCAAGAAAGGAAGGGAAAAAACTTTCTCCTCACTCCTGCTAGTCCTAAGAAGTAGTTTGAGAAGTGGGAGGTAAGGGTTGAAGTTGGTCGAAGCAAAGCTTTGGAGACCCGAAGGGTTTGGCCCAGTTTGTTTCAGTTCTACCCCACTTTGCCCCCCTCCAATACGGCACTCCTAATTCAGACCGAAGGGGGTCAAAGCAGGCTGAACTTGAGTAGACCTCCCCAAAGCTTTGCACAGCTCTAGTGGCTGTTGACAGCAGTGTCAACTCTCCCTATCTATAGGATAGTGATTGCTTCAGGGATTTGGGAATGTTCCTTGGAAGCCTTTATTTCTATCCTGTTGTTGGAGTCTGGGACTGACATTTTCTGTAATAAATGCAGATGATTATGCAAAGTATTCTTTGGCAAAGGCTCTGTTCAAGATAGGAGCAGACAGGAAAAATATTCACATGAGAAAGCCTAGAATTAACACTGGCTAGTGCCAGATGTAGTTATACCACCTAGATATAACAGGTAGACTTTTTAGCCTTGAGAGGCAATTCTTTTTTTCTTAAATAATCAATAGACTGAAGTTTTGAATTAAGGACTGTTGCATTAAGGGGGAAAACAACAACTGTGTATTAATAAAGTTTCCTTATGGGCTTGCTTAGTCCACCTTAAGTGGCGCAGCAGGGAAGTGCTTGACTAGCAAGCAGAAGGTTGCCGATTTGAATCCCTGCTGGTACTATATCAGGCAGCAGCTATATAGGAAGATGCTGAAAGGCATCATCTCATACTTCATGGGAGGAAGCAATGGTAAACCCCTCCTACCAAAGAAAACCATAGGGCTCTGTGGGCTCCAGGAGTCGAAATTGACCAATTTTCCCCATAGTAAACTATGTTTTAGGTGGGGGGGGGGTTGGTTCTTGAATCAAGGCTGAATAACCCTATTTTTATTTAAATGACCCAAAATTATATACCACTACAAATATTTATACTAATATACTAAACTAGCTAGGCCGGGCACAGACACTTTACCTTTACCTATGGGCTTGCTTAGCAGAATTAATTTATAATTTTGGTTGCTTTTCTCTCTCTTCCTCCCCGCTAGATACAAACATACTTTCCACAATGTTTGGTGGATATTATGATATAGAAGCATTTGAAGATGATATTTACTGTGAAGATTCCTCGAGTGAAACAAGTGTTGATAGTGAGGTGGAATTTCATCTTTACAGTCAAGTCCATTATGCGCAAGCCCTTGAGGATGTCAGTGAACAAGAAGAAACTGAACAAGTTGAATTTTTGCAGAAGCAGAGTTCAATCAGTAAACAGGATCAGAAAAATAATTTTGTTGTAATTTCCGATAGTGATGATGTTCACATTACAGATAGTCCAGATATCATCACTTTGTCTGATACCCCTGATGAAGACAGCATTTACAAAAGCAAACTCCAGAAGGTATCAGTTCCAAAGTCCCCAACACTAGGAAGGAAGTACAGTCTTGCTGATTCTGTCTCATCAGAACCTACAAGAGATTCTGCTTGGATTACCCTGAATTCAAAGGGACTGGCTCCAGAAACTTCAAGGAAAGAAAAAAGGACAAATCAGAAGTCTGCCTCCTTCCATCATGATGATATTCGTATGATTCACAAGATTCTAGTAATAGAGGACAGCTCTACTGAGGAGGATGCAGATGATGCGGCAAGCACAGCTTCTGAAAGTGATAATGTGGAGAGTTGGATGCTCTTGGGTGGTGCTAGAGATGACAAAGATGATAGTATCTTGTTAAACCTTGAGGGCTGTGAAACTTCAGTCAGTGAAGGTTAGTATTTGTTTTTACATCTATATTCTGCTCTTCTATTGCAAAGCCCAGAGGGATGTACATGGTTATGTTTATCCCCACAACAACCCTATGAGGTAGGTTAGGCTGAGAGAGAGAAGTGACTGGCCCAGAGTCACTCAGGGAATTTCATGGCTGAATGGGGATTTGAACTCGGGTCTTTCTAGTGGTTAAAGTGAAGTGATTAAAGTTCTGGTCTAAACACTGCACCACACTGGCTTGCAAAAGCTAAGTTATATTGGGTAGAAATCAAATCCAGGCCTTCTACGTGGCAAGCGAGAATTCTACCACTGATTCACCAATGAACCACCAATGCGCACATGTTTTTGTGGATAAAAATTACTATTAAGCAATCTGGCTGTCATGATGGAAACAATGAAGATAAGCGAAAAATACCAGGAGTTAATCAAAATGAGAAATGATGCTACAGGTGAACCCTGTTATCTGCAAGGTTCCATTCTCTTCTACAACCACGGTGAATGGAACTGTGGATAATGGGGCATTTTGGCAATGGGAATGGGCGTTAGGTTCCTGGAAAATTAGCCAGAAAAGAAAAGTGAAATAAAGTGCACTTCTCTGTGGGTCTCCAGCTATCCAGTAATCCCCCCTCCATTACCAAGTTCCTCATTTCCCCATTTCTGTGAAAAATCGTTGGGTAAAATGCTTTTTAAAAAACCAGATGAACCACAGCTGGGCTTGACTTCCTAGGTGGATAATGAGGTTGGGTGGCAATTGGACGACTGTGGGTATGCAAAACTCTGAATAGCAGTACCACGATTAACAAGGTCAACCTGTACTATATAAAATAGTTGTGGCTTTATCTGACTCCACTAAAAAAAAAGAGCATGTGGTGTTTGAATAGTTTTTTAAAAACACAACACAACACAGTTTAATTCTTTGTCTTTTTTCTTGGAAGTAAATCCTAGTGGTGCTTACTCTCAGGGAAATGTACATTGGACTGTAGCCTTTATTGTTTTGAGTGTGCTACTGTAATTCACACTGCAGCCATTGTGGGTCTGCAGCAAAATTTGGATATCCAGAAGAGAGAATAAGGATTGAAAAGCCAATAGTTGGTCACAAACAAATACAATTTAGAACCCTACAACTGAAAGCTAACACTTAAATGAAACAAGCACTCCTGAAAAAATGTACTAAGAGAAAGAAGTAATTTCACTGAGCCAAATGCTACAGTTCTTAGATGATTAAAGACATTTTTGCATACTCTGTGGTAACAAATGTGAGTTTGATGCTGTTTGTACATATGGAGGGAAATGAAGTCAATCCTGCCTCTCTGGCATACATGCCTGTAATATACTTGCAACCAGAAATGGGCATTTGCTTTCTAAATGCATTATGGTTTCATGAATAAATGTAAATATGTTTTGGGTATGCCTGCGGTGGGGAAGGGAGGAATGAAACTGTCCTTAATCTTCTCTCACACTTGTCATTTGATTAGCATATACTTTTTGGTATGCCAAAACTAAGTTTCCAGGTTCCTATTGAGGAAAGGCAGAAGAGATGAGGTAGGTGCGAAAGCCAGAATTCAGAAAAATAACATCCAATAAAAAGTAGTCTTCCACAGCATATTTTTAGCACTATATGTGAAATTGAATGTTTGTAGTCACAATTTTGTTACCATAATATATTGGCCACTGTGATAGACCACATTTAGATTATCTTTAAAGAACGAACAATATGTGAGAGTGCTTCCTTTGTGAGGGGTTTAACTTCTTCCCTCATGGCAAATTGGTTTGAGTGATCCCTTCATACTGGGTCTGCAAACCACAATTTGATCCTGGATTATTATCCTAGTTTGGAAAGATTTATTAAACTATAGTTTCCCTGGTTTCGGTATCATGGCAAACTATGGTTCGATTAAAAGAGGAAGTGAGTGGTTAATCCGTGGACCAAGAGGAGGAGCTAAGGGGAGGATGGACCACATCCATGCTTTATTTATTCATGAGCTTCTTAAACTTGGTCTTGAGAACTGTCAGTGAGGCCTTGCTTTCCTTCTGACAGAAAAACACATCTAATTACCATAATAGAGTTTTCTTGGTACTCAATTTCTCTGTCCTGCTATGATTGTGAGATGATGCATTTTAGTAAGTTTTTCTTATTAGCCATTAGGGGTGTGCATGGTCCGGAGTCCCCCCCTGGGGGGTGGTAGTACTCCCCCCCCCGCCGCTCTCCCCCCTCCGGCGTTGGTTGTTTCAAGCACCTTCTTGGGGCGGCAGAGTTCCTCCCTGCCGCCCCTGCCCCCGTCGTTTGTTAAGGCTTAAAGAGACTAGCGCTAGCAGCGCGCATGCGGCCTGCGCGGCACATGTGCTTGTCTGTGACACTGGCGCGCGCACACCAACATCAAAGATGAGCGCACGCAGGGCGCATGTGCGCCGCTAGCGCTAGTCTCTTTTAAGCCTTAACGAACGACGACGGGGGCAGGGGCGGCAGGGAGGAACTCTGCCGCCCCAAGAAGATGCTTGAAACGACCAGCGCCAGAGGGAGATGAGCGACCGGGGGGGGGTAAGTACTACCACCCCCCCGCTTTAAGCGACATGCCCCCGCCCCTCCGGACTGCCGAACCGGTCCGGAGTTCTGTAATAGTGTGCCGAACCGAACCATGCACGCTACTATTAGCCATTAGGTGTAAACATTGGGTGGCATCAGAGTAAGATATGTGTGAGTGGAACATTTCCACTTACACATGGGGGAAAGAGGAGCAAATTCCACTGATTTTCTCCCCGTCCCTCTGCAGCTCTGTGTCTACCAAAAATATGTCCCCGAGGATCCAGCAAC
Organism: Hemicordylus capensis; assembly: GCF_027244095.1. Taxonomy (NCBI): domain Eukaryota; kingdom Metazoa; phylum Chordata; class Lepidosauria; order Squamata; family Cordylidae; genus Hemicordylus; species Hemicordylus capensis. Next base: position 145,893,479 of record NC_069658.1, read on the forward strand.
CCTATTTTCAGTGGGCAAAGGGGCCGTGAGAGAAGGGGGAATCAGTTGCTTTCCCCCATGTATGTGCATTCCACTCATGCACATTTTACTCTGGATGCTTCCTATTATTTCATGAGATCTAGATTTATGGTAGTTAAGGTTAAAGCTCTGTGAACTGTGTTATTTCAGACATATGGGGGTGCTTTAGCTTCTAAAATTTGAAATCCAAAATTATATCAAAGCCCAGTTTTGGCTTCCAAAAAATGTTTCAGAATGTATGACTGTGGCTATGAAAGGAGAACAATTCTTTATTATTTTACTTACGTTCAACAGTGAACTTGCTAAATAGTTACTGTTTATGTTTAAAATAATATTGTTTTGTTTAATAATAAGTATAGCTCAACCCGCTCAGAGCATCTACATGCTAGTTCTTGATTGCTCCCCTCACACCCTGCCACAGCCCACCTCACCTCAGAGATCTCTCCACCCTCACATGAGCCGCACATCTGCTCCTTCCCCTCCATCCTGTTGCTTCCATCCCCCTCACGCTTCTTGGTCACTCCTCTATCCCTTTACTCCATCTCCCTCACCCCTCTTGGTTGCAGCTGCAGTGTTGCTGGCACCTATAGGCCAAGCTGCAGCCCCCTATCCCCAGAGACCTCCCTACCCTCACCCGAGTCCCGCTCCTCCCCACAGGAGGAGGAACAGCAGCAACAACAGTGGATGACTGGGCCCTTCCTTGCTGCCAGCACTGCCATGGCTGCTTGTTCCCCTCAGGCCACTGACAGGCCCTGGGCTGGTCCCTTGCCTGCCTGCCTGCCTGCCTCCCTCCCTCTGCCAATGGCCTCGGTAGCCCCAAACAGCAGCAGTGGTTGACTGGTCCCTTCCATGCTGCCAATAGGCGCTGTCATGGCCGCTCGTTCCCTTTAGGCCACTGACAGGATTGGGCCTGGCCCTCGTCCTTTCTTCTTTCTCTCTTCTCCTCCCTTCTTTTTCTCTCTCCTCCACTTGCTCTTCCCTTCTGTCTTTCTTCCCCTCCCTTTTCTCTCCCTCCCTCCCTCCCCCTTTCTGAGTTAACAGATATTGCTTCCTCATCTAATTCCTCATCAATAGCAGCCTCCTTCTCCTGAAGGGGCTCTTTCCTTCCTCACGACCCCTCTTTTTGCAGACCCCTGCCCACTATCCATATATCATCATCATCATCATCATCATCATGGCCGCTGGCAATGGCCACTGTGAGGAGGAGGCAGGGGGACAGTGGCAGGGCTAGCCCAGCTGCGGTGAGGATGCTACGGAGGGAGCAGCAGGATCATGGCCGCTGTGAGGAGGGGACGGGGGTGGCAGTGGCAGCCGGCCTAGCCCGGCTGCGGCGAGGAGTTTGTGGAGGGGGCGGCGGGCCTGGCTGCGGCAAGGCGGCGGACTTGGCTTTGGCGCGGCGGCAGGCCTGGCGGAGGGGGCAGCGGGCCCCGCTATGGTGGGCTGGTGGCAGGCAGCTGCAGTGAGGAAGTGGCGGCAGAAACCGTGAACTGTGGCCTGGGGGGGGAGAATCGGCCTGGCGGGGAGTGGGGGGGAGAAGTGGGCGGGTGTCAGGGAACAGAGACTGGGGTAGAAGCTGGGGCAGAGGGCTTGTGGGGAAGGGGAGTGTACTACCACACAGATGCTCTGCTGTGCGGGATCAGCTAGTATATATATATCCCTCTTCTCTACAATCAAGAACATCTTCCGACCAGTAACAGTTGCCTTCCAACTGACCTTAACCACCGCATGCTCACCCTCTCTTTCTGCATATGTAATCCCCACTGCCCAATCACAGTGCCCCAGGCTGTTCCTCCCTATCTGATTATGGAATCCCCACTTCCCAATCAGGTGCTCCTGCTCACGAACTCTTGTGAGAGCTGTCATGCACGGGTTTAGCCATGGGTATGCCTTAGAGAATTAACTATATATGGTAGATACTATGAGTTCTCTTACTGAGCAGCCTGCTCAAAAAGGACACCCCCCCCAACTTAGCACAGTTTAGATCGCTTTTAAAAAGCATTAGACACATTCATAGAGGAATGTGTCTAATCACTAGCTCTTGGTCACGTTGGCTTTGTAGATCCTCCATGTTCAGAGAGAGTATAACTTTGAATGACAGTTGTAATCTCAAGAAGTTCCCCCATTTCCTCTTCTCTCGCTTTCTACCCCCCACCCCCAATTTCTTCCTTCTCTGTGTGTGCGCCTCCCTCCCACAAATTATTTCCTTCCTTGGCAGCTGCTTCCTCTTTCCTCCTGGCAAAACACTATGAGCGATCTAGATACAGCCACCTCTTAAAGCTGCCACCAGCCTCTGAGAAACAGAAATCCAGCAAATGTATGTGGTCCTCTATCTATTTCCTTCTTCCTCCACACTGAGGTGAAGCTTCACCCGGTGCAATCCAGCCTGCTAGTCAGCTGTTTCTGCAGGAGGAGGAGAATGGTGGGGTGGGGAGAGAGCCAGAGCCTCTTCACCACCCTAAGAACCACCAGGTCAGACTCTGTGAACAAGAGCTGGAAAGGCATTGTTGCTCTGAACCACCTTGAGTTGAGTTCCCTGCCGCCTCCCCGGCTTCTTGCCAGCTGAAGCTGCAGTGAGAGAAGTAATGGAACTTCTCAGGGCCATGCTGACCTGGTGGTGGTGGTGGTGGTGGTGGTGGAAACTCTTCCAGGTCTGTTGCCCTGAGCACCTGGAGCTGGCTGGCCCAGACAGGAAGGAAGCAAGCAGAGTGTGCCAAAGCAGTCCTAGCACCCATGGAGGGCACAGGAGGAGAGAGAGAGAGAGAGAGATGTGGCCTGCCCTACCAAGCTTTGCTCTTTCACTCCCCGCTGGCTGACCAGCAGCCAGGCAGGGAACCAGCTCCTGCATTTCCAGGCAATGCTACCGCTGCTGCCTGTGCACCCACAGGGGCCTTTTTGAAGAGGTGCTGGTGCAGGGCACTGGGCAATGGAACAGGCAGCGGGCCAGTCACCCGCCCGTAATGCATGTGCTGCCTGGGGTGGAACAGTTGAGGTGGGTGAGCTTCAGTCACCTGATGGTGACCCGAGCAGCATGCACAGCACTGATGAGGTGGGCAGGGGAGCTGTGGACAAAGCTAACAGGCCAGCTCAGGCAATTCTTTGGCTTGCATGCTGATTTTTTTGCATGCCACTACTCAACAACATGGGTGTGTAGATGCTGGGGGAGGGGGCCGCCTGAAGTCAGAAAAGTGCTGGGTCTGAGACTTGTCCCCGTCTCACTTCATCCCTGTTTGTACTGTGCTACTGGGGGATCAGGTGGGAAAGAAGGTATGGACTCCAGTGACACCATTTTATGTGGTATCCTGTTGTCAGTAAGAGATGGCAGTATCTAGATCTCCCACAGTGTTTTACCAGGAGGAAAGAGGAAGATTTTGATTGCCTCTTCTTAGGGATTTTTTCCCCATCCACTTTTATCCAGGGAACTCAGAGTGAGGTAGATTAGGCAGGGAGATCATGTTTGACTCAAGGTCACTCACAAATGAGCTTCACAGCCGAGTGGGGATTTGAACCTGGATCTCTCTGATCATAGTCCAGCAGTAAGTACTGGGGCCAGTGTGGTGTAGTGGTTAGAGTGCTGGACTAGGACCAGGGAGACCCGAGTACAAATCCCCATTCAGCCATGATACTAGCTGGGTGACTCTGGGCCAGTCACTTCTCTCTCAGCCTAACCTACGTTACAGGGTTGTTGTGAGGAGAAACTTAAGTATGTAGTGAACCGCTCTGGGCTCCTTTGAGGAAGAGCGGGATATAAAATGTAAAATAATAATAATAATAATAAATACTGCAGCGCTCTGATTCTCTTGACACTGTGTGGGAGTACGATGGTCATAACTTCATTGGTAGTTTCCATAAATAGTCTCACAACTCATATAACTTCACCTCTGCTGATAGGATAAAGAGGTACTTTTAAAAGTGGTGGCTTTCTTGTTTTTAGAGGTGAATAGCAGTTATCCCTGTTCATCTCAGCGTATTGTTCTCTGTTGCTGGTGTGTCTCCTTTGTTCCCTTGCAGATTGTGAGCTCGACAGGGAACAGGCTTTTCTTCCTTTTTGCTATGTAAACCACTTTAAGAACTTTTTTTCTTGACAAGTGGGGCATAAATACTTTTACTAATAATTACAGCAAAGTCAAAATTGGAGAGAGAATGATCAGTTTGCCTTTTATCCCACACTAATTGCGGAAAATATCCGGCACTTGCTTTAAATTATGTCTTCATCTAAATAAAATTTTAATTAATGTATCACATTGAAAATCCCAGAGTTTGTCTCTGAAATCTCATTATGATTTTATTATATGGGTAGAGAGCTGTAAGTGCATGGTTGGGGAGAAGTAATCGGGGAAAGTAAGTTTTTATTTTCTATCATGTAGTATACAATTTTTATTTATTTAGGTCTGCCCTCTCAAAGAGAGCTCTTGGCATTGATTTGTCCAGATTGTGACCTCTTGGGAATTATGCTGCATTGTCATTTCTTGTGTAACAGCTGTAGTCTGCCTTGTATGAATGGAACAGAACAGGGTAGTGGTAATATTTGAGAGTAAGAACCAGGTGTTTCTAGCAGGAAGTAGTTTTCTTTATTTTGACTGCATTTCAAATATAATAAATGTTACTCTTTTTTTAGTCAACTGTTTTTGGAGCATATGTGAGAGAGTGTAGAACTAGATTCAGGCTTAATTGCTGCTGTAGGCTTTAAACCTTTTTAGTAGTTGCCAAATGAAAGTAAAAACCTGGTTGAGTTCTGTACTTTATCCATTCACATGAATTTTTGTCTGCTGCTATCATGGTCCTAAATAACCTTTTTATTCAGAGTCGACGTCATTGACTTTGAAACATCTGATAAGAGCAGTAATAGTAAAATCAAAGGTATTCAGATTTGGAATTTGTATTTTATTTATTTCTTTTTAAAATCTTCTGGATACTTTAACTTTTAAAGGTTATTTTTGACTTAGTGTTTTAATGTGTGAACAAGAAAAATGTTGAAATGCACTGTTTTATAACATTAATTGGCAATATAATAAATGGGTACCATACCCATCAAAATGGACAATTTCATGGTGGTGCTTTCTTATTTTAGATGTCTGTCGCTAGGCAGCATGCGCTTCTTTATGCATGTATTTTTACTGTGTTTGACTATAAACTAAAGTATTTAAAAAATCCTCTCTATAAATAATATGTGCAAACTGTAAATGGTGGGTAACATCCATAGCAATGTGTGCTTCTTCCTACCACTCTTTCCTGCAGCCCTGGTTGCAGAGGAACCCTCCAGCAATGGTGTGGGATGCCACACCAGTGACTGCAAGGGGGAGAAGGGCAGAGACACCTTCTGCTCCACTAGTGGATGGTGTGTCTATGCAATTTCTGGTATCCTCCCTTGTCCCCTGCAGCTTCTGCTGTGGTACTCCACACTGCTGCTTAGTGTCCCTTGATCCTTGGGAATAGCTTTTCTGGCTGCAGGGAGGTAGGTAAAGAAGGAAGAATGGCTTTTGCTAACTTTTGTTCTGCATGCATTGGTGTGGATGTTATCAAAAGATCCAAAGATGGTAGCTAATTCTTCACACCTGGCATGGGCATGTTGGCTTGGGTTTATTGAACAGAAGCACCATTCCCCACTGGCACATGGCAAATCTATTTTGAAAGTGAAGGGACTATCAAAAGCAGTTTGTGGTTTGCTTCTCTTCAAAGGAGGAAAACCAAAATGACAATGGGCATGCTCAAATCCTTGGGCTTGTTTTAAAGTAACTGTTTGGATCCAAGCCTGTGGTCACAATCCATCACAGAGTTAGGTATGTTTACATCTCTTGATATTGGTGGATTTAAACATGCATAATCTGTGATTATGGCTGTTTTGTTTAAAATGTCCTGAAAGCTGTGTGAAAACTGAAGCTTTGTTATCTTCTGGAAGAGCATTGTGAAGGTATTAAACATAGGCTTTTCAAACTCTTGCTCTGCTTAATATGCTTCCAGATATTTCCATAAACTACTCTTGTATTTGTTGCTTTTCCTAGTCTCCAAAAAAAACCTCTTTTGCATTTTGGTTTAATATTTCCTAAATTTGAACTTTCTGGTCATTTGAGACTATGTTCATTCAGTCTTTGCAAAGTAGTGACTTCTATCTTTTTGGCTTTCTTCCAGACATCTGAAATCCTGCAAGTTCAGTAAGGATGCTATTACCTCATTGCCATTCATTCCAAATATATTAATTTTCATCAGCTTCATATTAATGAGGCTGTTGGTTTCATAAAGAAATAGGTAATCCATAATGACAATTTCTCCTACTTCTTCTGTGATACATATGAACAATTTTGTTTTAAAGCCTCTCTAAAAATTCTTTTTAGTCACATAGGGGCTTTTTTTAGTCATGTAGGTTTTACTTTTTGAGCTATATATAGGCTGTGTTTCCCTTGGCTTGTTATTTTGTTAGTCTGTATAGAAATACAGTAACAATATTGTATTATTCCATAAATATGTTTTTGCAAGAGAAAATTGCATAGCTCTGATATATAAATGCGAGATAGATAATCTTTTCAGCTGTGAGAGTTGGCATCACTGTTCTCATAGAAGTCTGTTTTCAGTGCCGTAGCTCTAACCTAAGATCTGCCCATCATGAGGGGAACACGTCTAACATTTTTGCTATATATTGTTACCAGCGAATAGTATGACTTCTAATAGTATAACTGTATATAGGAATGAATTCCCAAGATGTGTCCAGAAACCAATAGTCTCCAACAGATTATTCTGAAAACTAATACGTTCAACTTAAAAAAGAAAAGCATATATATTTGGTCATTAATGATGCCACTAATTATGGACATTTTAAGTAAGACACACTGGCTGCTGTTTGACTTTATAAACAGTATCAAATTGAAATGCATTTTGGAGCAGTTGTTCAGCAGGCTGAAAACCTCACCAGAAGCTTTGGAGCCTTCTTGATAGTTTGGCTGCCATTTAAATAATATTTTTGGAAATTGATGCAATGTTTAAATGTTTTGACTTCATACATTATTTTCATGGTGCAGCCACTGTTGGCTGTATTCAGAATTTGTATTCTGAATACAGAATACAAATTTGTATTCCTGACATCCATCTGCTAATTTGAAAAATGACTAGTTTTTAGTCCTATCCAGTGTCAGTCTTGTTCCAAAAGTGATAAGGAACTTTAAACAAAGTTTAATGTTTAGAGAAGTATGTTCTGCCTCACGGACAAATTTTTGTCTTGTGCAGTAGCTGCTTTGCCACAAGAAAAGTTTAAACAGAAACAGGACATATTTTGTAAGAAAATACTTATTTGGATCATAGTGTGTAGAAGGTGTTTCTTTTCCAACTTATCAGAATTAACTTTAGAAAAAGATAAATTGAAAGTAAAAAAAATGAAGGGGAGATTTTGTAGGCAGTGACTGATTATGTGGACAGAGGTGGTTTCATACTGGTTATTACTGTAGAAAACTGAGAAGAAACATGGAATGCTGTGTGTTAAATCAGTTTGTTTTCTATCTGATAGCAATACCTTCTGTTCATATTGTGATTTAGAGTCTTTTCAATCATGGGTTAATGAGAATACACTGACTACACCCTTGTTTAAAGGTTTTTAAAAGCAGCTATTAATTTTTAGTCAACATCTTTTTGTTGAGCTCAACTGTACATGATGAAGCTCAGTATTGAGACGACAAAGTGTAGCTTTTGTTAGGATTCACCTCTTTAATATTAACATCAGAAATGTGGATGTTTTGATAGTATCAATTATACCGCTAATGTATACAAATGTTGGCGTCAACACAGAAATCATAGTCTCCTAATCTCTAATATTTTGGCATTAGCAGCCAGACTTCTACAACTTAAAAGCCTTTCACTGTGGTGCTATCCTTTAAACAAATGCTTCTTACCGATAGAAAGAACAGCAGAAACACGAACATACTGAGAAACAGCTTTTCAGCTGAAAGCTATCTATTTCCTTTGTTGATCTCCCCCCACCCCACCCTGTGAAAGTCTGCACTTGATATTTTGGAAATGCAGAGACATTGTCATGATATCCTAATAGTGTGGTGTATGTTTTTGACTTCCTGGAAAATCAGTTATGTTGTTCTTGCAGTAGGGAAAAGCTTTTTTAAATGCTACCTCTTCTATACCTTCAGACTTTTTTCCCCCTGAAAACACTACTTTAATTGGAAAGACAGATTTAAAGATTCTTAGTTGAATAATAAAAGAAACAATACCTGCTTGATTAAAAATATATGTATCTTGGTTCTTTGTGTAAAGTATTAAAATTTTACATCATCTCAGTTTCTGAAATTGAATCATTTAGAAGAAAAAGTATTTACCAGGTGGCTAACGAAACCATTATTCCTGGAACAGAATTCTACCTGGAAAACACTACACACCATCAAGTTGGTTTTTAAGAATAGCTGCTTTCTCTGTTTTAGTCACTATTATAATCATTTTTTGTTGATGCTGTATTAAATTTCCACACTTCCAGTAAATGTTTACTAGAGTAGAGAGAAGCTGATCCTCACTGCAAAATGTTTTGATCCTATCCAGAACATTTTGATCCTATCCAGTGTTATATTCATTTAATAAGGTCAGCTGGAATCTTATTGCATGAAACCTAAACGTTTGTTTAAATAAGACTAAAATGGGCAGACATCTTAATTTGAGAGTGTGTGAAACCTGATTGTGTCCCGCAAGATAACTGTATACTTATTTGTATATTTTGGGAACAATTTGTACTTTGCAGGATCAGAGCATAAGGACCAATCTACCTACATGAAGCAAAAATTAAGTTCAAAAACACTCTAATATGCATCTTTATCTTGTATACATTAGTATCTCAAAATGAGTACTGTAAAAGTTCCAGCAAGCAACCTACCATTAAAAAGTTCCACTCTGTTCTTAAGTTCTTCTAGTGGTAATTGTTATAGCTTTCTACTTCAAAGTATAAATATACGGGTTGCACGATGTCTCTTATTTTCAAAGACTGCTTTCTATGCCAGCATTTCATGTACCCTTAAAAAAGACTGGAATTTCTTATTTAAAAACTCATTGTGTCAAAATTAAATCCTGATTTGGCCATAGTACCATATAATAAAAGGGGCACATGAGTTAGTCATTGCACCCCAAATTCAGAATTAAGACTGGTAACATAAAATGACCTCTGTCTATGCATTGCAGTGCTACTGAAGTGGTGGAAAACTTTGAAATCATGTAAAATGTTAGGCTTTTCTTGGAGAAGAATGGAAATTTTTAAATTTCCTTTTTCTTACTTTTGTTTGTAAGAACGTTAACATTATTTAAACACAGGGAGAGCTTTTTGTGCATGAATTATTATAACGCTATGCACCCTGGAGCTGTAATAAGCAGTGGGAATCCACCTACCCTTCACAAGGAACAGCACATGCATATGGATATTTGATTAAAGGAAAAAACTTAATCTTCTTTACGGTGTAATGTGGATACACTTGAATCTCTTGATTATTTTAAAAAAAATTAATAAAACTAATAAAGTTTGTGTAGAAATCTCTGGTGATCTAGACCAAGTATACCTGCAGCCTAGCATCCCCCTTTATCTGTACAGATTTCTCTGCCTATTGTGGACCTTGGCTTTAACTAATTTAAATTTCCCATGGCTTTGGGTTGCAGACTAGGTTTTCTGCAAGAGTGCCCATGCTTACATGGTCATATATTCTGGGTGACTTTTTCCCTTTTCCCTTTTTTGTCATATTGTTGATTGTAAAGAAGGGAATTTTTCTACTTCTCTCATCAGTTTGATCTTTCTTCCTTAACCCCATTTATTTATGTTCCTTATAGGCTTTGCATTGCTATTTGAAATTCAAGAATTGGTGGGAAAGCTAATTTTGTCTGTTTTTACATGAAATTTTATAAGTTAACAAAGAGTGTGAATGTTTTCATCTGCCCCTGTGGAAAACAAGATAAGACCAGTGCTGCAACTGACTATAGCAGTTGACAAAATACAATCTGTGACATTCATATTGTATTTGTTGAATGTTAAGGTGATGATGATATAATTATTTTATTCATTGGCTTTCAAGGCAAATGATCGTAAAAGGAAAGTGAGGAGTCTGACTCTATTAAAAAGTATAGAGAATAATAGCATAAAATAATCCAGCATATGATTCCAAATGAAAAGTAGATGCTAAAAGGTGGAATTCTCACTTGAACATTCTAAAAATAACATTCAGTATTGGTGGAAATGAGACTGAAATGGAAGGGAACCAGTGAAACTTTCATGTACTACTGCATTATTAGGCTTATATAAAATGTCCTGATGCCCTGTGATCTCCTGTGTTGTATCACAACACATTTAGGACGTTAGTATTTCCATCAATTGTATAAAAACTGAGTCTGTATATTCATGCCAGTATTTGTCTATTTTATTAAGAACATTAATGGGGATGGCCATTAATATAAACATTTATGAAATAGTCAAGTAAAATAGTATACACCCATGTTCTGGCCATCAAATATCAGTTCACATAAAAGAGTTCTATTAAAGGCTAGTATTTAATATTACATTGGTGATAATATTTAAGAGTTAGCTACTGTGGAAACACTGTTTTAAAAGAACATTCTTGTACTTCAATGCTAAATGCACATTTTTATTTTTATTTTTATTTAATTAATTTATTTTTATTTTTACATTTATATCCCACTTTTCCTCCGAGGAACTCAGGGTGGTGTACATGCTTGTTTTATCCTCACAACAACCCTGTGAGGTAGGTTAGGCTGAGAGATACATGACTGGCCCAGAGTCACCCAGTGAGTTTCATGGTTGAATGGGGATTCAAACTCGAGTCTTCCCAGTCCTAGTCCAACACTCTAACCATTATGCTATGCTGGAAATTTTCTTGGAAATGAATGGAATTTTCAAGTAAATTCATTCATGATCAGGGTATTGCAGCAATGATTTATTTTGCAAACTGTCATTCTTCTGAAAAAAACTTAAAACAGATTTAGATCTTATAGAATTAAATACTAGTTCAGATAAATTTAATGATGAATGTTGGTGCTACAGATTGGTGTCTGACCATTTGTTAGTTGTCTGGTATAAATCATCAGCTCTCCCCCTTCATTTACTCTTTCAATTTTCCCCTTCCTGCTATATGTGCTGACCAAATTCTTAGTTTTTTAAAAAATGTAGTAATATACTCTCAAGTTGTAGATGAGGCCTTCCATTGTATTACCTGACAGTTTCATCTTTAGAAGTCTTTGTGCTTTTATCTATCACAAGTCTGTACTTGCCAACCAATATTTGTTTGGTTTTGCCAAGTTATCTTTTATTCTCCCCTTTAAATAAACAATATCAAACTAGACCTTTATAAATAATGAGAGTATGCAACCAAGTAGTGTTTGTATTCCAGAGTTGTGTGACTATGGGGTTTGTGTTTTTACCTAAATATATCTGTCTTTTACTCAACTATTCAAATTATTTTATGCAAAGCTTGATAAACTGTTTTTGGGGTTTTTTTAAAAGAACTAGCACAAAAATGCATGTGTTATAACTATAGTCCTGGTTCATGCAGTCATTTAAAACTAGGTTTAATGTAGGTTACTGACATGAGTGTGATTATGTGAACCCAGACCAAGGTGGTTTATGGCCTGAGAGGAATCTGAATTTTCCACCTTGTTATGTGTTCACAGAACTATGCTACTGTTGGTAACCCACATTAAACCTAGGTTTGAATGATTGTGTGATAGTATTGAAAATGACCATAATATTGAAAATGGACAGAAGAGGTTCTGATGTTACAGTAAAAGTTAATCTTTGGATAATTATGCTCAGTAACTAAAAATTGTTGACCCCTTCATAGGAGAATATTGCTTATATCTAAAGAAAGTTAATCCTGACTAAGCAGCATTGAAATCAATGGAACTTGAGTTAGTCATAACTAACATCTCTCAATGATTTCAGTCGTGCTTACTGAGTATTCACATTCTTGGATTACAACCCTGTATAATCAGTGCTGAACTGATTAAATTCTGGAAAATAAAAGCATGACAAAATCACCTAGAGGCCTTATAAACATTTATCATGGTCCACTCAGCTGTGTATGGTACAGCTTTTGCCAAGTTATGCGGATCAGTGCCTTGTATTGAAAAACTCCATTGCCCTCATGCATGAATGCATGGAGATAATGCATGCATGGGGCATGCAAGTTCCTTGTATGGAACTTTCTTAGTGTTGTTCCTCCTTGTGTAAAAGGGTGCTGCATCCAGAACCAAGGAGATACATCTGATTATCAGTGGAGCGCTGGCCACCTGTAAGGGGAAAAGGTGAATGCAGGCACTCCATCTTGATACTCAGAAGTGGGAGCAGCCTGCTGCTGTACATAATTCTTACCTGTTAAAAAGAGAAGTAGAAAATACTTAATAATCCAATATTTTATGCAGTGTATGTTATTTAATCTACACAAGTAGCAGTTTGTAGTTGTTTGGCTCAAAGAAGCGATGGCAAGACCATTATTTAAAAAGTCCTCCCTTGATCCCTCCAACCTGGACAACTATAGACCTATTTCTTACCTTCCCTTTTTGGGCAAGGTGCGGTGGTGTCCTGGCTGCAGAGGATCATGGATGATACTGATTGAAAGACCCCTTTCAATCCGAATTCCGTTCTGGATATGGGACTTAAACTGCCCTGGTCGTTCTAGTGGATGACCTGTGCCAGGAGCTTGAAAGGGGGAGTGTGTCCCTGTTGGTTCTGCTGGACCTCTCTGTGGCATTTGATACTATCAGCCATGGTATCCTTCTGGACCACCACTCGAGTATAGGGATTGGAGGTACTGCTTTGGAGTGGCTTTGGTCTTTTCTTAGGGAGCGGGTCCAGAAGACGGTGCTCGAGGACTACTGCTTGGCACCTTGGCCATTGGCCTGTGGGGTCCCGCAGGACTCGGTTTTGTCCTCATGCTGTTTAACATCCAGATGAAACCGCTGGGAGTGGTAATCCGGGGACTTGCACTGAGCTGTCAGCAAGCAGTATGAAGACACTCAGCTCTACCTCTCCTTATTACCTGATGCTAGGGAGGCAGTGGGTGTCCTGAATCAGGGTTGGAGGCAGTGATGGGTTGGATGTAGGCTAATACACTGAGATTGAATCCAGGTACGTTGGAGGTGCTCTTGGTCAGTAGGAGAGCCAATCAGGATAAGGGGATTAGGCCAGTTCTGGATGGGGTTGCACTCCCCCTGAAAGAGTAGGAGCACAGGTTGGGGGTATTGCTGGATCGAGCTCTGCTTTTGGAAGCTCAGGTGGAGGCAGCTTCGACTAGTGTGCCAACTGCATCCCTTTCTTGAGAAGGCAGATCTGGCCACAGTTACCCATGCCTTAGTCATGTCATGGCTGGATTACTGTAACATGCTCTACGTGGGCCTGCGCTTGAAGAATATTCGAAAACTTCAGCTAGTGCAAAATGTGGCAGCTAGGATTTTATTTGGAGCTGCCCGCTGGGATCAGATTGCACCCATTTTGAAAGAGCTACCTTGGCTGCCAATTTGTTCCTGGGCCCAGTTCAAGGTGCTGATTTCTACCTTTAAAGCCCTTAACAGTTTGGGCCCCAGATACCTGAGGCCTGCTCCCAAGGGTTTCTGTCCACTTGACAAGGTCATCGGAGGGGGCTCTGCTTTGTGGGCCGACAATGAGGGTGGCTCGTCTGTTGTGCACATGGGGCAAGGCCTGCTTAGTTATTGCCCCCAGACTTTGAATGCTCTCCCGGTGGGCATCCCTCCTCAATTTCCATCACGGTTTTTAGTAAGCAAGTGAAATCTCGGCTTTTTACCCAGGCTTTTGTGTGTTGTTTTTGTTGACATTTTTGTTGTTGTTTTATGGTCATATTGTGTATGTTTTTTAAACTTTAAATTAGATTTGTATTTTTATATTCCAATTTAATATTTTTATTGTGTCACTTTTATTAGTCTTATATTTTAAATGTTTTGTAAACTGCCTTGGGATTGTTTTAATGAAAGGTGGTATACAAATTTAACAATAAATACTTTTATAATTGTACATGGAATACATTTTCTTGCATGTGCTGTATGTGTGTCCTTTGGATTGTGAGGTAAAAAACCAGTTTGACAATTAAATTATGCTTCTAGGTGGTATGTACAATTATAGAAAGGAAAAAACTTACACAGTGTAGCCCTGGTGGTCATATTTATCCAATGTCCACTGTTAGACTGACATGTATTTATATTTCTGTCTTACAGAAGAAAAAAAAAGTTAAAAGGATTAGATAGGGTCTGCACACTGTTCAGGGAGACAATGATAGGATATGAGGAACAACATTCAGAGCAGTTCACTGAAGCAGAGAGAAAAATCAGTTTACATTTGTAGTATGTGAGTTCTTAAAATATTCTCATGTAAAGAGGATTGTTGCCAATTTGTATAACGTTATGAGTTAAATTCTTTATGATGCAGAGCTGTTACACACATCTCTTTCAGACATCTGAAGTGACAGTGTGTGGGGCGGAATGGGGAACATATTCTAGCTATCAAATATAGCTTGTTGGAACAACTGTTCTTATACATTTATTTACAAAACTAACTTTATCCTATTTAAATGAATGTATTGTACAGATATATAATTCTGCAGGTCTGCATAATGGAATGATCAGATATGATTTTAGATCAAAACGGTTTTCATAGCATAGTTTTGGACATTTTCACCCTTTCTCTCTCTCTAAAAAATGTAATTTTCTCAATTTTCTCAATAATTAACTTCCATGTTTCACAGGATTCTGTGTATATAACACTTTAAAATGCCGTCTTTGTGGTAAGATATTAACAAAGCAGTAACCTTAACTGTAGAAGTAATCTTAAATACCATAGTCCCATTCAGAAGGTTTGAAAATGTATTGTCAGGATGGGTTAAAACATTAAATGTGAATGTTTGCTGCACTTTTAAAATATGTGCTTAATACTGGATACTTAATTTGATTTTTTGAGTAAATGCTGCTTATGACTTCCAAGTAGCTTTAAAAATGCTACTAAGTTAAAGTTATTTGAGAACACAGATGCCTATCAAATTTATTAAATATTTCAGTGTACTATTGCCACCAGTTCTTGAGTGTTGAGTGTGTTCTAAATCTAGTATTAGATCTCTACAACAGCTAGAACAAAGTTTCTATGTAGCCATTCTTTCTTCTACCTTTCTGCAAAAAGACTGTCAAATGTATGGGACTAGCCCATTCTTTTGGAGTCGTTGAGCAGGGGGTGGTGGTGGGAGGAAATGATCTCAGAAGACTCAAAGGAATTCTTTAAACTTCTAGCAGGGCCAAGGGGTCAATGTCAGATTTAGTCATGCTGTTATTTTAGCCCAGTCGTCCAGAGAGATGGCTGAAAAGTGAGTCTTTTATTTCTTTTTTGTGTGATTATTAACAGGATTAAATGTAAGCCATTGTGTACTTAGTACCAATTAGTTTCTCATCTGAGAGGTTCATTATGATTTTTTTCAGTCTTCTTCTTGTAATATTTTTTTTAAGTGTCTGATCATGTTTGAGAGTGAAAGGAAACATTTTTAGAGCTGTGTCTTTGCGATAGTGTTAGTGTCTGATTCTTCTTTTAGTAACCTCCATAGCTTGTGAAAAGTTTTGCTTTGAAATGTAGTTTTGTCTTTTGCCCTGTTTTAAGAAATGATTCCAACAAGTGGAATAACGTAGTTTTGCAAAATCCACAGTTTTAAAAACAGAAATACAAAAGGTTTTGTACCTCTTCTGACCATCAAAACATTTAGACACTGATTACAAATATTTTCTAAAGCTTCATTAAAAAAAGAGTGCTCTACAGTTTATAAGCTACTATTAAAAGCAAAATGTGCTAGTCTCTTAAATTTTAAAAATATCATGACTAATTCTTCAATTGATGCTTAAATATTTAAATATTTATACAGTATTGAA
The DNA here is from genome assembly GCF_027244095.1 of Hemicordylus capensis. Taxonomy (NCBI): domain Eukaryota; kingdom Metazoa; phylum Chordata; class Lepidosauria; order Squamata; family Cordylidae; genus Hemicordylus; species Hemicordylus capensis. The sequence continues at coordinate 145,909,385 of NC_069658.1, forward strand.
CTGCTTTAGTATGCCAGGCAGTATTGTACTCTTAAGAACGTGTGTGTGATGTGTTTGCATATGTGCACATGTGAACACATAGGTTGCACTCTTAATCTAATATGTGAGTGATTTTTGTGGTTTAAGCACTACTTGAATCTTGGCTCTTTCCCTCAGAATAAAATTCTACTCTATAACTTACTACTTAATCTTCTAGTTCAAGGTTTGTTGTTGTTGGTTTTTTTGGTCTACTCATCAAAAAATGCATATTTCTTAAATTGTATCAGTAGCAAAAGCATTAATTAAAGGCACAGCTTATTTTTCTCTGTAGATCTGGTTTTGTGGAAATTACTAGACATACTAAAGTCAGATGATGACATGTCTGCATTCTTTTATTAGGTGCTTTCTGAGTAAACCTAAATGTAGGGTCTGGCATGTAATTCCACAGATTCAAAGATATCTTGTTGGACTGGAATTATTTCCCAGTTGCAATTGTTTGCTTTATATTAACTTTTAGTTGACTGTTTCACATTAAAATCACCAGCAAGTACAATGTTCTTCTAGTCATTTTTTGTTGTTCAACCATTTATTTTTAACTAGCATTGTTGTGAAATTTTGGATAAATCTGCACTTTTAAATCAGTCAGTTTCACTGAAATCAATAGAACACATTTCTAAGTAAATAATGGTTACCATCAGGGAAGTTCTATATTCTTGGACAACCTTTCTGAAACAATTGTGTAGTGCTTTTATTTCCGTCTATACAATGGGAGAAGGTCGTCTTTGAAAGACTGTCTTTAGAACTGTAGTCATTTTGTAATTTTTTTTTACTAGCTGTTAAATCTTTAGAAACAGAATGTGAACCTCTGCAAAATTGCCCATTTCAATCAGATCTTTCTTCCTCCTCCTCCTCCTCCTCCGAAAGAGATTGCTTACTAGGACAGAGTGCTAGAGCTTTTGGAAATCCTTACAAATAGAATTACCCCCCCCGCCCCATCACAAAGGTGTTCTATAGATTGCAGGTATATATGTAACATGTTTTACTTGTGTCTGACAGAATGAGAGACAGAAAAAAGCAAGAGCTAATTTATACATGTAAGATGTACCATCTGTTTTCTGCTATTCTGTGCTTTTTATTGAACTAGTGTGTCTAAATTGTTAGGCTGCTTCCTAAACAATTTAATATCTTAAAAGTTGCTATGCAAAACTATACTTTTAATTAAGATGCACTTACAATAATATGTTCTTAAGAAGTCAGTTTTTTATTGATTTAGAAAAGCTACCAACATTTCATTTCTAGTTTATTTCTGTCACAGTTGTAATCAGAAAAACATGTGTGCAAACAGATCTTAAAATAATCTAATCGGTGTCTAAAATGAATAAATATTTACTTCCCAATTGCAAATTCCTGTTTGCATCTGTCTGCTAGTGCTTGCATAAAGACATGGACTTTTGACATGGTACTGGCACAGCAGTCACCACACCACACTTGAAGCACTAATCTGTTGGTGTAACAAGGCTGGTGGGAATCTTACCGTAAGTTAAACATGATACTAAATATACTTCTCTTGAATATGGCTACAACATTTTTCTTTTTACAGATACCTGCAGTGAATTTTATAAAGCAGAGTATCTGTGATGTCAATTCTAGTTTTTAATGCAACTTGGCTATACAGTAGAAAGGTTTGCTCTTTTAAAAATGCAAATGAATAGTAATGGACTTGGAGAAGATTGACATTTTAAAATCAAATAATTTGATGACATAATGGCTTGTTAACTTAGAATGTCTGTATGGTGCCCCGTTATGTTCGTGCTCCAAGAGTTCAGAAATAAGAGTTCTTGTGGTGTTTTTAAATCAGGCATTCATATTTCATTTAGAGCACTCGTTTTCATTATAAGAGAATAAGGAAAATATGTAATATAAGCATGAGAAGATATTTTTGTAGGAAACCTACAGAAGAAATATCAGTTTTAGTGGCCAAGGTGATCCCCAAAAGCAAGAAACATGGGGCTAATAAGAGACTGTCTTTAATTAGCATGTTTATTAGATATACTGGGCGCTACTTGGACACAAGTAAGAGTTATGCATAACTTTTCATCAGGCAGGAAAAGCGAAACTACTGCTACTATTTTGGAGTCATTTATGATGTTCTCTCAACTGTTGTCATGTCTGCAGTTTGTTAATCCCAAAATGGAGGAAGAGAGGTGGCACAGAATTTACCTTACCTGATTTTCTCTTCTATCATTTAGTCTCTTCCTACACTTATTGCCTTCATCTTGGAACTGAAAGATTTCAGAAATGATACTTATTGAGGGAACATCATGAACTGACTCAGAGATTTGCTGTGTCATCACTCTACTTAGTTGTAATTATCTGCCAAAATTTGATGGCGGAGGTGTAGAATACAAATACAAAAAGAAGTTTAGCTATTACTAGATAAGGATAACTAAATCATGCCAATATGTAACCATTTATGTTAACTGTACTGATGTTAATGAGAGGGCATATACTGAGCTACCCTTTATAAAATCTTCTGTAGCATAGCTTTAGTTGATGAGCCACTTTAAAAAAAAATTCTCATGGCAAATCTGAGGAAGATGTAAGTGCTTTGTATCAGGCTGGGAGATTACTTGTAAGAGTTCTGTACGTGTGGGTTTGGTGATATTCTATCTGAGGCAAAACATTCTTTGGAAGCCTCACAGTGGTAATATTAAACTAAGATTCTATGGGAAAGTAGGCAGTTGTTTTCAGACTTCATAACAAACTTTTTTTAACCAAGACTTTTAGATCAACTAAATTGTAACCCAGTTTGTGGCAGTGTATTTGAACCTGGAAAGTGTATTTGTCCCCTGTCATTAACTTTATTCTGTTAAAATGGAAGAATCACTGTTAAAAAGGAGTTTGTAATATTGTATGCCTTGTATTCATGACCCTTGGAAGCTGTTAATTTGATTGAAAAAAGAATGTGAGACTGGGGGTATTGAACCCTTCCCCTTCATGCAAGTTTCGCAATCTAAATCTTCTCTCCGCTGCTGTTTGCTCTATGGGGGCAAAATACAGGTATGATACAAGTGTAATATGCCCCACCCCATAGTACCTACCCCATGGGCAAATGGCAGATTAAGGGGACAATTTAGATTGGGAAAACACTGAGTTGTGGGGAGGGGAGGAAGGGTTAAGTGCATTCACCCCCATGCTGCTTTTCATACCACATTAGGAGGCTCCTGTGGATGTGGGTTTGCGTGGATGTGAACAGGGAGAAGGTTGGGAGATCTGGGAGAAGGTAGGGTTTGTCCCTAAGCAAATAATCTAAAAGACTAAATTCGGGACTCAAAGAATCCTGAAATTAGTTCATTGAGCTCAAAAGATCATCCCCCTATCATGCTATATGGGAAACTGCTTTTGAAATTGAGGCAGGCTTCAAAGCAGTTTGTGATATGTTGTTGGAGGTTGTCAGCTGTTCAAAGGGCAAAAAGTTAAACATGCCACTAGCTTAAACACATTGAGTGTATCTAGACTGCTCTTTGGATTAGCATGCAAGCGTTCTGAACTTTCCAAAAGGAAGGTCTGATTATTCTCTCGCATTCTTGTGTTCAGTATAACCCCTACTTCTTCCATATATGTGATCTATAATAATGACAGTTTCTCTTGGAAAGCATGTTAGAGAAAATTAGTTTTGTACACAGATTACTGCAGAGGCAGCAAGGATTTTGCTTACACAGTATACTGACATGTTAATATTTAAATTGAAGCAGGATATGACTGTGAGTGAGGAAAATGGCAGTGTGTCTGCTATCCTTTGAAAGTTCCTAGTCTTTACTGTAGGTTATTTTAGTTTTGCATAGTTTTGACAGAGCTAGTCTAAGGTATTTTGGAACCAGAGAAAGAAAATCTAAATTTTCAATTTCGTGGTAAACTAGGTCTTGACAACCTTTTTTATTTTTTATTTTTTTGGATCTAGGAATTAACTCAAACATTTAGGAGTCAGACAGAATTACTGAACTTCATGATAGACATTGTTGCGGGGAAGGGTTAATGTGCATCTCTGTAGTATCCCCTTTAGAACAGAAACAGGGTTGCTTGGGACAAATAAAGATTTTATTATATAAATCTCTCTGAATATCCTAGTCTAAGCACCATGGTTAAATTTCTACATGCCATGGCTCTCTGGTGCCTGGGATTTGCCAAGTCCTGTGGCAAACATTACAATAATAAAGTGACAATTCATTGGGTTTAAATAGTGTCCAAAATCTGTCATATGACACTGCTGTTTCACTCTGTGATGTGTTAAAGTTAACCATGTGTTAATTTCTTCAGTTTTCTGTAAGATTTCCTGACAACTTAATAACTGGAAATTATTGGCTTCTCATGAGTTATCACTGATGCAACTGAAATAGCACTATTGAAAATATATTTGAAAATATATCACAATATATTTGAAAATATATCACTTCTAACCATCCTCAGTGTATTTTTACTCATTGAATAATGACAAATAGTGTTGGAGCATATTTCCCACAAGAAAAATCTGCAGCATTTAGGACCTTTTAGTTTAGAGGAAAAGGCTAAAGGTCTGGACTGGAGTGAGGATATAAAATACATAAATTATGAATAATGTGGGTATAAATAACTTCTTTCTCTGTTAGGTTCATTCATTGAAAATGTATGGTAGGTTCAGGACACAGAGAAGAAAGTATTCACACACTGCATTTAAAAAAGTATTAACATAAGATATGGTGATCACTTTAAAGGGGGTTAGACAAATTTATGGAGGATACATCTATCAATTGTTAAATTGATGCTGGGGACAAATGAGATATCTACCACTCCTTGCTTGTGGGAATAAATAGATACTGTATCCATGATCATTATACAGAGGCTTAATAATGAAATAAGTATTCGTAGATATATTTAAGAAAGGTACTGAAGGAAGCTTTAAAAACCCCACTGCTTCTTGTGTGATAAAATGTGATAAATACAAAATGGTTAGCAAGGGAGTAAGAGGTGCACCTTTTGCTTAGTAGTCAACTGTGACTCTAGGTCAGGAGTGGGCAAACGTGGCCTCTAGCTGGACTAGGATTACAATAAATTGTGGCTAGGGAACTTAGAGTTTTAGTTCAACAACAGCTAGAGGGCCAAGTTTGCCCACCCTTGCTCTAGGTCCTGTTTGGAGATAGCACATTCCCGCTGAGTTCTGTTAAGCTGTCTATAGCATTCTGATAAATTGTTGGATACAGTTAATGTATTAATCCTCTGTTGTGAGCCACCCAAAGAACAATTTGTTATGGGGTGGCTAACAAATAAAGTTGATTGTTGTTCCATTCTTGTTGTTCCACAGGGCCCTCATCCTCAGATCTTTTTAAGGTGCTTGTCATGGAGAGTTAGGAATTTGACAAGTTATAGGAGCTATGTGTAATCCTCTGCCAGGCCGTATGTGGATAGGTCAACCTGCCTCCATTTCTAAAGGAGAAAGTAGCATGTCAATACCATTTAATAATCTATGCTTCACCCCATATACTAAATGCCAAGGCTTGCCCTGCCCTGTATCCTAAACCAAAGCAGGCTGTGAGGTGCCAGAAAGCTGCCCTACTGCACAGATGTGTTTAATTTGGGTTGGTTGCCCACGTTTGCAGATGCAATTGGGTTGGTCATACTGAAGTGTCTCATTAGTTAAGCTTGTTCAATGTTAAATCCGCAAAGACCTATTAGTTAAATAAGCTGTTCTGATGGTTCACAAGGAAGGTTCTAACTACTGTGGATGTGGACAAGCTGCTCAGAATGGTGCGTCCTACCACCTGTCTGCTTGATCCTTGCCCAACGTGGCTTATACTATCTGGTAAGGGGGTGTTGTGGAGAGCCTGGTGGCAATTATAAATACCTCTCTGAGGGAGGGCAGGATGCCTCCTTGTTTAAAGGAGGCAATTATTAGACCTATTCTTAAGAAGCCTGCCTTGGACCCCTCAGAGTTTAATAGCTACAGGCCTATCTCCAATCTCCCATGGTTGGGCAAGGTGATTGAGAGGGTGCTGGCCTCCCAGCTCCAGGCGGTCTTGGAGGAAACTGATTATCTAGACCCATTTCAAACTGGTTTTCGGGTGGGCTATGGGGTGGAGACTGCCTTGGTCAGCTTGATGGATGATCTCCAGTTGGGAATGGACAGAGGAAGTGTGACTCTGTTGGTCCTTTTGGATCTCTTGGCGGCTTTCAATACTATCGACCATAGTATCCTTCTGGAACGTCTGAGAGTGTTGGGGGTGGGAGGCACTGCTTTGCAGTGGTTCCGCTCCTACCTTTCTGGCAGATTCCAGATGGTGTCGCTTGGAGACTGCTGCTCTTCAAAATCTGAGCTTTTATATGGGGTTCCTCAGGGCTCCATACTGTCTCCAATGCTTTTTAATATCTACATGAAACCATTGGGAGAGATCATCCAGAGATTTGGTGCTGGGTGTTATCAGTATGCTGATGACACCCAAATCTATTTCTCCATGTCAACATCATCAGGAGAAGGCATATCCTCCCTGAATGCCTGCTTGGAAGCAGTAATTGGATGGATGAGGGATAACAAACTGAGACTTGACGGAGGTACTTACTGTGCGCGGTCGTCACTCGGGAAGCGATATTGATCTACCTGTTCTAGATGGAGTCACACTTCCTCAGAAGGAACAGGTATGCAGTCTGGGAGTGCTTATGGATCCACACCTCTCTCTGGTTTCCCAGGTTGAGGCAGTGGCCAGAAGCGCTTTCTATCAGCTTCGGTTGATATGCCAGCTGCATCCGTTTCTTGAATTTCATGATCTCAAAACAGTAGTACACTTGCTGGTAACCTCCAGACTTGATTACTGCAATGTGCTCTATGTGGGGCTGCCTTTGTACGTAGTCTGGAAACTACAATTAGTACAAAATGCGGCAGCCAGGTTGGTCTCCTGGTCATCTCGAAGAGACCATATTACTCCTATATTACAGGAGTTGTACTGGCTGCCGATAGGTTTCCGGGCAAAATACAAAGTGCTGGTTATAACCTATAAAGCCCTAAACAGCTTAGGCCCACGGTACTTAAGAGAGCGTCGTCTTCTGCATGATCCCCATCGTCCACTACGTTCATCAGGAGAGGCTCGTCTGTGGCTACCTTCATGTCGTTTGGTGGCCACCCAGGGACGGGCCTTCTCTGTTGTTGCCCCAAGACTTTGGAACGCACTTCCCGTGGGAATAAGAGTCTCCCCATCTCTAGTGGCTTTTAAAAGGGGTCTAAAGACTTATCTTTTTACCCAAGCTTTTTAACTTTTTAACTTTTAGCTTTTTAGCTTTTTAATTTTTTAAACTTTTGATTGTTATTATTTGTTTTAAATTGTTCTTAGTATTTGTTTGTTGTGAACCGCCCTGAAACCTTGGGTTGGGGCAGTATAAAAATGTGCTGTGCTAAATAAATAAATAAATACTAAAACATGGTGGTACAATTCAGGTTTGGGTATAGACTGTTTGTAGAGATATTGATAAAAGTGAGTGATAAAAGTCTATTACAATAAAAAAGTGATAAAAGTCTATTACAAATACAGAAATATGTGTTCAGTCTCTACTTTCCTTTTCCAAAAGAAACAAAGAACACATTCTGATCTAAGTATCTGTAGACATAAAGAGTGATTACATTATTACAACAGCATGTTCTGGGGTCTCTTTGACCAGTAAAACTCTGCATAGTTATTTCAGTTTTCTGTGTTTGTAGTAGGGGCTGGCAATATCCTAATATAAATATTGGTATAAACTGCAGTTTTAAACAGAATTACAAGTGGCTGGTAGGGGTGTGCAAGAATCAGATTCTGCTATTTGAATAGAATAACAGAATCATAGAAGTGATTCGTCGAAAACAGCCGGCTAGGCCAGCTGTCATGATGAATCACCTGAATCAATTCGAGTGATTCAGGTGCCATTTTGATGCCCGTTTTTGCTGAAAAACATGGGCCTCAAAATGGCGCTTTTGCCCAAGGAGAGCTGGTCTACCAATTGGGGTCAGTAGGTAAATCAGCCCTCCACTCTGGACTTAGCATGACTGCCCCCCTCAGAGGATTGGTCTGGCCAGTCCTCTGAGGTGGGCAGTTGCACTAAGTCCAGAGTGGAGGGTTGGCTTACCCGCTGACTTCAGTTGGTAGACCAGCTCTCCCCGGGAAAAACAGACATGTTAAGGTCCGTTTTTCCAGGAAAAGTCTTGAGGCAAATGGCTTTTGAATCACCTGAATTGATTCGGGTTGAATCAGGGGTGTCTCTTTGACCCCGAATCACGCCTTCTATTTTGAGGGTGATTTGATTTGAGCTTGAATCAGCGAATTTTCCCCAAATTGGTTTGAAGTCAAATAGAATTGCACCTCCCTAGGGAGTGGTATCACTATTAAGGTTGGGCCTGACCTGGCACATGGAGTTGAAGAAAACTGAAAACAATTTTTGCTTTGTTTTTCCCCAGCTCAATCAATCAATCTTTATTACGATCAAAGACCAGCACAGTTTATAAAACAGTAATACAATAAAATAGATTATGTAGAAGAGTGTTACATGTATTACTGAGATTGAGATTGGTATAACAATTAAAACTAAGCAGAGAGGGATCTTAAAACGCCCCACAAAATATTTAAAGTATACTGCGAAGTGCAAACAGAGTAGCTAAAATACATATAGACTAAAGAACGCATAAAACCTCTAATTAACATAGTAAGGTGGCTAACTAAAACAGATAATAGGATTATAAAATCTGCTACATAAAATGAATAAAAAGTACACGAGGATCATAAAAGGACTAATATTAAAAATGATTGTGTTTTACGAGTAGTTAAAATGCATATCTACTAAAAGAGCTAGAAAATACTAAAAATAAAGGAGGTAAAATAGTACTAAAATAATACTATTTCCATTATAATAACAGTAAAAGTACATATATGACTATAAGATAAAGGCAACTAAGGTGGTAAAAATAGTAAAAATATTTAAAAGGACATGTTAAAATACATTGGTCAATAATTAAAATCAAAAGTTATGGATTGGTTATCAGAGTCTGTCGGATCTTGCATGCTGCCGCACAGAACTTAGCAACATTATATGTGAAGATTTGCTTTTCATCCAAGAGCAACATCTTACTGTAGACTTGAGTGGAGCTGCCAGGGTAATTTCGAAGTAGAGGAAGTATGAGCCTCTCCCGACTATCTTTGTAAAACTGACAGCTCAAGAGAATGTGTTCAGTGGTTTCCACCTCCCCAGAAGCACAAGAGCATAGACTTCCGTCAGAGGGATCTTCCTATATTTACCTTCCAGAACAGCAGATGGAACGGCATGACAGCAGGCGAGGGTGAACACCCTGTTGTGACTTGGTATCTCCAGCTGGTTCAAATATGTAGAGGGGGATACTGTGAACCTAGAGCTGACCGAGGCCTGGTAGCCAGGAGCCATACTTGGATCCACCTGACGTTCCGTATTCGGGACCCTCTGTTTGATGGCTAATTTTGCTTTGTCACTACCCATAGAAAGGAGGAGGCATGGAGAGAAGCCCAGTAGTGCTACTTTATTATCAACTGCCCGCTTCCATAAAGATTGGAAGTTGTCCTGCAGTGTTAATGGGGCCAGACCCTGTGGACAGAGAGCTAGTTTAAGGCAGTGATTGAGAACAGTCAGCCAAACTTTAGCCTCAACTTTTATCATGCCTGTTTCCAGGCACAGAGTGGCATTGGAGATACAGCTAGGCACCTGTAAGGCCGCTCTTAGGAATTTAGATTGGACACGCTCCAATATACTAAAGTTGGGGGCTGGGGCTGGGATTTTTTCCTACTCAAATAAGGTACAATTTGCCCTGGTTGCTTCCAAGGGTTAAGAAAGATCTTTTATGGCCTGTAAGAGCAAGTTTTAATGTAATTTTCTGACATTTACAGAATGCTGCTTCATTTGAACTCTGAAATGAGATTGATTAGTCAAGCTATAATCGTTGACTGAAAAATAAAATTGACTAAAAGATAGTGACTTGCCCAAGGGCAATTGGTGAGCTTCATGGGACATTCGAACCCAGTTTTCCTCAGTCTAGGCTCATGATACTGTATTTATCCTAGTCAAGGTAAATACATTTTATCAGATAGTAATTTACTGTGGTGTGCATATAACCACTTGGAAACTCAGTTGTCTAATGTCTTGGCAAATGGTGATGGTTTCACAATTCCTCTACTTCTTTCTGAAGGTGTTGATGTAGAGTAGGACTTTTGGGATGGCCATATGTGTCCAGATCCAATTCAAGGTGCTTATTACCTTTAGAGCCTTAAAGGTTTGGGTTCTGGATACCTGAAGGACTGCCTGCTCCCAAGGGTTTCTGCCCGCCCGCCCCGGTTGTGAGAGGGGCCTTTGCTCTCTGTGACGATGTTGAGAGACTAAATTGTTGTCCATGTGGGACAGGGACTTTTCTGTTATTGCCCTCAGGCTCTGGAATGCTCTCCCAATGAATGTCTGCACATTGACATCTGTGGCTGCCTTTAAAAAAACAACTAAAGACCTTTTACAGGCTTACCTCACTATCCTCAGTCTCACCAACTGCAATTTTGCTTATCCGTGGTCAGATAATGGACACCTGACCTTGGCACATGTGGGGAGAAACCGGCTAGAAAGGGGTTATCTCCGTGGGTTGAGGGTGTCCGGAAATGACCTTGTAGGTAATTCCTGGCCACTACTTTGAATGAGGGAGCAGTGTTTCTTCTAAGGCAGAGCTGCTCAACAGGCCCTCCTGCAGATGTTGGCCTACAACTCCCATAATCCCCTGGCTATTGGCCACTGTGGCTGGGGATTATGGGAGTTGTAGTCCAAAAACAGCTGGGGGGCCAAAGTTGAGCAGGCCTGTTCTAAGGCATGAGCACTTGTGTGCACTTACAAGTTTTAAAAATGTCCACTCAGTAAATTTTAGATCCTGCTCAGGTTGAATCAGGAAGACCCCACTCTGAATCCATGTGTGCACACACTGCCTCGATACTGCCACCCAGAACAAAGCTCATTCTGCACACAAATGAAAATAATTAGAACACTGCATGGGAGCCATGTTATGGCTCGTGTGTGTGTGTGTGCATCTCCATGTTTTCCCACCAAGTTTTGGTGCAAATTCAAAATAAGTACACTTGAATGAGACACAAGTAGAATTAAGCAAATAGTCTACAGACATTCCAAGTTAAGAAACCAGGGGCAGTGCCTATTCTTGCCAAGCAAGTGATTGATAGTGTTAAGCTTCAGGCTCATCATCATTTTGTTGAAGTCTCCATAAATGGATCTGTCATTAGTGGGATTCTGATCCAGGTCCATTGATTCCATGTGGAAGTTTTACACAGCTGATCTCTTTAGTAGTCGCTGTCCTTCTGTGATTACTGTGGTATGTCTAAATAGTTCAAGATTTTCCCATTTTGATTTCCATCTGTGGAGAGTGGAAGAGTCTTGGATTTGATCACAGTGTCAGTGGTGGAGGGGGAGAAGTGTAGCAGCAGAAGAGAAAGGGTGTAAGCAGATGATGGAACTGCCACTTAGTCTGTTTACATTGCCCACTGTGATTGTGAAGGCTTGACCAGGACTAGATTTCAGGGCTCGTTGACTCTGTCCACATCAATGACTGGTTGCTCACTGCATCCTCCCAGGACAGCCTATTCAGAAGATAGGAAGAGGGTGCAGTTTTTGTCATTGTTGTTTGCCTCCTAGCATTCTTTGGCTTGATTGTGAATTGGAAGATCACAACTGATTCTTATCAAACAGTCCATATAGCATATTGCACTTATTGTTGATTTAGCTAAGGAAAAGGCTTTTATCCATTTAGTAAATGCATAGTACTTTCATGTGCTAGGAGCAAAGGGCTAAAGGAATTAGAAACATCTGGGCTTCATAACTTCCAGCATTACTCATGTGGAGGCCCTTCATTTATATTTCTGGAACATTTTAAACAACCTGATGGACCAGGCCAAGAAGTGTCTGTCATCCATTCTGTAGTGACAATCAAGTGCGTCTGATTTGTGACACATTCTTTGCCCCACCAGTACTTTTCATAACCATCATCACAGATTCCACCACAGAGGAATAGGAAATGCTGTGCAAAGTTTACATAGTCAATGGCAAATGGAATGTCTCAGAGAATCGACTCTATATCAGTTGTTTAGAGCTCAGAACTATCAGTCTCCTTGTCTCCTTCATGCCATTATTAACAGACCCCTGCTAAATTGTCATTTGAACCGCTGCTACGCAATAGGGTGGTGCAGTTCCAACTTACCACTGCCATAGCATATCTCAACTGGCGGGGGTGAGGATGGACAGTCTCCTGCTCGTTTTGTACCTTGAGCGAACAAATATTGGAATGCTGCATCAGTCACAGTGTATACCCTCTGGCCATACATATCCGGGGTATAGACAGTGTGCTGGCAGATGTCCTCAGTCATGCCATCCAGCACTACCAACACCAAGAATGGGAGATCAACAGCATCTATCTGAAGCGAGTGTTCAACTTATGGGGACATCCGATTGTGGACTTGTTTGCGACTGCTGCCAATAAAAAGTATCCAAAATATTGCTCACTTGCCGGTGTCAGGAGGAGGTCACTGGGGGATGCATTCCAACGTGTGTGTGTGGGGTGGGGAAGGTTATTGCCACCTCAGCCACTTATGAGCCATGGACTGGCACAGATCTTGCAGGATGAAACAGCCTCACCAGTCATGATTTGGAAGAAGGGAAAGAAGAAGGGAACAGCTTGGGTGGGGCACTGACTGTGCTGTTTTTGCCTCTGCCCCACTTTTCCTCCAGGTGTGTTGGATCTCCTCTGGGCTGCTGTTGCTGGGGCTCTGTTCCTATATAGGGCAGGCTGGCCCAAAGGCGAGAGTACAAGGGCTCTCAGCCATGGGGCGAGCTGCCGGGGGCCCAGAAGACCTTCCTTCCTGTTACCAAGAAGTCAGCAAGAGTATGGATGTGGTTTTTTATTAAGCCAAAGAGCTGTGGTGGTTAGTCTGAGGAGATGTGTCTGAGAGAGCAGAAAAATAGGGATGGCGTGGGGGCAGCAATATCACGGGTAGCGGGCAGCGGGAGGTATGGCGGTGGGAGTTGGGTAGGCCGTTACAGGGGGAAACTGTCCAGGTAATTGAGGCCTGTTCCTTTTTCCAGCTCTTCTCTCAACCCTCTGACCCCAGGGAGCTCTGGGAACACTCCCTCGAGGATTAGGGTACTGCTGCTGAATGCCAGGTCAGTTAATGCTAAAACATCTCTCATCCACAATTTGATTGTGGATGAGCATACTGACCTGGTATGTGTGACGGAGACCTGGTTGGATGACCTGGGTGAGGTTGGTCTCTCTCAGCTCTGTCCTCCAGGTTTCCAGATCGCGCAACAGCCTCGCCTCGAGAGTCGGGGAGGGGGTGTTGCAGGTTCCTATTGAGAGATCTTCCCCGTTTCCAGATGCCTGGTCAGGCAATCTCAGAATTTTGAGTGCTTGTCCTTGAGGGTGGGCCTCCGAGATAGGCTGGGGATTCTGCTGGTGTACTGACCACCCCGCTGCACTTCAGTCTCCCTACCTGAGCTGGCGGGGGTCGCCTTGGGTTCCCCCAGGGTTATTGTTTTGGGGGATTTCAATGTCCACGCTGAGGCCCCCCTAGTGGGTGTGGCTCAGGATTTCATGGCCTCCATGACAACCATGGGCCTGTCTCAGTTGGTATCAGGCCCTACCCACGTGGCAGGACATATTCTGGATCTGTTTTTTTCCAACCGGGAAACAAATGAGCTGGAGGTGGGGGAATTTGAGACCATTCCCTTGTCTTGGACAGATCATCATCTGGTGGGGTTTAGTTTGACTGCTCTGTCAGCCCTCTGCAGGGGTGGTGGGCTGATTAGGATGGTCTGCCCCTGGAGGCTTATGGATCCGCTTGGATTCCAGATGGCCCTCGGGGAGTTTCCAGTGTCCAGAGCTGGTGACCCTGTTGAGGCCCTGGTCTATCTCTGGAATGGAGAGATGGCCCGGGCTGTTGACACGATTGCTCCTAAATGCTCTCTCTGGCTTGGTGGAGCCCGATCTGCTCCTTGGTTTTCCTCGGAGCTTAGGGCGATGAAACAACTCGGACGACGGCTGGAACGACGCTGGAGGAAGAGTCGTGACAAATCCGACCGAACACGGGCTAGAACCCATTTTAGGGACTACGCCGTGGCGTTTTTTCTCCTCCTCCATTGCATCTACTCAGTGCAGACAAACAGAGCTGTTTTGTGTGGTAAAAACATTGCTCCACACATCCCCCCAGGTCATGGGGGAGGAATCATCCACAGCTCACTGTGATCAGTTTGCTTGCCACTTTGCAGATAAAGTCGCTCGCGTCTGTGCCCATTTGGACTCCAGAGTTTTGGCAGTTCCAGCAGATGTGCCTCTGGTACCATCTGGTCCTGTTGTGTTGGATTCTTTTCACTTGGTGAGGCCTGAGGATGTGGACAAGATCCTGGGCAGTGTGTGGGCGACATCGTGTGCTCTTGACCCTTGCCCTTCTTGGCTAATAAAAGCTGCCAGGGAGGGTACAGGTAGATGGTTGGAAGTGACTATTAATGCCTCATTAAGGGAGGACAGGATGCCATCGTGCCTCAAGGAGGTGGTGGTAAGACCACGACTAAAAAAGCCCTCCCTTGATTCCTCCAACCTGGACAACTATAGACGGGTCTCTAACCTACCCTTTTTGGACAAGGTGATAGAGTGTGTGGTGGCGTCCCAGCTGCAGAGGGTCTTGGATGATACGGATTATCTGGACCCTTTTCAATCTGGCTTCTGTCCCAGGTATGGGACTGAGACTGCCTCGGTCACTCTAGTGGATGACCTACGCCGGGAACTAGACAGGGGGAGTGCGTCCCTGTTGGTTCTGCTGGACCTCTCAGTGGCTTTCGATACCATTGACCATGGTATCCTTCTAGGCCGCCTCTTGAGTATGGGAGTTGGAGGTACTGCGTTGCAGTGGTTCCGGTCCTTTCTTGGGGGGAGGGTCCAGAAGGTGGTGCTGGGGGACTACTGCTCAGCTCCGTGGCCATTGGCCTGTAGGGTCCCTCAGGGTTTTAAAGGGCGTAAACAACTTATATTCTCCAATAAGGAAACCAATGGGGTTTGTCCTTGGTTTTATCAACACTCACGGAGAGCCCATTTGATCCTCTGAGTGAGGCTTCATTCAAGTGGCTCACCTTGAAAATTGTGTTCCTCATAGCGATCACTACTGTGAGACATATAAGTAAACTGAAACATTGCGCATGGACATTCCTTATACTCAGTTCTATCCTTGTAAGATAGTTGTGTGTTTGGGTCCACAGTTTCACCCTAAAATAGTGACGGAATTTCATTTAAATCAATACATTGTTCTAGCTACCTTTTTCCAGAATCTGGAGTCACCTTTGGAAAAGGCACTGCATTCTCTGGATGTGAGACATTCTCTGCTATACTATCTAGAGAAAACAACAACAAAAATAGAAAAATGAAAAAACTATTTATTTGTGGCCTGCAGAGGCAGGGCCAAGGGACAGCCAATATTGTGGCAGAGACTCGCGCATTGGTTGGTGGAATTAATACTGCAGGCATATAAGCTCCAGGGTATAGATCTGCGGTGTACCATATGGGCACATTCAACTAGGGCTTATGCATCCTCAGTGGCGAATCTGTCTGGAATCCCCATGGCTGACCTCTGCATGGCTGCAATGTGGTCATCACAGGAGTCGTTCATTAAACATTATGCTATTGACCTGCACTCTGCTGAGCTGGCAAGTTTTGGGAGAAGTATTTTGAAATGGTTGTTCCCATAGGCTTCAGGGGCTACTGTGTCCACCACCATAGTAAGAAGCTGGCTAATCACCCATTCCTTATGAATGCAACGCATCACGATCCAGATAAACAGGTTCCTCAGCTGTAACTTGTGATATGGTAGTGATACATTGTATTCATAAGACCCTCCCAGACCGCCTAGGAAGAGGAGAGCTGGTCTTGTGGTGGCAAGCATGACTTGTCCCCTTAGGTAAGCAGAGTCCAACCGGGTTGCATATGAATGGGAGACTAGAAGTGTGAGCACTGTAAGATATTCCCCTCAGGGCATGGAGCCGCTCTGGGAAGAGCAGGAGGTTTCAAGTTCCCTCCCTGGCTTCTCCAAGATAGGGCTGAGAGAGACTCCTGCCTGCAACCTTGGGAAAGCCACTGCCAGTCTGAGAAGACAATACTGAGCTAGATGGACCTATGGTCTGACGTAGTATATGGCAGCTTCCTATGTTCCACCCTACTATAGCAGCATTCCGCCCCCCCCCCCCCAAATAACCAAAACACTTACCTGTATGGTCACTAGAAGGTCATCGGGATATGGCGGTCTGCAAGAAACTGAAAGAATGGTGCCCACAGCTGCTGATTTCAGCAGAAGCATGGAGCATGTACAAGGCAGAGTGGGCATCATGAGGAGCTAGTCAGTCTACCCTCAAGGTCCCTGCATAGGCGCAGAACCCATTCCTTATGAGTACAACGGATCACTACCAGATCATAAGTTACAGGTGAGCAACCTCTTTTCCTGTGAAGCAAAAGGGAATTCAGCAACAGTAAACAGCAACAAAGAGTTGCATCATGAGCAGAATGTGAATTAAGTTCCTCAGTAAATGTGCATTTAAAATGTACATTACTATTATTACTTAAATACTGCTTTTCCACACAAAAAAGTTCACAAAGCAATTTACATAGAAAATATGTTTTCCTGTTCCCAAAGGACTCTCAGTCTAAAAAGAAGCACACAGACACTAGCAACAGCCACTGGAAGGATGCTGTGCTAGGGTTGAATAGGGCCAGTTGTTCTCCCATTGCTTAAATATAAAAGTCACCATTTTGAAAGCTGCCTCTGTCCGTTTAGCAGGGATGACACTTCCACTTTGCTGCAAGAAGTGAATCTTGGATTCGCATTTTGGGGTTTCTGTTATGTATATAGTGTCTTTATTTGGAAATCAAAATTCATGACTATTCTGTAATAAAACTTTAGAAGATCTTGCATTTATTATTTACAAGTGTCACTAAAGCAGCAATTATCTCAAAGATTATGTCTGATTATCAAGAAAATTGGTAAAGAATATGTTCTTAGGACACTTTTAACTTCTAATGCAATTTAATTTAAAAACATTTACAAAAAAGAGTGTGTTCCCCATTCACATTTATAACCAGCCCTAATCTAAAGTCTTGGAAAGAATAATACTAGATTAAAAACAACTTTAAAATAATAGTAAAACTACTAGCTTCACCCTTGAGTTGTAAAGCCTATCATATAGCAATGTCATATAATCCTTCTAGAAAACACTTAGGTTTTAGTGAGTTTCCAAGGGGAGGGAGTTCTCTGTCTGTATTTTTGTATCCAGTGTGTTAATTATAGGTTAACTAGTATTTTTAAGCCCGTTATGATAACGGGCGCTAGCTTTCTATCCCGTCTTTTCTGTCTCTCTCTCTCTCTTTCTGTCTCTTCCCCCCCCCCTTGTCCCCTCTCTCTTTTTGTTTTTTGTTTTGTTGTTGTCTCTGTTTTTGTTCTTCCTTATTTTGCTTTTACTTTTTGGGGGTGTGTGTGTGGATGAATAACGGCCAAAATGGCCCATGAGAAGGTGGCCGCCCCCGCCTATCGCCCTCCCGCGCACCCAGCTGCCGGAGCCCACCTTACCCGCTCCAGCCCGAAGGAGAAGAGAGGAACTCGGAAACAGAGCTATTCTCTGTGTTAAGCTGCTGCCCATACTGTCGCAATGGACGCAATAGGCGTCCTTTGCGTCCATAGCGGCAGTTTGAGCAGTGACTTAGCACAGAGAGGAGCTCTGCTCGTGAGCTCCTCTCTTTTCCCTCGGGCTGGAGCGGGTAAGGTGGTCTTCGACAGATGGGAGGGCGATAGGCGGGGGCGGCGACCTTCTCATGGGCCATTTTGGCCCTTAATCTTTTTTGGGGGGGAGCGGGGAAGGTGATTTTGGGCAGCTGGGAGGGCGGGTGAGCAGGCGGTGGCAGCGGCTGTGAGCGGGCGGGGGCCTCGTTGGCGGCTTTGCCGCCACCTCGCCCAGCTTCATTTTGGGCAGCTGGGAGGGCGGGTGAGCATGCGGCGGCGACAGCTGTGAGCGGGCGGGGGCCTCGTTGGCGGCTTCGCCGCCACCTCGCCCAGCTTCCCTGTCCCCAGTCTCGGTCTTCCCCCGCCGCCATTGCCCTCGCCTTTTTCAGGGCGGCCGCTTCTGGTTGTCTCGGCCTCCTCTCGCCGTGCTGCAGCTCATGGCCGAGGCGGCGGCTCCGCCGCTGCCTCGGCCACTTTCCCCCGCCGCCACACACCGGCTAATGGCCGCCCGTGGCTGTGGGACACTGGTGTCTGAGGTCCTGTGTCCCTTGGGCTCTTCTGGGCCTGCGCTTCGCGCAGGCCCAGAACAGCCCAGGGAGGCAGGGACGCAGATCCCCAACGTTCCAAAGCCACGGCCACTCACTTAGCCTTTTATTATATAGGATGTATAGATTGGGTCAGGGAACCATCTTTTTTCCGAGGAATGGGGAGGGCATCCTAACTTGACGGGTTGTCAGCCTTCTCATGCTTCAAGACAGGGCCAATCAGATTTGAGAGCTGTATATACTATGCTGCTCCAGCCACACCCAACCCAGTTCCGGTCCTGTCTTACTTCAAGTCAGTCCACAAGCTGCCCAGTCTCCTCTAGCTTCTAGCTGCCTTAGGCTTGTTTTTCCTTGGTTATCCTCTACCTTTTTTGGTTTGTGTCTCTGCACTTGTTCCACTCATGGAGCTTTCACATTGCAGTGACATGCTGAAGGGCACACTTTTGGAGGGCCCCCTCTTAGAGGCTATGTTGGCACCCACCTATGCGGTGTCTGGGACTGCTGCCGTGTGCGCTGCTGGGTTTTCTGAGGGAACCATTGCTAAAAGCTCTGAGATGGCTCCGTGCCTAGAGCTCGTTCTGCCCCCAAAAGTGGCAAAGAAGACCAAACACTTAAATGGCCCAAACGTGACCGAAAAGAAAAAGGAATGCAAGCTGGCCTCCGGTGGGGCTCCACTTTGTGAGAGGCTTCAGCTACAGGCAGTACAGGCGTGGCTATCACTGACGACAGTCTCTGAGATTCCTGCCCAAACCATGGCCAGACGTGGCCTAAAAGAAAAAGGAAAGCAAGCTGGCCTCCGGCGGAGCTCCGCTTTGTGAGAGGCTTCAGCTACAGGCAGTACAGGCACGGCTATCACCAACGGCAGTCTCTGAGATTCCCGCCAAAACCACAGCAGCAATTATGTCTCTCCTCAGCCCGTGCCTGTTTCTAAGGCTTTGCCTTCGGCCTTGCCGCTCGCTGCTTCTGCACTCCTACAGGGGGTGTGCTCAGAAACGCCTGAGACTATTACCGGCCCTAAAAATGAGGCTTTGTCAGCTGGTGAGTTGCAGTGGTTGGGGGACTTTGTTAAAAAACAATGTTTGTCCCTGGTGTCTCCTTTGTTGGAACAGTTGGGTTCTTCAGGGCCGGTAGCTGCCATCGTTCCCCCACCCCCGAGTGTGAGGGGGCTGCCTTGCGGGGGATGGGGGAGTGGCATCTGAAGCCTTGGCTAAGCACCCTAGGCGCCCTTCCTTTTCTTCCTCCCCCGATTCAAGCCCTCAGAAGGGCTATTCCGCAGAGCAAGCAGTTTCAGTTTTCCCTCCCCCCTAAAAGGAGACTCCATAAAAGAAAAAGAGTGCCACTGCCAGATGAGGGCATTAGGGCACCTAAACGCCCCCTAGTGGCTCCTCTGCCAGCAGCAGCGTCTTCTGTTGTTACTGCTGTGCCCCCACCTCATCACTCTGCTGCTGTTTCTTCTGACAGAGAGTCCTCTGAGTCAGAAAAGGAAGAAGGGGAATTGTCTGATGAACAGAACCTTTCACAAGAGAAACCCAGCTCTTGTTTGCTTTCCTTGTCAGAGTTTGAGGTTTTGTTGGCCAAAGTGAAAAGAGTTATTAAGGATGTGTCCCCAGAATCAGGGGTTCCTTACAATTCAGGTTTAGATCAAGAGGTTTTCCCCTCTACCTTGGCTTCAACAGCCACGATTCCTTTTCCCACTCTCTTCAAGGATGTACTGTTAGCAGAAATAAGGGGGGTGCCTGTTACTACTAAACCTGTTTTGACTTTTCCTAAGAAATTATATACTCTGCTGCCTGACATTATGTCTTTGTTAGCTACTCTCATTGTAGATGCTCCTGTGGTGCAATTAGCGTCGTGTGCGTAGCTGAATAAGGAAGGCGATGAGTTTGGGTTTTTTTTAAAGTCACCTGAGGAGAAGAAGGCGGATCATCTTCTACGAAAAGGTCATGAGGCCTCGGCCACTGTCATTAGAGCAGTAACAACCAATTCAATCTTTGCTAGGGCGTCCATTCGTTAGGTGAAAGAACTGATAAGAGTGGTGCCTCCAGAAAATGTTGAACTTCGGCAATGTCTTTATAAATTGGCCAGGGTGTCTCTCTTATGGCTGACTTGAGCCTTCATTGTCTGCAACATGCCTCCTGTGCCATGGCAGCAGGGGTGGCGGTCAGGAGAGGCTTAAGGCTGAGACATTAGAAAATAGACACGAAGTCAAAGTTGCCTTGGCTGCTACTCCCTTTTTAGGAGGGAAGTCATTTGGAGAGTCTTTAGATCCAGTTTTGGTTGAAACCCGTGATCTAATATTAATAATAATAATAATAATATAAATAAATAATAATATAAATAAATAATAATATAAATAAATAATAAATAAAATAAAATAAAGGCCATGCCTATGGGGCGAGGGGAAGCTCGTAGGGGGTTTAATTCCTCATTTCAGAGTTCCTTTCATCCCTACAGAAATTCACCCTGCGCAGGTTATGCTGGCTTCAGGGGCACTGACAGAGACAAAGACAACCGAGGCTTGGCATTCAGAGGTTCCTGGAAACCATCCTGGTCCGGCAGGAACAGGGGACAGAATAAGAATTGATTGGGCTCCTTCGCCAACAGTGCAGATTCCAGGAATCGTAAGCAATGATGTTGGGACCAGTTGGGACCGTCTCCTGGACTTTGCCAGGACCTAGGTGCTGATCACCACCGATCGGTGGGTTATTCGTACGGTTACCCGGGGTTATTCAATAGATTTCGTATCTGTTCCCCACGATTTTCTTTTTGTAACTCTTGTTTCCAGACAGCGTTCCAAAAGGCTTCTGATGGAGCAGGTTATTCTTCGTCATGGCAAGGCGTGTTTTCTTTGCTCTTCTCGGTTCCAAAGAAGGATGACACCTGGCGTGCGATTCTCAACCTGAAACGTCTAAACTGCCTTGTGAGGAAGTGGATCAGTCCACCCGTGGAATTGGCTTTCATCTATAGACTTGTCAGAGGCTTATCTGCATGTCCCAGTTCACCTGAGGTAACGTTGTTTCCTGAGGTTTGCTTACAATCAACAGCAGTTCCAATACAGAGCATTGCCTTTTGGCCTTTCATTGGTGCCCCGAGTATTTACAAAATTGATGGTAGCTGTCATCGTGCACGCATGGGAATTCAGGCCTATCCATATTTGGACAATGTGTTGATCATCTTCAACTGTCTCACATTCTGCTACATCTGGGAGTGCTTTTCAATATGGAGTTAGCATTAGTATCTCTACCAGTAGAGTGTCAGAACAAGCTCACAGAGACTATCGCTTCTTGGATGCTGAAGAAGAAAGGGGACCTCATGTTTCAAATTTTGGGACACTTGATTGCCTACCTGGACTGTACTCCCTGGGCCAGATTGCATTCAACCCCTCTCCAATGGTTTCTTCTTCCTTATTAATTAGTGATCATTGATAAGCAGCATTTGAAGGTTACTCTTCCTTCCAAGGTCAGGGAATCCTTTTGATGGTGGCTTTCTCTGGCACTGTAGAGGGGTACAACAGATGCGAGCCTATCTGGCTGGGGGGCACACTGTCTCGCTCACCATGCTCAAGGACTATGGCTGGAAGAGGAATTCCAGTTCAATATCAATTGGCTAGAATTGAAGGCTATACGCATGGCTCTGTTACAGTTCCAGGGGCTAGAACCGTCATGCCTTGGTCAGAATGGACAATGTGAAGGTCAAGGCCCATGTACACCATCAAGGCGGCACGAGGTCGCGAGTGCTTATGCAGGAGGCGGATTGCTTTCTGGCCTGGGCAAAGCTGAACCTGAAGTCCATAGCGGCTGAACACCTGAGCAGGGAGGATATTCTCCAGGCAGACTGGCTAAGTCACCAGTGGATAGACTCGTTGGAATGGTCACTGCTTCCGGCGGTGTTCGATCAGATTGTACACAGGTACGGTCTTCATCCACTGGATCTTTTTGCAACCATGCACAATACCAAGCTCCCAAGGTTCTTTGCCAGGCATCACTGCAGACAGGCAGAAGAGAGGGATGCTCTAGTGTCTCCCTGGCCTTCAGGGTTGCTGTACACCTTTCCTCCGATGCCAATACTAGGTCTGGGGCTGCGGAAGATTGTAGCGGAAAGGGCGGAAGTCGTTCTCATTGTTCCATATTGGCCACGCAGACCTTGGTTCTCGGAGCTGGTGTCCATATCGATTCAACCTCTGTGGCCACTTCCTCTCAGAAAAGACCTGCTTTCCCAGAGTCCTCTTCTGCACTCGGATCTCGGCTGGCTGAGACTTCACGCCTGGAGGTTGAGCGCAAGCTCTTAGTGGATAAAAGGTATTCCTCTCGGGTTCAAGATACCATCCTGGAGTCCAGGAGGGCGTCCACCTCTTGCATATATCAACTTACCTGGCCTGCCTTCTGTTCTTGGACAGCAAAGCACGATGTCCTTCCGGCTTCTGCTAGAGTGTTAGAAGTTTGGGGGTTTCTGCACTCTGGTTTAGAGAGTGGTCTTCGTCTGTACACCTTAAGGCAGCAGTTCTCTGCTCTATCATCTGTTTTGGACCTCAGGGATTCTGGTTCTTCATCTTTGCATCCCCATATTAGTCAGTTTTTGAAGGGAGTGAGTAATTTGGCTCCTCCTCCTATCCACAGGTTTCCCACTTGGGATTTAAATAAGGTTTTAAATACCTTGACCAAGGCTCCATTTGAACCTCTCAGTTCTGTTGCTTTGCGGTATTTGTCCAGGGTTTTATTCTTAGTGGCAATAACCTTAACCGCCTTGAGCCATTTTTGGAAGGGCAGTATAGAAATTGAATGAATGAATGAATGAATAAAATAACCTCTTCTAGGAGGGTCTCGGAATTGGCTGCCCTCTCAGTGAGAGATGAGTTGTGTATTTTTCAAAAAAGAGTCAGTTGTTTTAAAGTTGGATCCTACCTTCTTAACGAAGGTCAATTCTATTTTCCACACTAGCCAGGAAGTGGTGTTACCTTCGTTCTGTTCCAAGCCCACGCATTCTAAGGAACGTGTGTGGCATAAGTTGGATGTGTGAAGGGCTTTAAGAAATTATACCCACCGAACTCAGTCTTTTAGGAAAACGGACTCTTCCTTTGTTTCTTTTCAAGCAGGCTCCCTCGGGACCAAAGCTTCTAAATTGTTTTTGGCCTGGTGGCTTAGGGCTTCGATAGCCTTGTCTTATGAGACATTGAACCTACCTGTGCCCAGAGGTATCATGGCGCATTCAGTGAGAAGTGTGACTGCATCGGCAGCTTTCTCAGCAAGAGCTCCCCTGGAGGAGATTTGTAAAGTGGTCACATCAAGTTCTATTTCTCCTTTTGTGAGACACTATAAGATTTTTTCCTTCTATGATCCCCAGGCGGCGGGTGGAAGGACAATTCTTCAGCGGGTGGTCTAGGCATCCGCTCCCCGCCCTTGATTTCATTCAGCTTGGGTATGTCCTGTCAAGTTAGGATGCCCTCCCCATTCCTCGGAAAAAGAAACATTGGTAGACTTACCGTGAATTGTTCTTTTTTGAGGTATGGGGAGGGCATCCGGCCCTCCCGCGGATGCTGGGAAAGGAATGATATTTCTTGGGTGGCGGGGCAACTCCCAGGGTTCAAGATTGTGCTATCCCTGTTCTTTCTCTTCCTTTGGAGGTCTCTGGATTTTCCCTGGTTGACCTTTCTTCTGTTCTTGTTCATTCTGTTTCTCTGGTGGTTGAAAGCCAGAGTTTTTTCTCCATTATGGGGCTACAGGTTTTTCGCTCACAGTCCCGGAACTGGGTTGGGTGTGGCTGGAGCAGCATAGTATATACAGATCTGAAATCTGATTGGCCCTGTCTTGAAGCATGAGAAGGCTGACAACCCGTCAAGTTAGGATGCCCTCCCCATACCTCGAAAAAGAACAATTCACGGTAAGTCTACCAATGTTTCTTTCATTTTATTTGCTGTGTAAACCAATAACTTTTTGCTGAAAAGCAGCATATAAATATTTATAATATTGTTACTGTGTGTGTGTGTGTGTGTGTTGCGCATGTACACATGCACATGTATGTTTGTAGTTAATGAGAATCTTAAATATTAGAGGCTAGTTATTTTGTGAAGCCGATTGCATCCTCCTGATTAATATTCTGCCATTAGTAAAAAAATATCCAAAGTATTCTCAGACATATGTAATATTGTGAAAGTTACCTGTTTGTGTGTTGAGAGGTGATTTCCAGCAATCCTCCCCCTTCCCTCTGTAGTCATTTGTGCTTCCTGGAAATAGAATTTTGACGATTGTTGGATCCTCAGGAACATATTTTTGGGAAGCACAGGTGGCTACAGAGGGGCTATGGCCAAAAATTTCTGTGCTTTTTCATGCACTTGTAGAAATGTTTTCCATGTGCAACGGTAACTCTGTTGGGCATTTTTTATTAATGTTGAGATAAATTATTAGATTAACTACTGGGGAGGTAAGGCTACAACACCTGGGGTTTATTAGTTTAGAAGAAAGATGACTGAGGGTCCACATTATAGAGGTCTAAAAAATTATGTATGGTTTAGAGAGAGAAATTTCTCTCTCTTTCTCATATAACACTAGAATGAGGGGTCATCCCATGAGACTGATTGCAAAAAAATTTAGGGTCAACAAAAGGAAGTAATTTTTCACACAAGGCATACTTAACCTATGGAATTATCTGCCACAAGATGTGGTGGCAGCCACCAGTCTGGATGGCTTTAAGAAATATATTTCATGGAGGACAAGTCTATCAATGGCTACTAGTATGAGGGCTAAAGGCCACCTCCAACCTCAGAGGCAAGATGCCTCTAAATACCAGTTGCAGGGGAGCATTAGTAGGAGACAGGGCATGCCCTCAGCTCTTGCCTGTGGGCTTCCAAGGGGCATCTGATGGGCCACTGTGTGAAACAGGATGCTGGACTAGATAGGCCTTGGGCCTGAACCAGCAGGGCTGTTATGAAGTCTGTAAGCAGAATATTCCTTTTGTTTGATCAATAAGTAAATAAATAATGACTTGGAATATATTAAATGCTGAAAATGTGTTCCAGTTTTTGACATTCACTGTTAGATGAAAGTGTCACAGTTTTCAGAGAGAATTCCTGAACACAAGCATCCACACTGGGGGAGGCACACATTTTAAAATGCTACCTTTTTGACCACTGAGCTGTGGTTTGTGCTTTTTTGGGCCATCTTAGCTTATACATTTGTGGGTGCAGTAGCTGAAGGTGGAACCTCTGCAGAGCTTCATCTTTCAGGTTGTAACAATAAAGGATGTGTTTTAAGGCCTGCTGCTCCTTGCATTTCTTTCTGCTGCTCCACACAGGAGATACCTCATGTTAGGAAGTAGAGGCGTCTTCACAAAGACTGCACAGAGGTGTCTTCACAAGACTGTGTCTACTACATTATGCAATAAATATTCTAGAGAGCAGTGGAACCCCAACAATTATACTAGATAAAAGGTGATTCTCTTTGTCCATATACCTCACTGGTAATCTAGAAGACTCACTACCACTCTCTCTAACTCTAAGGATGATCCAGGAAGAAGGGGAGGGGTTTACTGAGCCATATAGAGAGAGCCAGCCTAGCCAGTTGGTAGCACTGGTGCCAGAGAAAGGTTAATAATATTGGGTTATAAAGCACTGGGACCATATGTCTACAATTCATGGAGAGAAGCACCAGAAAAATAGGTAAAATTGATTCAAATAATCTTCCTGCTTAATTTCCCAGACACTTGATATCCCACACAAATTTTTTTCCTTCATCCTGGACAAGACATTCAAATCCTGGACACGTGGCAACCCTAGCATAGAGTCCTGTCCAGAATTTTTGGTTGGAGGCTAAAAGTAAGTGCTCAAATGTGTGTTCTAATTAATAATTGGGTACTTTAGAACAGCTATATTCTGTTAATAGTGCAATTTATAGCAGCAGCCCTCCTTTAACTATATCTTAGATTTTTTTAACTTGTCAGTATAGATGACATATAAACAATCATTTTAGGACTTATAATACCATAACTTGTCTTTTAACCTAGACACTTTGAGGAAGATGGGATGAAGATAATGTCCTAAAATACATATAGATTTATAGTGCTATGGAAAATGAAGCTTGTAGTAGCTGGAAGAATCTAAATATGAAAGATTGGGTTAAACAATGGTACAGTCCATGGACTGCTGTATTTAAGAAACAATGCTTCTTTCAATGTCAGCGTTGCAATATTTGTAGCTAACGAAGAGGCTTGGCAGCCTTCTAAAAGTAGGGAAACTGACAGTTGTCCAGATGAGCTCTGTGCTGCCACTCATTTTAATAAGATGACTTAAATCAGCTTAGGTATGCATAATTTATGAATGTCATGTATATAGGTCAGTATGGATTGCTATATAGTTAAGATGAAAACATACATTCTTATTTTATTATAGTTATGCCAAGAACTTTTGAAGCTTCCATCTTATATATGGTTATGTTCTCAGTTATATTTAATTAATTAAAGTAGTGATCTGAACAATATTATTACTTACATTTTACAGATGGTGTAGAAAGTCACAGGCAATTTAGTAACTTGGCCAGAGTCAAACAGAAAGCTTTTGACAGTCAGAATTGAAGTGCTGATTAAGAGGTTCTTACTCTTTGGTAGTCTGTCTTTATTGTGAACAATAGTATGGGTTTTCATGGTTTATCCTGGATATCAATCTACAGTATATAGGCCAGCATGAAACAGATATGAATAACTAATGTAAATTTTCATTGGCTTCTTCATAAGAGAGCAGCTGGTATTTCTTCCTCTTCTTTTCAACCCTAATATTGTGTTCATAAAATATTATGGATTTTTAAATATGTTTAACAAGCCTTTCAATTTTTGTCTTAGCTTTGCTTCCAGCTGCAGATGCAGTAGCTGCACAATAACTTCTGTGGTGTGACAGGTAAATTTTACAATTTACCTGCTGTAATGGTGTGTTTTGTAATGCCATTCAATCATCTTGGAATTTTGCTTGCCTGATTTGGTGAGCGCAGCAGATTTTCAATTTAAATATAACTTCATCTGGTTGATTAAAAATGTAACAGGACATTATCTGTTACAAACAAAGTTCAGAGTATGTGATGATTTTGCCTCTAAAGGAAAAAAAACCCCTGTTTGTATTGGCTATGATCGGATGATTAATACTTCTCTAATTTCGAGGTTTACCAGTCTAGCTCACCTGTCTTTTTGCATGAATAGCTGAAATTGATGGCTGTCGGGTATAAGCATTTACCTGTTGATGTTTAGTGAATGGATTTCTTTAAGGATAATGCAGAATCCATCATTGGGCATTCATTTATTTGCTGCTCATCAAGATGATTGACAGTTTTCCCCAACAACATAGGTGGAGGAAAAAACGCTTTTCTTTCTTTGTGGTGTCTGAAAGAAATTTACCTTTTTGGGTGGTGAATGTTCACAGAAATTAGATTTTCAGGCTTCTAATTTAGTTCATGTGTGATTTAAAGATATTCTGAATAAACTATAGATAAGTAGACTGCTTAGTAGGGCTGTATTGTCATCAAGTGCTAAGTTGATAAATCAAAATAAAAACACAAAGAGGTATCTGAACATGCCAAACCTTTAACAGAACAATCTATAAAGTTTTTAGACTGTGTGTGTTTGTGTTGGATAGTATCTCTTGCCTAGTGCATATTTTTAAGAATTGAAGACCTAACTCTGGGAAATTCAACACACCTAATGTGATAATGTTAGTTTAAAGAGAAATTCTGAATAAAAAGCTCCCCCTTGTTTTTGTTATAATTGTTGTATAACACCGTATTAACATCAACTTCTAATTATAATTTTTGCAACAAGGCTAGACAGCCTAACTGAAAGGGAGATGATAGATTGAAGAAATTGATTCTTGTCCATATATAACTAGTGGAAGTAGAAATCTGAGGCCAAGATCCACAGACCTTTGAAACCAGTTATGTGAACCCAAAGGGAGTTTAGACTTATTTTTCTTGAAAAAGAGCCCTCCTAGATGAACATTTCAGAAGCAGTTAAGATATGTCATGAGGGTTAGTTTTTCAAAGCAAGAAAAAAACATCGGTTTCAACTGTGCTAGCATACAAGCTCTTTGAGTATGCTACTAATGTAAAATTTACAGTGGACTTTAAACTAGATAAACTTTATGAATTTTGAGCCTTCTATTTTAAGCTGGGTATCAAGTGACTTGGAGGCCAAGGGGCAGGGAAATTTCTTCTTATCGCTATTGCTGTAGACCCGGCTTGCACAAGTTGTGGCTCCCCCACGATGAATGCAGCCCACCAGCCATATTGGGCAGCTTTCCAATGACTCAGTTTAGCCCCTGTTTTTGCTCCCTTATTAGGACTGCAAAAATAGTGACATTGTTGACCCTCGGCAAGAACACATGATTTATAGATTGTGTTTGGCTTGGTAGATCACTTGATTATTCAGGACTCTAAAGTTGCTAAAGATGGGAAATATTCCAATATTACTGCTGTGATGTTGGGAGAAAGAAGGTAAATTCATGTGTTCAAAATTTCATTTTAGAGTACTTTTTAAACAGGGAATTATTAGAATGATATTAGTTTTCTATGATATTAGTTTTCTATACCCTGCCTACATTCAACTCTGATTTCTGTTGTATTGCAGATTTTCTTTGCTACTTTCTGCAATGCAATTATAAAACATTTCAGTATAATGGACAGGATCCAAACTTGAGTTAGCCATGACTAACTTGTCTCATTGATTTCCATGGTATTTTGTCATGACTTAGTCTGAATCCTCCCATTGATTTATCTTAGATTGATATGCATTGTTAGACAGTGATCCATGTTGAAGTTCTCACTATTTTGTAGAAATTAGAATTCAAAGACTAACTTCTGGAGTGATTGTTGTTAAAACAACATTCTTTGGCTTTTGATTGGTTAATTTGTACTTTTATCTTCTCTTAAAGCTTAATGGGTTTTTTTAAAGGTTTAATGGAAAAATGGATGAACATTTGCCAAATTGAATCTTATGGAAGGTATGTAAGGAAACATATAGATGGACTGCAGCTGCTGTCTCATGAGCAACTGGAATTGAAGTACAGTAGTTAGTTTCTCCTATGTGGACTATCCATTAGAAGGAATATTAAATGAATATCATTAGTGGCTTTCAGATAATTTACTAAAGACAAATGAGTATTGGGTAA
Organism: Hemicordylus capensis; assembly: GCF_027244095.1. Lineage (NCBI taxonomy): Eukaryota > Metazoa > Chordata > Lepidosauria > Squamata > Cordylidae > Hemicordylus > Hemicordylus capensis. The sequence goes on from NC_069658.1 coordinate 145,938,853, forward strand.
ATGTGATTTCTGTTCCTGATTTTAATGAGCAGTGATTTTTACTTCAAACTGTTCCTCCCTGTTCTTAACCCCAGTAGTACAGTGAAAAAGCCTTTTGGGCCCCCAGAAACGTATTCTTCTGTTTCTTTATACATATACTCCGACCTCTTCTTCCTGCCTGTGCCTATCAACTTCCTGAACCACTTTCCCATTCTCCCTCTTACAGTTATCTCTTCAACTTCTGGATTTTCTTTATTTACATGTCTTCTCATGTTGCTTGGGCAATGGGCAAGCCCCAAGAGATTTCAAAAGGTTATATAAAATCCTGCCATTAGGATTGTATGGCAATCCCAAGAAATGCAACTCTAAGCAATATTTCTTTGGAATATCAGATCCTCATTCCAGAAAGCAGAGAATTGTGGGGTGGGGTGGGGTGGGTGTGGGAATGGGAAAAACCATCTTTTATGTTTGGAAATAGCTGGTCCATTTCTTGTAACATTCCATTAAAAAACTCAGCCTGAGACAGGATTTAAGAATCTCAGCTCTCCTCCCATCCACCCTGGCCAGGCAGAATTGTTTTATAGTCATTAAAAAGAGTCTTATAAAGGGGAGCATTAACCACTCTTAACTTGTGTGCTCTACTACTAAATTATTTTGTAACAAAAGTGAAGATTATTTAGGACATATGTACATATATTTGTGATGTGACTTTCTCATATTTATTTTACAATGTTAGTTCTAGATAAACTGATAAACTGAAAATGCTTATAAAGTCTTCAGCTGTTTGCATGTCCTGGATTTTAGTAACAGCCATATAGTGTTAAACCATCATAAATAACTTTAAAATACAAAACATGTAAATAAACATTTATGGATTATTTTCTTTAGAATGGCCATTTTCTCATTGTGGATGAGATAAAAGGGCTCTTGTATTTTTCAATTTAGAAACTATTAGAAAAATCTCTTGAGTCTAATCCAGGCTTTATGGAAAACAAGGGAGGACACTTCAGAGGATTTGTTGAAGTTGTGCTATTGTCAATCTTTGACGTTTTAGAATGCTCTTTCAGTGAGTCAAGATGACCTCATACTTCCATGGCTGCTAATCCACAACTTTAATTTTCATGAAGACCCTATGAACGCTTACCTATGGAAAATTTTCTTGAAATAATCAGCAATAATTTGCAAAAACTGAGCTAATTTTATGCCACAGTTTTGCTGTATTCTTAAATGTGGTAATTTATACAAATGTAAGCATCAACTGTATTTACTGAAATGCTTTGAATTTTTTTGGGGGGGGGGTAATATTGCTAGGCTAATTTATAGAATACTAATCATGCAACCTTTAAAATACTGTTTTGAGACTAAGTCCTTCAGTGATCCTGATGGTGTCTGTAATAGAATGGTATTTGTGCAGAGAATCTAGATAGATAAATAAATAAAAATAAAATTTTTTCATACAACCATATACCTTGTGATCCATAATGTTCCAGCTGGAGATACCAAGCATGGATTAAAGAGGTAGAAGGATGTTGGTAAAGGTGCTGTTGGTATCAGACTCATTTACTCTACTTATAGTGACTTGCTGCTCACCCCATATGACTGACAGTGATATTGTATAGGATCTGATAATATGATTCATGTTGAATGAAATAATTTTGAACAAATGCAGATGTTCTCACTTTGGGTATGAGATTTCTGGAATGTCCATGGCTGCAAAAGTATTGCCCATTAGTGATACAGTGGAAGAAATTGTAAATTAGACTGACTCCTGAGTATATTTTGTGTGTAAATAGTCTCCTTCCTGCCCCCCCCCCCCCGTGGTTGACAAAAAGCAGTTACCCAGTACAATTCTAAAATACTGGATAACTTGGTAGCTGATTCCTTTACGAAGAGAAAATAAATTGACTTCTAGAAAATGTCTGTCCTATTTATAGTTGACATTGATATCTATCTATCTATCTATCTATCTATCTATCTATCTATCTATCTATCTATTTTCTAGTATGTGACTGATGACCATCACTATAGAAAGAGTCAAAGGTCTTAATTCTTTCAGGGAAGCCCCAGAAAAGTAAAGGACTTTTACAGGTTCATGTGGGCTTGGCTAGTCTGCCAGTCAACAGCCTGTTGAAATCTCCCTGGAAGAGGAAGGCGGCAAGTTATTTTCAAGTCTTAAGATATATTCAGTAGTTCTTTGACAACATGGTCTGAGAAAAATCTGAAACTGTTTTGCTTGACAGGGCACTACTTTTATATAAGCTAATTAGGAGGCACTACTTTGTATTTCAGGAAGACCTGCAGATATTGGAGTTGGATTTTTCATAAGTATTCATGATTTTACGTATTGGGTTATGCTTGTAATAGATGTACAAAACTGTTGCACTTGGTAATCAAGTGTCATATCATCATGGATCATTATTTCTTATCATTTTAGAGGGCAGTTTCTCAACAATGGAACCTAACTGAGGTTAAAAATCTATCATCTTGTTTTATCAGGCAACGAAACAATACATGAGCATAGATTTTCTAGGTCCCTCACAAGGAGGTGCTTTGTTGGGAAATGATAGCTCAGATTTTCATTCAGTACAAGGGATGGAAACGGGAATCTGCAAATGCTGGCTAACTAGCCAGCCATCATTTGTGGTCAGTACTGACCCCTCCCCTCCCCTTAGTCCAATGGCATGCCAATTCCTCCTGGGAGTAGAGAAGTTGAGAAACAGTGGGTGTGCCTCCCATCACTTGTAAAGAGACTCATGTAAATTCTTAACTTCTCTAAATGCAGTGCAAATAAAATATCTGAAGAGAGGATTTGTACATTCCTTTGCTTGTAAGGAGCAATTGCTGCTGGTAAGTAGAGTTGTTGAAGCTTAATGAGAGATGTTTCCTCTTTATAAATTGTTTTAAAAGGAAAGCTTGAATATGATGAGTGTGTGCTTGGTTTAATTGCCTTTATTACCCAGAAAGGATTGCCTTAAAGACTTGGTATTTTGTGACCTCAGATAATCAATTGGAGTTGCATTATTTTGCATCATCTTGTACTAAAGAGGCCTAGGAGACCATACATTCTGATATTGGTAGGAATGTTTCACAGCATGTGATTGATTTCAGAAAGTATCCCTTAGGAATTACCATTAATACTAAAAGAAAAATGCTCAGTGGACTCAGCCGTCTTCTAGAATTGCTTGCTCTATTTCAGAGCTAGTTGCTTTCTTTCTTAGAATTGTGGCACCATGCTAAAGACAGAGGCTCAGATCTGAAGTGGGTGCCTAATGTGAGCTGTGCACTCACTTCAGAGGACGAGGACAGGGTTGATTTGATCTAAATAAAATTAGATTGAAAGCATGATTAAAATCGCTTCACAGAAGGACTCATTGTTAATGATTTAAATCACAATTTAGATCACTAGTTGGGAAGATCCTATTTAATCATCATTTTCTATAAATGTACATTATTTTTGCCTAATATAACCTTAATAAATATTTAGAGATAGATGTAGGTTTCATTTTTAGAAGGTAGGTACACATTATAATAGGTACACACTTCTCATAATGCTGTTTCATTCGGGCAACCAGGCCTTGTACTGTTTGCATTTTGCACGCATGTCTGCCTTACACACAGGTACAGGAACTTCATTAAAGTATTCCCAAATTGAATCTCTTTTACGGCCTGCTGCCATGATAGGCATTTCCCTTTTACAATGGAGGATACACTCGGAAAAAGTTTCCTTTAGGATTGCATGAACAAGTTCTGTTTACATTTTGGTTTCACTTTCTATTCCCCTCCCCTCCCCATCTCATGCATTTATATTCAGACTCCTCCTCCCTGCTCAGATCTACTCCACCCCACCCCCCCATCCTCTATTCATTCATTGACCTTCTTTGTCTTTGTACTGGGGCAGGGGAGCAAGGGCTTGACTGACCGTGTGTGTGCATGCGCTGCATGTACACCACCTGCAGAATAGGATTGATCAGGTCTGTTATCTCTCAGCCCCATATACTGCTGTTTAAATGTTCATAGAATATAATTATGATATTCATTATGGTATCTTTGACTAGGTTTTTCATGAATTATTTTTTTTTAAATAAATTTAAATTTAAAAAAAAATCATAGATTTTTATCAACCCTAACCAGGATTAGTTATGTGTTGCCCAGCACAAAGTGGGGAGTGTGAATGTTGGGGTTCCTACTTCCCCTCAGATCACCTGTAACTGGTAGAAATATGTCCCTGAGGGTCATTCAGTCTTCATGGATGTACTTTCATATGTCATAGAGCACTCCAGGGAGAAGGAGCAATGGGGGCATGAATGTTGCGCATCTCTCCATTTCCCTGGAAGTGCTCTGTGACACATGGAAGTATGTCCTTGAGGGCTGTGTTAGCCTTAGGGACATAGATTGCCCTCTAACTGGTATAAATAAGGGGAAGATAGCAGCCTCCAAAATTTTCACTGCCTACTGCACATTGGGTGCAGCCAATATTGTTGGTAAAGATTGTATCAAGAATAGCAGTTACAGCATTCCATAATAAGTGTAGTAATTTGGCTATACCCACTGGAAAATAGAGGCAGGACTATAATTATGTCCAGTTGGGGTTTATGGGTAACAATGGTGTACTGAATCCAGTCATATGTCATGTTGGACGCCTACTTTGGCAATAAAAAGCCTTTAACTTATTGACATCAGGATACAGGTTATGATGCTACTGTAGCTTGTAATTTGATAAGAGTACGTAACCATTATATATTTTGTATGCTTATTGTTTGGCTGGAATAAAAAGCATGTCTTTGTTTCCATATACTTTGCTTTGCAGTTTTATCTGACCTCAGAATACAAAGGTTTCCTAGAAAGAGAAGGTAGGGTGGTGGTGGGGAAGGTAACAAACATCCTACCAGGGACCAAACACTTCTGTGTGTCTGTATCAGTGCAGCTGTATTGTACAAGGTTTTGTGTAAGTCAGATGTCAGTGGCCAGAATATGACAGGAATAACAACATTAAGCATAATTCTGTCCAATGTGTCAGGACTGAAAATAATTCATTCGGACCTTGAGTACCAAGTGTAAATGTGCATCAAGGAGCCATGCTGTGCCATGCACCTGATTTACCCAAGTGGAGAGTCTAAAAGCTTCAGACAAGGTTTGTGTGGTGCCAACCTGGAAAAGGAGGAGACCAGCAACAGGCAGCAAGGAGCAGATCTCTGATGATAACGGTGAGCTGGTTAATGGGCAGTGATCAGTCAGGAGCCTCAGAACCTGAGACAGGCCAGTGTTCAAAGCGCCTGAAGCATGCCAGAACCCAACCACTCAAATGAAAATGCAAAAAAATTTCAAGGTGCAGCCCACTGGTGTAAAACAGTGCACTATAGTGCCATTGAATGGCCTCAGATTTTGGCTTTTAGTTTCTCCAGTGGGGACCTTTTAGGAGAGTGAACAGCCTTGGATGGTGATGAGTATACAGAATCTGAAAGATCTGAACAGTTCATCCTTGGTTCAGTGCCTTGTAATGATGATGCTTCTTTTGACAGTTTCAGGGAATGAGAGACCATCTTGAAAGATTCTGGTTTGAGGACATTTTTAGGGAGCTGATTATTGGAGATAGACATCAGATAGATAGTCACTTAGCAACATAGGAAGCTGCCTTATACCAAGTCAAACCATTGGTCCATCTAGCTCAATATTGTCTACACTGACTGGCAGTGGTTTCTTGTAGGATTTCAGGCAGGAGTCTTTACCAGCCTTACTTGGAGATGTTAAGGATTGAAACTGGAATCTTCTTAATGCAAAGCAGATGCTCTACTGCTGTGGCTCCATCATTTGGTAAGCAATGTCATTTGCATAACTGCATGCTCAGACATTGTTACAAATCCAGCATCGCTGTTATCGGCTTACTACAAAACGAAGGTATGAAAAAAGGATAGTGAGCAGAATGCACAGTAAGCTCACAGGGCCTACACAGCAAATGCCAGGTTTCTACCAACCATAGAAGCTGGCTGGAAACAGGATGTTGAGAGGTAACCGTTCTAGCACTGAAATAGCCCTTTGTGTGCAGCCATCTTATTGGGTTGGCAATATATGTACATTGAACTTGAATTCTACGGTTGCACATGCAGGTTTAAAGGCCAACAATGTTTGCTTGAAACAGGCAGTGGAAAAGAATGCTTAGTGTTTAAGGTACTGTAACTGTAAATCTATTAAAAATACAGTCCTCCTAATCTTAATCTCTAAATTTAAAACTAAAAAACTAAACAGTTGTTTGTAAACTAATTATTTTCTTTTTCTCCATCTGGCCTGAATTATTTTCCATACAACTTATTTCCTAAATAAGACAAATCTTTAGATGTAAATGCAGAACTCTTTTTGCTCTTAACTGCTTTGAAACTGGAAGCCCTGACTGCCTGGCAATCAATAGCATAGTTTTCTCATTGCACAGATTTACATTAGTTTCCATATTATTTGTATGGGACTGAGAGAAAGGTCACTCATCCATTACAAAGAGGCCCTTTATACAAGTCTAGTATTCTTTTAATTTCCGGGGGTTTGCTTGTTTCTGTATAAAAGAGTTCTACAGTATAAAAAATTAGTGTGTTCCTCTTTTATGGGAAAGAGAAAACAGTGCTTTAAATTGGAGAAGAGAATTATCAGACATATTCCCTCTTCTCTCCATTTCAAACCTGTTTGTATTTTAAAGGTGAATTCAATTGGTGATTTGTCTTGGGACATGGTATATTCTGTGTTGTGTTTTTTTAATTCCTTCAGTGCCTTTAAAGTTACCCACTGAGATAACTGTTAGTTCGATTATTTCTTTTCCAATGGCATTAGAAGTCAGATTATTCTATGAATTCATCTGTATTTGGTATTCAAAATATCCAAAATATAATTTCTAGTCCTCTCTCTCCCTCCCTTGCTCTCTCCCTGATGTTCGCATGACACTATGCCATGTGAGTAAATCCTTAAAATGGAAAACGTAATCCAATTCTAAGGCTGACAACATTACCAAAGTAACTGATTCCAAGGATGAACAGAATACATTGCACTGAATAGCCTTGAGAAATGGATTTTCATAAACTTTTATCCAAAGCAACTCATTTTTGTATGCAGTATAAATGGTGTTATGGAAAATATAAAGTTCATTAATATGCTGTGTATTTTTATCCCCTTTAATGTAATTTGGAGATTATACACCATAATAGGATTTATTACATTATACTGTTTAATCTTTAGGGTGTTGCAAACATATCAAAGGTAGTTGGCAGTAACTCCAGTTTGCCTGGAATAGTATTAGAACATAAGGATATAGTAGTATTAGAACATAAGTAACTCATTCATTTTACCTAATATTAAAGTTTAAACAATATTCATTCTTTGTGGATATTTTATTATAGCTTGTTTTTTAACCATCAGGTCCTTCAAGAGGTTTACAGCATTTTAAAATTCAATTTTAACGTAATTCCTCCTCCAGTTCCCAGTATCTTAGCACTCACTGTGGGGCAAAGTTCTACTGTGGCCCACCCCTCCCCACATTTGTTGTGTTTTCATAAAATGTTGAGTGTAGCTTACAGATATTGCACATAATCAGTGGAGTTTTAAATACCAGCGATATATTTGAAACTTGATTTTCAAGTTTAGTTCTTTATAGTTTACAGCACTGTTTACCTTTGTTCCTCTTTCTGTTTGCACTGTGTGGTAAGAATATTTTCTAGGTGCTTTAGTGTATAAACTAGTTTATGAGCTAGGAATGAGTGAAAGTATTTTTTCATCTGCATTTTTAGATCTCAGGTCCTTCATTCAGTTTTTTAAAAAAGATGGATCCTTTCAAACAATGCCTTTTAAGCCCACTAAAACAATCTCTGTGGAACGTTGTGCACAATACACATGAGATTTCATGCACTGTTGTCCAAATGATCAGCCATTGGTAAGGTAGACATTGAACCTATTTTCTTCCAAAAAGAAGCAAACCCAGTTTGGGAACATACTTTAGTTCTTGCTTTGAGTGATCATCATATTTAAAAGCCTATTGCAGCCCAATCAGAAGTATCCTGGAGGTTTCTGCTCCCTCTCTCCATGTGGACACCATTATTGCTTGCACAATGATTTCAGCATTGAATTAATGGGAAATTAGCCACTTTATATTGAGGTCCCTATGGCCTTTAGCAATGAGGAACCAGATCAGTTCAGTATGGCTTGCCTTATGCAAGACCCTCAGATTTTTTAAATCCCTTCAGGCCCTGTGCATTTGCATTAGAAGCCTTTCCTTTTGAATCTAGTGTGGACACAGATTATACTTTCAAGAAGATTAGATTAGAGCAGTTAAATCCTTTACATTTCTCCATCTACTGTAGGCAGAGGACTTCACCCTCTTGCCATTACTCTGGTTGGTCTTTTTGTTCTAACTGTTCCCAGGATGCCTCAACTTCTCATAAGCCCTGTCATTTTCAGTTTTCCTTCAAGCTTTTTCTTTACTGGTTCATTTGCTTCAGGCTCCCTTGCTTCAGCTTCTGACACCCACTCCTTTGTTGTTTGCTTCCTCCCAGTTTGCTACAATTCCGCTTTTGATCACTAGACTTTATTGATTGTCCAGTATGGCCATGCCATAAAATTATGTTTTTGTCCAAGTACATAGTTTTCTTCATTGTGCCTCACCAAAATCTGCCAGGCCTCCAATTTCTCATGTTTGGAGACTTCAGACTCCTCCAGAAGACGGAATAACAGGAAGATATTTTTCTGTCTTTCATAACACTAGAATTTGGGATCATCGATAACATTGAATGAAATCTGTTGCCAATTTCGAACAGTACATCTTCAAAGAATGCATAATTAACTTAAGCAATTCACTGCCACAAGATGATGATGGTCAGGGGTCAAGAAAGGTTGGCTCAGTTCACCAGCCAGACAAGATATTTGTACTCATCAGATAGTTTCTCAAGCTACATTGTTATATTACTCTTCAGGACCTTTTACACCCGTCATGCATCATGTTTCACTCGTCACATACTAGGAGACTAGTGGGTTACCTGAGCCCTGATGCTGATGTTCACAGTCTTAGATGGCTTTAACTGGGGATTAGACAAGTGTATGGAGCTGTGTCTGTCAACTGTTATCAACACAAGTAAATGTTCAGAGGCACTGCTCTGTAGATAAACAATGCAGGAGGGCTATGCTTTGAAGCTGTGCTTGTAGGTACCGGAGAAAGGTCTGGCTTGTCACTGTGGGAATTAGAATGCTGAGCCAGGGTTAATCATGACTAACTTAAGTCTTCTCATTAATTTCTTTGGGACTGAGTCCTGATTAACATATGGATCTTGCTCAATATATTTTGTACATTTGTTCAAAAACTCTGTTCTTCAAACCCACTTCAAAATCTTGCTTTCAGATCCTGTTATGCAGCCAATCTTTAATCTGGTTTAGGTATTTAGGTTCAATGATTAAGCAGCTTTACAAGTTTTGAGAATTAAATTAAATGAAAAATCACATGCAAAATCTGTAAAACTGGTAGGTAGTATGCAGAGAATCAGAAAAATCTAACTTTTTTTTAAAAAAAAAAGTCCAGAAACTTTTGAAAAACAAAGTGACAATTGGCATGGGTAATTTGGAATATTAGAACACACCAAACCAACAAAGCAGAGCAAGGAAGTTGAGCAATAGCTGTATGTTGGTGACAATTAAAGGAACAGATTGGGTAAGAATGTAAAATAAGTTATCTAGAATGATGAGAAAGACAAGGAATTTGAGGAGGATGTAAAACCTGGCCTAATGACTAAGATGCATCTAACAAGAAAAATTCATTTAAATAAGTTAACACCTGGAAGTCTCTAACCACAAAGGCCATACATTTGAAAAATGATGGCGCTACAAAGTCTAAACTGGAGGACTCTGTATTAGGATCGGATATCTTATTGGTCACAAATGATTTGGTCAGTTAACCAGTCAAATAATGATCAAGTATTTTAAAGCATAGTATTTCTTTTAAAATACAAAGAAAAATACTTTAATCATCAACAGATTTGATACCTATGCAAATTATAAAAATAAATTATTTAATTGTCACTGTGAAACAATGACATTAACTCTTTAAATCTTGTAGTTATAACTTAATGTTAGGTAATCTTTCTATAAATGTATATGATTCACTGAACAATTATCTATAGCTTTTATCCTGAAATACTAAGTCTGGGCTACATTACAAAATTAGTACTCCCATGTTCCTGCAGCAAGCAAGATTGAGCCATGGGTAGTCCTAGGCTACCCTTGCTACTGATAAACTTATGTTCCCGCTTGGAGATATCTGCAATTATAGCTGGTCATTATAAAGCTTCCAGAAGAAGCTTTGCTATTATAGTTTTGCCCCTGACAATAACTCGTGGCTGAGTATGTTGGGAGTTGTAGTTCAACAATAGCTGGAAAGTCAAGGTTGCCTAACCCTGCTGTACATCCTCAAGTCCAATCTTTGTGAAGATCAGTTTCTCTCCAAAGTGTGCATAATTTTTACAAATGTCTTTTGTTTTTCCTTCCTCTGCACCTTCATTATCTCCCCCCCCCCGCTAACTTTATTATTTATTAAAAAATTTATGCCGCCCTTCCAAAAGGTTCAGGACGGTTTACATTAAAACACCATTAAAATAAATTAACAATTAAAACAAAAATTATAAACAGCATAAAATAATAATTAATAATTAAAAACCATAAAACACCAATTAAATAGCAAAACAAGTTTTAAATTGCAGGGATTTTTTAAATTGTAGGGAAAACAAGTAATTGTAGGGATTTTGTGATGTGACCAGAGAGGTGTTGGAGGAGAAATGGTGAGTGGTGTGTGCGCGTGCGCGCGCGTGCGTGCATGTGTAAGGTGAGTCAGTGAAACACCGAAGAGAAGAAGGTTGCAGTAGTGAAGACAAATGATCAGGGTATGAGCTAGAGTAAAGATAGGCAACTGGCTCACCAGCTGTTGATCTACAACTCCAATCATTCCCAACCACAATATGTTATGACTGGGAATGATGTGAATTGTAGTTGAACAACAGCTAAAGAGCCAAGATTGCCTGCCCCTGAACTAGAGTTTTTGTTGAGGGGAAAGAGAAGGGCCAAAAGAAGGATGGATGATGACACTGCTGGTGAATAAGGAGAAGAGGGCATGGGAGGAAAGATGAGAAGTTGGATGTTGGACATACTGAGTTTCAGACAACTGTGAAACATTCAAATAGAAACATCAGTCAAATGGTGGAGATCATGAGATTGCATGGAGGGAGAAGGTTCTGGGGTAGAAAGGTAGAGTTTGATGTTGTCAGCTGATACATGGTGGTACTGAAAGCAAATGGATTTGATGAGATCCTCCATGGCACTCTATGTGTGTGTATCTCTTTAAAGAGAGAGAGAGTTACACATCATTTTGCACTTTTTAAAACTTAACACATTTTACACTTTTAACCTAACAACATATTTTACACAAATGTGCATCATTTTACACTTGCTTTGAATCACATTTAATAATCATACATAGCATTTGTATACCTGAGTGTGAAAAGTGCTTCACGTACATTAGCTTGATGTAATCCTTATAGCAACCCTTCTTATAGCAACCCTGCTACTTAGGTAAGTAGTCCTAGAATTACTATATTCTTAGTAATTAGCTTGAACAGCACAGAGCATCTGTGTGCTGGCTGTTTTCCTCGGCCCCCGCCACAGCCCTCTCACCGCAGAGAACTCCCCACACTCCAGCACGGCGACAGCAGCACTACTTTCCTTCCCTGCGCTGCCACCTTCTCGGGCCTTCCCTCCTGCTCCTCCTCATCTGCGGCTGCTGCTCCGTTGAGCTCCTCTAGTTCCCTGGCCGCCCCCACCTTGGGTCTCCCTCCTCTGCTGTCCTCCTGTTCCTCTTCAGCTGCCCTGTTGGGCTCCTCCAGTTCCATGGCTGCCCCCGAGCCACCCACTTTGGCCACCGCCATCATGCTGCCACGCATAATTTTGGTAGACTTGATTATCTCACTGCTCATTCCAGACTTCAGATAATTTATGAATTAGATAAATCGTATCCATCCCAATACAGATCTTTGTGGGACCCCCCCCCTTTACTTTCCCCCAAAGAAGTGTCAGTACATACTCTGCCTATTCTTTAACCAGTTAAGAATCCATAGATAACCCACACCTTTGTTCTATGATTTCTAGAGATGTGGGGTTGAAATTATTTGTGGAAAAATGTCCAAAATAGAAATCCCCATCTTATTTTTATTGTGGGTAAATTTCCATTTCTAAATTTCTTCCCTGATAAAGTTTCAAACTTATCAGTATTAGATTTAAGTTACATTAAGTGTCTGTATTGATTCCCCACTTGCATAAAATATCAGTTAAACTTCTTGGCTACTTGACAAACTTTGAAATATAGTATGGGAAATTAATATCATAGTTTTAAATTAATAATTAATAAATAGTTTTCTTAACTAAATATATAGGCCAAATAGATCAGATTACAACTGAAAAATTTGTCAGGAAAATTTGTGTAGTGAAATGTACTGAGGGGAAAATATATGCAAATTTCATGCAAATGAGAGAAATATGTGGGAAATTTGTCAGGAAAATTTTCTGGATTTTTCCCCCAGGGAGGGGAAAAAAATCCAGATCCCTTTTTTCCTGAAAACCCCCGATCTCTGAGACTGCTAAATTATTCAAGAGCTTTAGGTGAAAGACTTTCTCAAGAGCATTTTGAAATTCTATGACATCTGCCAGATTTCTGCTATTATATCAGATATGCCTGTTGTCATTCTCATAGAACTCTGAAAGATTGGTGAGGCAGGACTTGCTTTAGCAGAAGCTATATGGTAATTCTTCCTAACAAGACTTGTTCTTGTATATGTTCTTGTATAATTTTAGTTTTAATAATGCTCTTCATCAATTTGTCCACGATAGACGTTTGGCTAAACGTCTTGACTCCTCTCATAGAGATTAATTTTTTAAAATCACAATATTGACTATCTTCCAGTCCTCCAGTAAGAAAGTTGATTTTTAGGGAGAAGATGCATATTTTGTGGTATTGGGAAGATAAATTATTTCATGCATGGCATTGTTCAAGTTGTATATTTTTAAAATTTGTTGAAAATGTTCTCCTGGGCATATGCCATCTGGACCTGTTGACAGGTTAAATTTTTATTTTGCACCAGTACTTCATCTCTTGTCACTTCTATTTGATTTAGTTTTTCAGACATTCCCTCCCCTCACCCCCAAAGTGGTTTGTGCTTCAGTCTCTGTCCAACATCTTTTGCTTGAAGGTTGATGCAAAGAATAGGGATGCCTCCAAATTTTGTTTTGTTCAGTTCTCACCAAAAATTGATCAAAAGTCACCTTACATTTTTGTTGTGCTGAAATCTGCTCATATGCAGCTGAAATCAAGGCTTGACATTCCTACGTGGCCACGCCCCCAAAACAGGCAGCAGTGTGTTGGCTCTGCTGTGACATCATTGGTGTTCTTTGTCTTTGAGGCCTGGTCATTCTGAGTATGGAGAGTGAAGTGTCTTGCAGTAATCTGACCCAGAACAACCATGATTTTGAAAAATCTAGAAGGTACAGGTGGTGTATAATGCCACTCTGCAAGAGGACATCAAAAAGCACATCAGAAAAGAATATTTGTGTGTGTGTGTGTCTAAAGAGAATAAATGATTGACAGCTTGGGTAGATGCAGTGAGAAGAGAAAAGGTGTTCAGTGAGAAATCCATGTTGTTTGTGTGTCAGGACCATTTCAGTATTTAGTACATATAAATTATAAAATGTGTATTAGTCTCCAGTGTTGTATTTTTATGCATATTTATTTTTTTCTCCTCCTCCTTAAAAACAGGGAGCAACTGTGTGTATGGGGTGTGTGTGTGGAGGGGTGCCTGTTATCTCCTCTTTTTGTCTTTTCACTCTTATAAGGGCTGAGAATAATTTGTCAGGGCTGGTAAAACCTGCTGCTTTATAGTGTATATTGCTGCTTTTGCTTGATATTGGACCTTCATTTTACCTCAGAACTACTAGGTCTCAGAGCTCCTATCTGGCTTTTGTAATCCTCCAACTTTGTACCTCATAAGCAGATGGTGCAGCTGATTTCCTTGTAAGGGCCCAGAACTTCTAGCAGTTGCATGAAAGGCAGACATCCAACAGATACAACTTTACTTACCATATGAGGATGGAAATAGCACCTGATATTTGTGCTGCACGTTAGCTTCACAACAACAATAGAGGCCTACAAGATATAAGGGAGTAGGCCCAATTTACCTTAGAGGCGTGAGTTAAATAATTCAAGTGTAATAATATTTGAACCTTTTTATTTTCAAGAGATTTCTGATTCCCTGTGGGGAGGGCAGATTTCATTAACCCTAACAGAAATTATTCTCAGCTGTTCCAAAAAGAGCAGGAAACAGGAACTGTTCACCTCTGCCTTTCTGGGCACAATTGCTCCTCCTCTTTCTTTTTTTTAAGGGGGAGGACAATCAAAAATATTTTCCCCCTAAACTGTCATGCCGTGTAAGAGGGCAATATTTTTGAGAGAGGAGGGGTTTTTTTTAGTAATAGAACCAGCTCTACTACTAACCTATCACCCACTGTGACTTTTTAAGTGAAATTTTTGTGGATAAAATCTCTCGTATTTGGACCAAACTGGATCACACATTTCTTGCAGAGTCTGTTAGGGAGGTGTTCAGCAACTCCTCTTATGGGATCAGATTGGATCACCTAGTTTCTGGCAGGATGTGGACAAGCTGCTTTGGACTGTACGTCCTACTGCCTCTTGACCTTTGCCCAACTTTGTTCATTTCATTTGCCAATAGTATTATCAGAGAGGGTCTGGTACATATTATAAATGTTTCTCTGAGGGAGGACAGGATGCCTCCTTGCTTTAAGGAAGCTATTATTACACCTTACTTGAAGAAAACTGCACTGGATCCCTTAGAGTTTGCCAATTATAGACCTGTCTCAATCTTCCATGGTTGGGCAAGGTGATTGAGAGGGTGGTAGCCTCTCAGCTCCAGGTAGTCTTGGAGGAAACAGATTAACTAGACCCATTTCAAACTGGCTTTTGGGCAGGCTATGGGGTTGAGACTGCCTTGGTCGGCCTGATGGTTAATCTCCAATTGGGTGTTGACAGGGAGTGTGACTCGGTTGATCCTTTTGGATCTCTCTGCAACTTTCAATACCATCAACCGTAGTGTCCTTCTGGGTTGCCTAAGGGAGTTGGGATCATGTAGCACTGTTTTACAATGGTTCCGTTTCTATCTCTCTGGCAGATTACAGATGGAATTCCAGATTCCACTTGGAGACAGTTGCTCTGCAAAGCGGGAGTTAATGTATGGAGTTCCACAAGGCTCTATACTGTCTCCAATGCATTTTAACATCTACATGAAACTGCTGGGAGAGATCATCAGGAGATTTGGTGCAGGATGTTATCAATATGTCAGTGACACCCAAATCTATTTTGTCATATCAACCTCATCAGCAAATGGCATAAATGCCTGCCTGGAGGCATTGAGGGACTGGATGAGGGATACCAAACTGAAGTTGAATTCAAATAAGACAGAGGTACTGATTGGGGGCGGGCGGGCGTCGAGACCCAAGAGATTATTTAGATCTGCCTGTTCGGGATGGGGTTACACTCCCCCTGAAAGAACAAGTATGTAGCTTGGGAATGCGCCTGGATCCAAAACTCTCTCTAGTCTCCCAGGTTGAGGCAATGGCCAAGGGCACTTTTTATCACCTTTGGCTGATACGTCAGCGATGCCCGTTTCTGGAGGTAAATGACCTTAAAACAGTGGTACATATGCTTGTAACCTCCAGGCTAGACTATTGTAATGCACCCTATGTGGGGCTGGCTTTGTACACAGTCCAGAAACTACATTTGGTACAGAATGTGGCAGCCAGATTGGTCTCCATGATAACACGAAGGGACCATATATAACACTGATTTAAAAGAACTACACTGGCTGCTGATATGTTTCCGAGTGAAATACAAAGTGTTGGTTATTACCTATAAAGCCCTCAACGACTTGGCTACAGGGTATTTAAGAGAGTGCCTGCTTTGTCATGAACTCTGCTGCCAATTAAGATCATCTGGGGAGGTCCAGTTACGGTTACCCACCGGCTCGTTGAGTGGCTACTCTGGACTGGGCCTTCTCTGTGGCTGCCTTGGGGCTTTGGAATGCACTCCCTGTTAAAATCGGAGTTTCTCCATCTCTGGCTGTTTTTAAAAAGACCCTTAACACACACCTGTTCTCTCAGGCTTTTAATTAATTTTATATCATAATTTTATTATATCATAATTATTTTAATCACTTTATCCTGTGTTTATATTGTATTTTAACTTATGTACACCGCCTAAGGATGTACATGTCAGGCGGTATAGAAATATGATAGATAAATAAATAAAAATAACCTTGTGGTCTTCACTCCCTTCATCTCTACTCCAAGGTCTTTATTGCCAGAGAAGAAGCTTGCAATCATGCAGGAATCTACAAATGGCAGATTTCCTCTTTAAAATCATTTTCTAACCATTTTCAAGAATCAGTGCAAAATAAGTCCATACAACTCAGTCAGTTCTCCCACACAGATGAGAAGGCTCCAAGGAAGTTGAACTCCACAGATGTTATAAGCCCTTCAGCCAATGGGAGAGCATTTTTTTATCTGCCAGGAAAATAATGAATCTTTAAACAGGGTTTTTAAAAAAAGTACTTTACGTAGAATGTTAAAAATTGCAACACTACCTAATGGTGAGCTGCTTAATGGGTTAATACTAAATCTATACTAAATCTCGCTTGAGATTTAGGAGACATCTCCGTTGATTCAAATTCTCTTCAGTCTGACTGACTTTCAGCTTACGTATATGTTGAAACTGATAGTATGTTAGGTCACTAACATTTAGATCTCACATCAGAAACTAGGCACCACTCACATTAAGTCCAGGGTCACTGCCCCTCCACTTGATTCCAATACAAACTCTTCCAGGGAGGTCATTTACCATACCTAGACATTTTATTTTTGTCATGTGTTATACCAAGTATAACACTCACTCTCTCTCTCTCTCTCTCTCTCTCTCTCTCTCTCTCTCTCTCTCTCTCTCGTTTCTTTCTCCATCTCAAGATCATCCTTTAAAGTTTTGGCCAGGAAGATGATAATTATTGAATAATAAAGATTCTTTTTTTTTTTTTTTTTAGATTTTGAGACTCTTGCTTATGTTCTAGTAAAGTTTCCTCCTTCCTGCAGGGGATACATTCTCCAGATTGCAAGACAGACACTAAGGTTGTTTTCCCACTTCCCCACATAATCCCAGCTACACTAGATGCAACCTGATCATTTCCCTTTTTTTACTTTAATATGCATCATCTGGGGTTAAGATGGATAAATAGGTATATGCTAGACTTCCTCATCTCGGTACAATCTGGTGCTCTTGCCTACCCCATTGCCAATTTGGCATGTGTCCTTCAGGAAGTAAGTTGGGTGGGAAGGAAGTGTGATGTGGCTGGCATGAACATTTTCCACCAAATCTCATAAGATTGCTTTCTGAGGCTTGGAGAAAGAAGGACCTGTGCCTCAATTTCAGCTTGGCTAAGTTCATATGCAGTTTCCTCTTTCTCCCTCGAAGTAGGAGGTCACAGCTTACAATGGGTTGTCTTCCTCCCCTTGCTCCAGGTAGACAGGAAGTCTCAGGTGTTTGAATAGGTAGGTCCGTCCCCCTTCTCCCAGCATGCCCAAGCGTAGTTCCCCAGTTCCTTCCTGTCTACGCTCCGGGTTAGACGCTTCTGGGCAGGCTCCTGCCCAAGGAACGATCTTTCTCAACTTTTTCTACTCTGGTGAGCTCCCTTATACTAACTATGAATCTAGCTCAGACAGGGGACTCCCTTCTGGGATCCCTCTCAGAGGGCACCGGGGGGGAGGAACAGAAGGCAGGAAAGAAAAGGGCCAAAAAGCGGCACCTTTCCTCTCCCCCTGACTCACTGGGCCAGGGAAAAAGAAAAAAGAACCCCAAGGGGACAAAAAGTGGGGGAAAGTTGGTTTCAACCCTGCCTGCCTCCAGACAGAGCGAGAGGATATTGATCCAGGCTGCCTGCAGCGTTTCGCGACAGCAGCCGACAGACCAAGGGACGCACGTGGCCGGCGCGCAGCCGGTGGGAAGCGGACATTTGTCCCTCGCTCCCCCCACCTGCTCAGACCTTCCGCCTCGGCCGGGACCTTCCTTACTAGGCGCCCCGGGGATAGGCGGCTTTCCACCAAGCGCCGCCACGCCAGTCTCCCCTGGAGCGACCAGCAGGGTCGCAGGCACCACTTCCGCCCCCGCCGCAGTTGCTGCTCGAGCCGCCATGGCGGCCACCACCACTGGGGCCTCCACCGCTGCGGCTGGTGCCGCTGCCGCTCCCACAGAGGCCGCTACCATTGCGGTCCCCAGCGCCGCACATGCCGCCCTCCTTTCGGCCCCAGCCGCGCATACCGCCACTGCGGGGGACCCGGGTGCAGTAGAGGCTCCGGCGGCGGCTGCGGCCGCCGGGGACGCACCCATTTCGGCCATCGCCACCATGCCCGCCGAGGCCGTCTCCGTTGCGGCCGCTGCCGCCATTGCCGGCCCCGGCGGCTCCGCCGCCTTGCCGGCCTTCCTGGCCCCGCAGCGGGCTGGCCCCATGTCTGCCGCCTCTGCTCGGCCCTCCACGGCCGAAGCTAACCACGTGGAGGATCCGGCAGGACCGAGGGCCAACGCAGCAGCGCCACCTGCTGGCCTCCTGCATATGGCACCCATAGAGGCTGAGGTGGATTCCACAGCCTACAATGCTTGGGGACTACTCCACCAGGACAGCCTAGGCTACCCCCAAGCGGCATGTCTCCCCACTCACGGGGGGCAGGTCTTGGAGGCGCACCCGAGACGGGGGTACACAAGGGGCCCGGCAGGCGAAGTCCATAGACCTCTCAGCCTTGCCACGGAGGAAAGCGGATGGCTGGGCGAAGTCCATAGACCTCTCACCCACGCCACATGCGATGTCCGCATGCTGGGGGAAGTCCATAGACCACTCACCCAAGCCGCATATACCCGGGCACGGAGTTCGGAAGACGACGGGCTAGCAAGGCCGCGCCTTCCGCAGTTCAACCATCTGCCCCAGGCGGCCCAGCACGAAACCAGGTATGAGACGACGTCGATCCCCACGCGACGACAGGTGAGTGCTGCGTTCGGGGATTTTGAGTGTATGCAAGAGAGGGCCCAATGGGTCCGGGACATGATGGCCAGCGAGATGAGGGCGAATGCCAAAGCTCTCTCGCGCTCTGTGAAGGAGGCAGTGGCCAGGGAGATGAGGAGGGCCTCGAGACTTCCACGGGGCTCCCCGCCGCAACTCACCCCCGGACGGTCAGGGATAAGGTCCCAGTCCTCATCCTCCGAGGACAGCCCTGAGAGGACACCTCCTCGCACCCACGCAGTAAGACGCAGGCGTTCTTCAAGGGTCGCCCCCGCAAGCGGTCAGGGGTCTAGTGAGGATCAAGCTGGTCCCAGTGGAAGGGTCTCACCCCCTCCCCCAGCGAGACCTACGTCCCCACCGACCCCCAGAGATAGCACAGGGAATCGCAGTGAGAATGAGCCCTCTGACAAGGAGGAAGGGGAGCTGTCAGGGGAGGAGGCCCCACAGAACCCGGGCCCTATCCTGAGGTTGTTCTCCCAGGATACCTACGATGTAATGCTGGCTAAGGCCAGGAGAGCCATAAACGATGCAGCCCCGCAGCCAGAGGAGCAGGGCAACCCGGGTCAACTGGCACGGGAGGTTTTCCCCTCGCCCAGGCTCCAATCCCCGGTAGTGCCCTTCCCGGCTCTCTTCCGGAACACTATGCGGGCCGAATGGGCTAACCCAGCGGCCACCAGGCACACCAGCTCCTTTCCTAAGAAGTACTATATCCTCCCCGAGGAAGCTATGGCTGAAATATCGGTGCCCAAAGTAGACCCACCGGTGGTGGCCCTGGTGTCCGGAGCCATAGTGAACAGAGAGGGGGACGAGCAACTTAAAGGCCCAGAGGACAGGAAAGCAGACTCACTCCTGCGCAAAGCACACGAGGCGTCGGCCAACTCCATTCGAGCCTCGGCATCCACTTCTATCATGGCCCGAGCCTCGGTATTATGGGTCAAGGACCTCCTTAACAAGTTGGAACCTGGCCAGACTGAGCTCAGGCAAGGCCTCAATAAGCTTGCTAAAGCAGCGGCCTTCATGGCAGATGCCAGCCTGGACTCGATTCAGTCATCATCTCGAGCTATAGCGGCTAACGTAGTCCTTCGCAGGTCGCTCTGGCTCAAGAGTTGGCAGGTGGACGCTAGATCAAAGTCCAACCTGGCTTCCACTCCCTTCAATGGGGGTAAACTCTTCGGGGAGTCCCTGGATGAGGTGCTGGTGGAAACGCAGGACAAGAAAAAGGCCATGCCCGTTCTGAACTGAATTTACACAATACAAGGAGGGAGGCAAGGGGCACTATGAACAGAGTAGGGCATAGGGGCCCATCCCAATAATAATTAGTAAGGCTCTTGCTAGGCTCAATAATGTTTAACCACATTTCTGGAATGCAAAAAATAAATAAATAGTACTAATTACTGAAGGCAGTCTTTGTGTTTTGGCATTTAAATTATCTTAATTTCATGTCCTAACTACAGTTCACTAGGTTATTTGCCATTCAACTTATGTGGGTCAATAGTAAAGTTCTTGAGGTAGTCTTTAAAGCAGTATGATTCCATTGATAAAGTAAAATGTTCAGGAGTTAAGAAATTTGGTTTTGGGTTCTAATTTTGCTAATTGTAGCAGACTTAATAAACAATACTTTAGCACATGTATGATACTTTTTTGAGTGTTCAAAACACTTTCACTTATGAAAATAAGCCCATGCTTGCTCAGTCCTAGGCTTTTAAAATTGTTAGAAACAGGAAGTATGTTGCACATTTATTTATATATCATATTTCTATACTGTCTGACATGTGCATGTACATAAGTTAAAATACAACTAGCCAACCTGCACAGAGCATCTGTGCTCTCTTGGGGGCCGGCTGTATTCCCCTCCCTCCCCTGCCTCGCCACTCTCTCGCCCCCTCCCCGCCTCGCCATTCTCCTGCCCTTCCCCTCCCCCCTCCCCTGCATTTCATTTTACAGTACTTACCGGGCAGCGACTGCTGCTCCTCTGCCCGGGCAGCGAACACAGAAGTCTCGTCGCCCGGTTCCCTCCCACCCCAGCCTCCTGCGGGCGTCTGGCCTTGGCAGCTGGTTCCTACTCCACCTGGCCGTGAGCCGCCTCTGCGGCCTGGCCCGCCGCTGGGCCTAGTGCCGCCTTTGCGGCCGAACCTGCCAGGCCCGTTGCCGCTGCTTGCTAGCCTCTGCGGCTGGCCTCTTTGAGGCTGGCTACCTCTCCCCCACCCCCACCCCCTTGCCCAGGTTGCAGGGCCGAGTCCTGCTGCTGCGGTTGGGCCCGCTGCCGCCTCGCCTGTGCCTACTGCCTCGCCTCAGCGGCCGGGCCGGGTCGGGCCTGCGGCCACCACCCACAGCCTGGCCCGCCGCTGGTCAAATTCTCCAGGGTGCACTGCGCCAGCCAATCAGGCGCCTCCGCAGCCCAGCCAATCAGCTGGGCTGCCGGGACGCATTTTCCCTAGCACACCTAGGAGATATATAGATATAGATATAGATATACACACACACAGAATAAAATGATTAAACAATTATGATATAAAACCAATTAAAATTAATTAAAAGCCTGAGAAAAGAAGTGTATCTTAAGGTTTGTTTTTTTAAAAAAATAGCCAGATATGAGAAATTCTGATTTTAACAGGGAGTGCATTCCAGAGCCCCAGGGCAGCCACAGAGAGGGTCCGGTCCCACCAAACTACTTTGCATTATCTCTGCAATATTAAAAATGGGTCTTTACTCTGTTCAGGTTCATAAGGGCAATATAGTTAATATACCCATTTACCTCATGACAATGTTGGGTGCTTCTTGTAAATATTCTTTTGTTTTGGAACACTGTCAGTATTTAAGATACTATGGCTATTTTCAAATTTAAATGTTTTTCCATGTATTTAACATGAATTATTAACCTATGTAACCTAAAATGTGCCTTTTGTTTAAAACAAGTTGTTTTCTATTCTGTGTTAACAGTAGTTAGATGTTCCAACCGAAAAAGCATTTTTAGCTTCATTTGCTAAACTGTTCAAAAACCTTTGACAGTTAATAGGTTACCGTTATACAAAATAGTCATAGCTTCTGCAGATATCTCTTCACATCAATGATACACTCATTTGAGACATGTAATGGCAAACCCATATGTTGTGATTATAATCGGGTTGCTGGTTCATTACACTTCTAATGTGAGTAGTTTGGTGTGAGCACAATAATCTACAGAAGCAGTGGCCAACTTGCTTCGTTGGAACTGCCTCTTGTCAGAGAACTTGGCTATGGAAAAAAATCAGGGTGTTACTTGTTTGTTTCTGAAGTTGGGTGGAAGGTGTGCTTCAAGCCTGATCTATGTCTGCAACAGTATCTTTAAAAAGGAAGCAGCTTTTTCCCTCAGACATCTGGAATGACCATTCTCAGCAACAGGATACCAAAATAGATGGCCAGCTGTTTACCAATATAATAATCTGGGTTCCTACCAGAATTGGGCTGTCTCACAATGACTTGCAAGATATTTGTCTCCTTTAGGTATTGCTGTTTCCCAAGCGAGCTTTTCATTGCTTAAATGTGTGACAAGCTGAGGCTAAGCTCCCAACATCAGGGAGGAAAACATTCTGAGAGAGACATCTAGAAATAAAACCGACATTTGGACACTACTACTTTGACAAAGATATCCATTAGTCGATAGATGTCGCCCATAAATCTGCCTAAAATGTCTATTATTCTGAACTCTATTATAGATTTTCTTTATTACTTTTTAAAACTTTGTATAAAGTGTGAACTTTTAAACATTGGGATTATTCTTTGGTTCAAACCTTTTCATTGCACAAAATAAGCTTTGGATGCTTATTTAGATGTTCAGTGAAACAGTGTGGCGAACAGTAATTGTGATGTACTAAAGAATTAATCCACTTAGTCATGGGAAGCCTTACTTGGCCTTTTCTTTCTTAGCAGCTGAATTGTAGTATAAGTTAGTCTTAAGAGTCAAACTTAAACTTGGGAATTTTGTTTTAATACTGTTATAGCCATGCCTGATTGTATGCCAAGTGACTGGGTTTTGCAAAGCAGGTTGTGACAGTTTTCTACTGCTGCTAGTTTTTCTGTAGATGGGACACTTTGCACTTAAATGAAATATTTTAATATTTGTTATTTTTGTTTTTTACCATTTAAGCCTTGTTTTTAGCAAGAGTCTGTATGTGCTTTTCCATGTAAGATTTTTGTTAACTGGCCTTTAAAAATTACTGGCTGACATCTAGACTAAATTATTCAAGAGTAGCCCCATTGAAATTAATGGGACATGTTAGTCAAGACTAACTTGTCCCATTAAGTTCATTGTGACTACAGCTCCCATCATCCCCCCACAGTGGCCAATAATTGGTGACTATGGGAGTTGTAGTCCAACATCTGCAGGATAACTGAAATTGTGCAACCCTGGAGTAAATAGTACTGGTTAGCTGGACCAATAGTCTGACTTGATATAAGTCAACTTCATATGTTCTAAGCTTGTGGGAGGGAAGGGTCTTATCTCTGACGTTTGCATGGGCCCTGTTCAACCCCAGCACAGCATTTTCTCCAGTGGCTGTTGTTGGTTTTTACCTTGTATTTGTTTTTAGATTGGGAGCTCATTGGGGACAGGGAGCTATCTTATTCTTTTTCTGTTCTGCGAATGTATTGAAAAGTGGTATATAAATAGTAGTCGTAGGAATCTGAGCTGTTTCCGACAAACTCTTTACATTGCAATTTGGAAAAAGAAAGAAGTACCAGACATTTCTGTTTTCCTCCAAACTGCATTACAAGTGAGAGGAAACTCTGCCCTGCTTCCAAGCCCTTGAGCAGACTCAGAAGATTTGAGATAAAGTCATGGTCTTCTCTATGGTGGGGTGTTTTGAGGAGCAAAGAAACCCCAGGGACAGTCCTAGTTGCTGTTGTTCCCCGTCCCACATCCTGAAGCTTTGCTGCAAGTGAGAGAAGAAACTTTCAAACTCTCCAAGAAGCACAGGGAGATTGCAAGAGAGGTTAGGATTTTTCTGTGTGCTGAGGAAGGTAGGGATTCCTACTCTGTTTGAGCTTGTAGGTTTTCCTCATTCTTAAAGTGTGCAGTCTTTCTTATGTGTGCCAGCAGAAAGTAAATAAATCCCTGCTTTTTCCAAAGCCCTCTACAAATGCTATAGTATGAAGGATTTGGAAGAGTTTGGTAGAGACTTGGTTAATAAACCAAACTGATATTTATTGGCCCATGGGTATATGGTAGTATTTATATTGGGAGGCCTGTGTTTGCTACTCATCAATTTTTGAAGCCGCTCTAAATCTCTTGTTTGAACCCAAGGTCAAGTTCAGCACTCTTCAGGGCCACATGAGTGCTTTGGACATAGTGGTGATGTGGATGGAATAGAAGCAAGGGGCAGCTGTGCCTCCTTTCTCTATATGTCAGTGTCTTATCCAGTAGTCCCTCTAATTTTGCTCATCTCTGTGCGGAATCAGTTTTGTTCTGGGTGGCAGTATCAAGGCAGTGTGCGCACACATGCATTCAGAGTGGGGCCTTCCTGTTCAACCTGAGCGGGATCTAAAGTTAACTGAGTGGACATCAGAAAATGTGTGAGTGTGTGCATACCTTAGAGGGAACAGTGGTCTTATCCAAAGCCACTCACAATATAGACAATATTGCTCAGAATAAATGGTGTCACAGGGCATTTCAGAATTCTTATTCACAGCTCATTTTGACCACTCAGTAGGACTGTTCTCAGAACTGTTAACTGGATAGGACTAGTCTCCTACCCAGATTTGGAAGCTGTGTCTGCTCCTGATTTTAGACCATGTGCAAGTTAAAAGCTAGGGCGGAGGAGAGGAAAGTGATTGTGTAACATTTCTTCCCACCTGGGTAAGGTGCCTCCTAGCTTTTAACTTGCACACGACTGAAAGCTGGGAATGCACACAGCTCCTGAAGCTGGGTAGGATGCTTGTCCTACCCAGATAACAGTTGTGAGAGCAGCTCTTTTGTTGTTATACAAATATTGCTTACATACATTGTATTGCTTAATGTATTGGTTCCATACATTAAGGCTTTATTTCCGGATATTGAGCTGCTATGCTTCCTCCACCCTCAGCCCTGAGGAAACTCTGAAGCCCCAGATGGTAGCTTTCTAATCCTCATGAGAATTTGCACATCCCTTCTCTCTCCAGACCTGACATTATGGGTGTATTTGTTTTTAAGGTGAGGAAAGGCAAATGTTATGCATAGGTTTCACTTCCTTCTTGAATATCAGAAGAAGAAGAATCGCAGTAACAGTGAAATGCAATAAGATCAGAATATATGTTGATGACAAAAGTTATTTTAAGTAGCAGGAGCTGTTGCTGATAGGAGGGGGGTTAGATTAATAGTTGTTGCTATTAGGAGGTGGTCAGTATACTGGCTGACATCTTTGCTAACAAAATGTGTGTGCTTTGAGGGACTGTGGGGGCATGACGGAAGCCCTCATGCAGCTCCCCCTTTCCCCCATGTGCACACTGTTGCATCAGAGCCCTTAGAGTGTGGCATGCCTCCTGCACTCTGGAAAGGCTCTGCAAGATCAGAAACTACGTTGCTGAGGGCCAGCAATGTGTTTGATTGTGAAGAGCCCTTGCAGAGCATGAGAGCACTCTGGTCTCTAAGGGTTCTTCAGCAACGATGTGCACGGAGGGAGAAAAGGAGAGTAGTGTGAGATTTCCCATTGTATCTTCACACATTCCTTCATAGCGTGTCTGCTTTGTTAGTTTGGGATGTCAGTCACTGTATCTAATTGTGTCAAATTTATTTTGTGGTTTATTTTTACTATTACTATTACTATTAATATTTATATACAGTCACCCCTTGCCAACCGCGGGTTTCCCAATTGTGGTTTTGAGTATCCGCAACTGGGAAATTGTGGCAGGTCTGGTCAACTGCGAATTTTGGGGTGGTTTGTGATTTGGGGGAGGGGTGGGGTGATTTTCGGGGGTTTCTCTTCACTCCTCTTACTGACTTGTAGTGATTTGGAAGGATTTTTTTTCTATTTTTTACTGTATTTTATGGTCCTTTTGCGACTGTGATTCTCATAACCCCATTTTCCATTTATTTCAATGGCTCGCCAACCGTCAATTCGCCAACTGCCCAGTTTTCTTGGAACGGAACCCTTGCAGTTGGTGAGGGATGACTATACTTATTTATTTATTTATTTGTTTATTTTTGCATTTTTATACCACCTTTCGTTAAAATATAGCCCCAAGGCGGTATACTGCTCTTCAATCAAAGCTCACACAGCGGTTTACATAGAAAAATCAATAATACATAAATAAAATGGCTACAGTTAGAATTTTTTAGTAGTACTGTTTTTCTTTCTGAAGACAGGGTGGTGGTGGTGGTGTAGGGACAGGAGATGAGGTAGGGTCCATTTGGTCATTGTTCAGCTGAGCAATATACATTTGGGAGGTTCCTCTTCCATAGCAGTAGCACAACTTTGTGGAGCATCACAAATGCAACAAGTCCTCTGCAAGTGCCACTCTGGATGCTACCCACTATTATAAAAGCTTTTTAAACAAATGATCAGTTCATTAAATGAATCACCGTGCTGTATTTATTTATTCTTTCTCTATGTAAACCACTTTGAGAACTTTTGTTGAAAAGCTTGGGGTGTGTGTGTATACACACACAAACACACACAGAGTAGTAGCAGGACTGGTGGTATCTTGTTTATATGAGCACCAAATGCCTATTGTACTTTAGGTCAAGAAGTATAGAAGTCTTCTTCAGAGGCATCTCTATAACAGCCAGACATAAAACCAGTTAATACCATTTTATAAAAAGAAACAACAAACATATTCATAAACATCTTTCTGAAATACGCATCACATACAAAGCAATGTAGAAAAATATTCCAAAATAAGCATACACATATTACTTAAAAACGTAAAAAAGAGATTTCCTGATTTTAAAAAACCCTCTTCCAATAAAACATCCATAAATATTTTATAGTATCTTGAGATATGACTCTTCTTGCTGGTGTTTTGGTGGATGCTTCCTAGTTTTGCTTTGCTTTTAATTAAAATGTTTTCCATCATGCTTTCACCATCCTACTGGGGTTTTGTATTTTGTGTCAAGTTAGTTATTCCATTTCTGTAATGCAATGTCTTCTGGTTTCATCGTCTGAGAGATGTAAAATTTCTGGAAATTTTGAAGCTGTGGTGGGAAAAAGTGTGTGTGTTCTGAAAAGTTGAGAGATATACTGTGTGTGTTACTCATTTTTGTATCATATTTAAGCTTTATAGTTTTAGAGAGAGAAAATGAAATATATACAGCTTAATTAGCTTTTTTTAAAAAACAACAACCTATCTTTTGCTAAGGTATATATTCTTTTAAGTTTCATGATATCAATTATAGACTGGTGACTTATTTAAAGAACAGAAAGTATGAAGAGAGAGTAGGAATAAATGGAGAATTTACACCATAGTGGGGGCAAGGGGGCGGAGGATGACAAGAAGTGGGGTCCTCCAAGGATCTTTAGTGGGATGGCTACTTGTTCATAAAAGATCTGGTGTAAAGGGTAAGCAGTGAGGTGGCCAGGTTTGTGCATGATATCAAGCTATTGAGGGTAGTGAAAACTGCAATGGATCCCTCCAAACTGGGTCATGGACAACAAAATGGCAAATGTGGATCATGCAAATAAGGTAAAGTGATTTATTGGGGCAAAAAACAACAACAACCCACCAGCTTGACACTCTTGGGGTCTGAGCTGTTGGTAACTAACCAGGAAAGGTAGCAGAAGATTCTGTTCATGACAAAAGCTGTGTACACTGACTTGAGACTCGAATGTTAGGCCGTCTGTAAATGTCCAGGGTTTTGTGTTGAATGCATACTGAAGAGAACCAGATATTGTAACCATGATATTTGGTGGGTTACCAAACAATGGTTATGAGTAGGCCTGTTTTTTTTGTTAAGCACGGTTTGCATCTGTACTCACATAATATACCATTAAAGTGGGAAGAGAAAAGTGAAGGGAAATGGCTCCAGAGGGGTTGAGAGAAGAGGAAGCTTCTGGGTTCATGGGGCTGCCTGTCCACTTTATATACCATATTTTGTAGGGAGTCAATGTCACATCAGACCAAGACACTATCAAATTCATTTGTATTTCTAGGTGAAAACACCCTCTCAGAATGTTTGCAGTTCACATCTTGAAAGGTTGCAAATTTAACACGTTTTGTTTTTCCTTTTAATTTTGTCAAAGGGGTTCACTGAAAATTAAGTTTCTCTGTTTGTAGCTGAAAGTTTTGTGCCCTTCATTTTTAATAACATTGATAATTCCTCTTGCTTTATGAAACCTTTTATTACAAACAGTTATGAATATGAACATCTCATTTGACTGTTGATGAACAGATGAGGAAATCTAAATTAAAACTTTAAATACCACTATTTAATTACCCAAATGGCTTTGACTCTGTTAAAGAGTGCCTGGGATTATTCTGTTTTTCAATTTGTTTTAATGCTTCCTTGGTAAAAGCTGATGGATTCCCAGGCCCATTGCTGTCACTGATGAACTATATAAAGATAAATGACATTATGGTAAATTCCACTTAATGACATATTTTTAATTTTCTGAACACAGTCATTTTCTGGCTGCTGAATGAAGGCTAATTACCTCAAGATCAGAACAAAATAACTCCTCATTTTGAAAGATAATAGAAAAGAAATGTTGCAGATTAATGATGCTATTTATCTTTAAAAGAAAAAAAAAATCTATCTTTATCCAGATAGCACTGCTCCCTGAGGAACGTGATTATAAAATGAATCTGAAGTCGCAACTTAATAGGTTATTAAAATTGTTTGAGTGCAAGCTTCTTTGGTTCAGCTTTTCTATAAATGTAAATTGAAGGTCTGCTGTATTACTTAAAGCTGCAGCCTGTTTATGAGACCATAGGGAACAATATGGGTTACTAACAAAAGATGCACTTAACCTCATTCTGAATCCTGCTTTCTCTCTTTTTCTGAATGAAACTAGGATGTCTTGAGGGTTCAGGGAAATGCATCAAGCACCTTAATTTCACTTTTAAAATTATATATGGCCTCATGTTATATTGCCACTTTAAAAGTTACTTTCATTCTTTTAAGGAGAATTTGGTCTCCAAGATGTTCTGTGTATCTTTATTTAGCATCAAATTCTGGTAATTTATATAGTTCAACAACTTAGCTTCATAATATAAATGGTCAAATTCTAGAGAGAGACTTGAAGTTCATCCAGAAGTTGGTCAGTAAAACATTGTTCATACTGGAGATCAAATTTAATTTTTTTATTGTCATACCCAAGGAAAATAACGCTTGTAGTGGCGCTACTTTCATACACTTATATCCTTTTGGCCTGTAACATAGTCTTTAAAAATAGAATAGGAGACCTTGTTCAGTTTAGTATTTTTGACATTTTTATGCTTCTGGATTTATTTATTACAGCTGGGATTCAGACAGACTCATGCAAGGAGGTAGACTAGTGGAAATTTTGAGATATGGTAGGTACCCCATGCCATGCCAGTAACTGCTTTTGGAACTCTTTTTAGTCCTGAAATCAGCTTGCCATGTGGTTTGGAGGTCTCCTATTGAAGAAAAGCTATCTTAAAGCCCGATTTGACTTGCAGAACTGATTTTACAAGTTTTTTTAAAAAAATCTGGGCCTACATATTTATGCTTAAAAAGTACATAAATTATGCTATACATTATATATCAGAACAATGTATTTCTGTTGAATTATGGCATGGTTTTATACAAGGAGTATATAATTGCTGAATATATCTTTCTATATGAAGAAGTCTAATCCTTCTAGTGACTGACATTCAGACTAACATATCATGTTCATGGGAGAACATTTTTCATCCTGCAAGTGGGAAGGGGCAATTTTCCTCAGTACCTCCTTCCCTCCCAAAAATATATCCCTGAGGATTTTGGGACTCTCAGGGACATATTCATTAACCACAGGCAGCTGCAGAGGCATGGGGGGTATTACTAAAAATTGCCCTTCACCCTTGCATGATGAGAAACCTCTTTCGTGAGTATGTCATTAGTCTGGATGTCTGCCAGTAAAAATATACATAGATGCTTTAAATACTGTTAATGGGCCCCTCATTCTTTTAATTAACACTTATCTCATCAAAATGCTGTCAATATAAATAAGAGCTGCACAACTTTAGCCCTCCAGCTGTTGTTGGATTACAGTTTCCATAATCTCCAGCCATAGTGGCCAATATTCTGGAGAAATTGGAGTTGTAGTCCAAAATCAGAATCTGAGATCTTCCTGTGCTGGATAGGGTTAGACTTCCCTGGAAGCAGCGGGTACAGAGCTTGGGAGTATTCCTAGACCCAGGCCTCACCCTGGTATCTCAGGTGGAGGCTAAGGCCAGGAGTGCTTTCTGTCAGCTTTGGCTGATTTGACAGCTGCATTCATTCCTTGAAGAGGACAACCTCAAAACGGTGCACCAGCTGGTATTCTCCAGGCTTGACTACTTCAATGTGCCCTATGTGAGGCTGCTTTTGTACATAGTTCAGAAACTTCAGTTAGTTCATAATGCGGCAACCAGATTGGTCTCTGGGGCAACCACTTGCTTCCACTTCCACTTGCTCTTCCCCTCTGTCTCCCCCCCTTCCTTTTTTTCTTTCTCTTTCTCCCTTCCTGAGTTAACAGATCTTGTTTTCTCATTTAATTCATACAGTGGCAGTCTCCTTCTCCTGAAAAGGCTCTTTCCTCCCTCACAACCCCTCTCTTCTCAGACCCCTGCCCACTGTTATATATACAGTGAGGGAAATAAGTATTTGATCCCCTGCTGATTTTGTCCGTTTGCCCTCTGACACAGAAATGACCAGGCTATAATTGGAATGGTAGGTTTATTGTAGCTGTGAGAGACAGAATAACAACAAACAAACCCTCAAAAGCCCAGTGCCCAAAAGTCAGTGATGGATTTGCATTGTAGTGAGGGAAATAAGTATTCGATCCCCTATCAACCAGCAAGATTTCAGGCTCCCAGGTGTCTTTTCACTATATGCAGGTAACGAGCTGAGATGAGGAACACCCTCTGTAAGGGAGTGCTCCTAATCCCAGCTTGTTACAGTACCTGTATAAAAGACACCTGTCCATAGAAGCAAGCAATCACTCATCTTCCAGACTCACCACCATGCCCAAGACCAAAGAGCTGTCGAAGGATGTCAGGGACAAGGTTGTAGACCTGCACAAGGCTGGACTGGGCTACAAGACGATCGCCAAGCAGCTTGGTGAGAAGGTGACTACAGTTGGCACAATAACTCGCAAATGGAAGAAACACAAAATAACTGTCAATCTCCCTCGGATCTCACCCCGTGGAGTTGCAATGATCATGAGAATGGTGACAAAGCAGCCCAGAACTACACGGGGGGAACTTGTCAGTGATCTCAGGGCAGCTGGAACCATAGTCACCAAGAAAACTATTGGTAACACACTACGCCGTGAAGGACTGAAATCTTGCAGTGCCCGCAAGGTCCCCCTGTTCAAGGCAGCACATGTACAGGCCCGTCTGCAGTTTGCCAATGCACATTTGAATGATCCAGAGGAGAACTGGGCGAAAGTGTTGTGGTCAGATGAGACCAAAATCGAGCTCTTTGGCATCAACTCAACTTGCCGTGTGTGGAGGAGGAGGAATGCTGCCTATGAGCCCAAGAACACCATCCCCACCGTCAAACATGGAGGTGGACACATTATGCTTTGGGGGTGTTTTTCTGCTAAGGGGACAGGACACCTTCACTGCATCGAAGGGACGATGGACCGGACCATGTACCGTTAGATCTTGGGTGAGCACCTTCTTCCCTCAGCCAGGGCATTGAGAATGGGTCGTGGATGGGTATTCCAGCATGACAATGACCCAAAACACACAGCCAAGGCAACAAAGGAGTGGCTCAAGAAGAAGCACATGAAGGTCCTGGAGTGGCCCAGCCAGTCTCCAGACCTTAATCCCATAGAAAATCTGTGGAGGGAGCTGAAGGTTCGGGTTGCCAAACATCAGCCTCAAAACCTTTCTGACTTGGAGAGGATCTGCAAAGAGGAGTGGGACAACATCCCTCCTGGGTTGTGTGCAAACCTGGTGGCCAACTACAAGAAACATCTGACCTCTGTGATTGCCAACAAGGGTTTTGCCACCAAGTACTAAGACATCTTTTGTGAAGGGATCGAATACTTATTTCCCTCACTACAATGCAAATCCATCGCTGACTTTTGGGCACTGGACTTTTGAGGGTTTGTTTGTTGTTATTCTGTCTCTCACAGCTACAATAAACCTACCATTCCAATTATAGCCTGGTCATTTCTGTGTCAGAGGGCAAACGGACAAAATCAGCAGGGGATCAAATACTTATTTCCCTCACTGTATATACACCTCTTCTCTACAGTCAAGAACATTTTCCTACAGTGATAGTTTTGCGTGGTAATTATATAATGTCATTCATTATGTAACAGCATGAAATAAGTAGTGCCTGAATATATTTATTTCTTCTCCCCATTCCTTTTATATCATTGTTATGTTATGTTATGTTATGTTATGTTATATTATCTGCCATTATTCTGATATGCAAGCTATCTTGAGTATTTTGACATAGAACAATAGTATATAAATGCAGTAATTAAATGCATATTAAGTGGACAAATCCCTTTTTTTTTTTGGCGAGGGGAGCTACTCATTTAGCTAAGGTTTAGGGACATCCCAAACATTAGTACACAAATTTCATTTTTGTTCACTTTGTTTTCAGAGTCAAATGATATCAGATGGGGTTTGCTCCAGTGTAGATTTATGGAGCTTCCTACACTTCCTCTTTTTCTGATGGTAAAAATTTAGCGTTCATGTTTACCTTATGGTTCTATGCCCTTAATGAGTCTGGGTCTACACACACACACACACACACACACACACACACACACACACACACAGCTTTCTAGAGGCTTGTGTTGGCAAATAGTTTTTTAAAACTCAAGTACACTTACAAACCTGTCATATTTAACTTCAGTTACAATTGTCAGAAGTATGATTATGTTAACTCCTTCCCTATATTTAGGTTAACCAGTCCTATCTACCAGCTTGCATGGTACTGAAGTCTGGCTTCCTAGCCTGTGATTTTTAGGATCATTTCAGTTGTTTGTATTGGCTAGCTCCCTGTCCTCTATAATAATTTTTTGTTGACTGATGTATATCAGAAACCAGCAATTTCATGTTTTAATTTTTATATGTTTAAGTGAATATTGGCTTCTTCGATGTGGTCACTGTGCTTTACACGAATGGGCTTTGCGCCTGCGCAGAGACCACATCGGAGCTTCTAAGCTAGAGTTCTAACTTTTGGCGGTAACCCCTCCCCCTCGGTATATAGGTGGCTGCGCGGGCTTCCTTCTCCAGTCTTTCTTCATCCACGATCGAAGACACATTGTTGAGCTGCTAGTTGCTAGACTTCTTTGCAAGTACTGCATTACTCCTTCCCCTTTCCCCCTTATTTTTGTTCAGTACTTCCCTTCCTTAGCATTTTTATTTTGTCCCCGGTCACCCCCTCGGCTATCTCCCTAGTTTCGTTTTCCACCTTGTCACAGCCTTCGGGCCCGGCATGCTGCGGATTCTTTGCCTCCGTTTTTTCTCCGATACCTTCTTCGGCCTATGGCAAAGACTACAAAATTTAAGCAGTGTGGTCACTGCAAATCCAAAATCCCTTCGACCGATGGCCACAAGCTCTGCCTTTTCTGCCTGGGTCAATCCCATAAGGTTGGCTCTTGTCTGCATTGTGCAGCCTTTACCAAACAGGCGCACAAAAATCGAGCCTCTTGACTTCGTTCTTGGCTTTGGGAACAAGCATTCAAGTCTACGGACTCGGACAAACAGTCCACCATGCAGGCCTTGTCTAATGCAGGCATCTCCTGCAGCCCAGGGCTTACAGCCCATTTTGTTCCCTCCAGGAGTCTCAGTAAGCACCCCTGAGGTGAATATACCTGTCGATCCTGTGGCTCGGGCTTCGATGTCGATACCGAGGAGTTCGGTAGTAGTGTTGATTTCGATGGCAGCATTGACTAAACCGCGCTGTCTCCAGCCGGCCAAAAAGAGAAAGAAGGACCGTCGCGCTCCTTCTGAAGCACCAACAAAGAAGCAGAAGTAGACGCACGATACTGAATGTCGATCCTGAACTCTACATACTGAAACTATCCTTGATACCGAGGTCACCTACGGCTCTAGCCCACACAATCCCGTGTATGAGTCCAAGCACAATTCTGAGCCTGAGGAGCTCCCTCCGGAGCAACCATGCTGCTAGGCCAACCGAGACTTGGAAGCTGCTTTGGATGAGCGCTACGCCAGACAAGTTGAGGTAGAAGCGGATTATTTCTACACTCATCAAGAAGTTCGCCACTGCTGTGGAGCTGCCCCTTTGACCTTCTGCCTCTCCTCTCCCTTCTATACCAGCTTACTCGACATCAGCCTTGATCCCGAATCCGCCTTCAGGACCGACAACTTTGCCTCCTCCTCCTCCACCCCGAACTACATCTCTTCTACCTCAACGGGTTCCACCCAGAAACTTGCCTGTGTAGGCAGCTATGGCTACTATTGCCCTTGGCTCCGGATTCGACCACTTCGGCCTCTGGTATCGACCGACTTGTCGGATTCGTCCTCGGATGAAGAAGGCCCAGAATCCTCCCTATCCGATAGGATATCTTTGGGCCCAACGCCCCATCGGAAGATTTCCATATTTATACAGACTTTGTCTCACGTATGGCAGCTTCGTTGGGAGCGTCATTCTCAAGGGGATAAATCTGAACCTGACCCCTTTTTTCAATTAATCGAGGATGATGCCCGTCCATCGGTATCACTATTGTTAAACCCATCTATTCTCAAAGTGGCCAAGACCTCTTGGATCAAGCCTTCCTCTCTTCCACATCCACAAACATCTAAACGACTTGACTCCTTTTACAAGGTTCATGCCTCCACGGATCAAGATGATTCCTTTCTGAAGCAATATCCATCTACGGATTTTATTGTGGTTGAATCTCCAAATTCAGGGGATATTCCTCCTCCACCCCACCCGACAAAGAGGGAAAGAAATTAGACGCATTTGGAAGGTGTTTATATTCGATCGCTGCTTTATTGACAAGAATTACAAACTACCAGGCATACTATGCCAAATACCAGTCCTTTCTTTAGCCCCCTTCTTGGATCACCTCCCTGAAGAACTGCAGGGCCAGGCCAAAGTTTTTCTCCGTGAGGCCACGCAGGTCTCTAAGCAGGAACCTCATGGGATTCGCCACTCTATGGAGGGAGCGGCTAAAGTAATGGTGGCTTCCGTTGTCCTCCGTCTCCATGCCTCGCTCAGGTCTTCTGGTCTCACGCCCGATGCTAGATCCAGAGTGGAAGATCTTCCCTTCGATAGTTCCTCTCTATTCAGAGA
Organism: Hemicordylus capensis; assembly: GCF_027244095.1. NCBI lineage: Eukaryota > Metazoa > Chordata > Lepidosauria > Squamata > Cordylidae > Hemicordylus > Hemicordylus capensis. Next base: position 145,974,376 of record NC_069658.1, read on the forward strand.
GAAAACAGATTACACTCTTCAAAAAGTGCAGAAACTGCGTAACACAGCCCTCTCCATGGTTTTCAACACTCCACAACCCGCCATTATAAACCACAAAAATGGCAACGCCAACCGTATTCTTCTAAACAGCAATACTATCAAACCCAGGACCTTTCGCTCCACCAGATACCAGCCTTACAGAAAGCGCTCCAACATCACCGGATCCAAGATGCAGCAGCGATCCAAAGGATCTCAGCCCCCAGCCAAAGGGCAATGACTTGCACCCTCCTCCCCGCTGGGGCACTAGGCTCTCCCCATTCATTCCCACTTGGGAGAATATCACCACGGACTCCTGGGCCCTGACCATAGTGAGGGTTGGTTATGCTATAGAATTTGCATCCACCCCTCCATACCACCCCCCATTATCCACTCCACCCACCCCGGCTCTCCTGGCAGAGGTCGACTCTCTACTCTCCAGATCCGCAATAGAACTGGTTTACAATCCCCGGGTTTCCACTCCCGATACTTCACTGTTCCCAAGCTGGACGGCTCCCTTCGCCCCATCCTGGATCTCCGGGAACTCAACTCCTACATCACCTACCACAGGTTCCGTATGGTCACGATTTCTACCATCATCTCCCTCCTACAAAATAACCAGTGGTTCGTCTCCATCGACCTCAAGGATGCATATTATCACATCACCATCAGACCCCAGCACCGTCGTTTCCTCCGCTTTCAAATAGCAAACAACACTTAGCAATTCCACGCCCTTCCCTTCGGACTGGCATCCGCACCCCGGGTGTTCACCAAATGCATGGCCCTGGTGGTGGCAGCCCTACAACAACAAAACATCCAAATTTTTCCATTCCTCAATAATTGGCTCGTGGTGGCCCACAACCCCTGCTCAGAGACCTCCACATGGTCATCAACCTCCTCTCCAACCTGGGCCTTCAAGTGAACTATGAAAAATCAAAGCTCACCCCTTCCAGAATGATAGAATTTCTGGGAATCCTCTTTGACTCCGTTCAGTCCAAAATCTTCCCGCTGAGTTCTGCCTCAGTGCAGAACTCAGGCCATCCTGGATTTGTCAGCCCACCTACTCTACCACCCAATCCAGTCAGCACGAACAGTTGGATACCTGTTAGGACACATGGCTTCCACCACCCATGTCCTCCCTTATGCCAGGCTATGGGCCAGGACTCTCCAGCACTGGTTCCTTTCAGTGTTCTCTCCACATGAGGACTTCCTCTCCACCACCCTAACGCTCCCGCCTCAGGTCCTGCACTTTCTCCTGTGGTGGATGGACCTAATCAACCTCACCGTCGGCTCCCCCTTCCACCCTCAACGTCCTGCCCTTCTACTCACCACAGATGCATCCATGGACGGTTGGGGTGCTCACGCCTACAATCACAACATCCACGGCATCTGGACCTCGACCGAAGCAGCCCACCACATCAATTATCTCGAACTATTAGCCTTATTAAAAGCCTTAAGACCCTTCCTTCCCCTGATACGGGGCTCCTATGTCCTTGTTCAGACGCACAATACTACCACCAAGGCTTACCTGAACAGGCAAGGCGGCACCTTCTCCAGCTCCCTCCTGCTCCTGTCCATGGAACTATGGCTCTGGTGCATTCACCATGGCATCACGCCCCTGGTGGTCCATATACAGGGACGAGACAACGTCATGGACAGGCTAAGCAGGACTCAAACAACATCACATGAATGGCAACTACATCCCCCCACGCTCTGCTCCCTCTTCTGCTGCCGGTTCCTCCCAGAAATAGACCTCTTTGAGTCAGAGGTGAATGCACAATGCCACAAGTATTGCTCCAGGTCCGGGATTGGACCCAATTCTCTGGGGGATGCATTTGCCCTACCTTAGGCAGAACGCCTTGTCTACGCCTTCCCTCCAGTCCCTCTACTTCCTTGAGTCCTTCAGAAGATCTCCCAGGACCGCCCGCATTGCATACTCATCGCCCCCTGGTGGCCCAGGAGGCCCTGGTTTCCTCAACTCCTTAGTCTATCCAATCATCTGTCAGTATATATTAACTGTGAGGTGGTGTGTACAGCTTTAACTACAAAGTGCAAGTCACCGTGTTACAGCAGGTGTTGTAACTGGCAACATGTGAAGCCTGTTAACGAGTGATAAGGCCCTGAGTAATGGCCTGTGGTGATTGGTCACTACTAGTATAAGGGTACAGCTCAAACCAGAGCAACTTGTCCACAGTGGTAAATGCTGCACCACTGTGGTCCACCTGGCTGATGTTGTATATGCTCTGTCTATGTGCCTTCTCTGTGTGCCTTATGTATGTGAACGTGTAACCGGACCTTACTGAGACAATACATCACGTGAGTGTCCTCAACTTCAATATATTCCTTTGTTGAACTTTTACCTGTGCGTGGAGTGTTCTTACTCAAGCAAGTGGGACACAGGTGAATTACTCTGCTATAGGGCGCAGCACCCAACATCATCACTATCACCGCTTCCCGCACATCCCTCACCTCTTCTCCCTGCAGAACGGTCGCCTTCTCCATCCAGACCTACAGCGTCTCCACCTCACAGCCTGGCACATAGTCCCAACTCCTGGCGGACATGCTATGAATAGTCCATGCCTCGCACAAACCCTCTACTGTCTTCTCCTCCCACAAGTGGACCCGTTTCCAGAACTTTCTAAAGGACAGGGAAATTCCCATACACTCTGTTTCGGTACAGCATGCTTGTTCATATTTACTGTCGCTCAAACAGGCCAGACTTAAGATCCCGTTCTTGCGGGTTCACCTTGCAGCCATAGTGGCTAACTCTCCTTCCTCCACACCCTCCTGGTTCCAACACCCTACTGTCAAGCGTTTCCTTAAAGGACTTACTCACCTTTACTCGGACCCGCCAGTCATGGCCCCGGCTTGGGACCTGACCTTGGTTCTCTCTTCGCTCATGAACCCATGGCTACGATTTCTCTCAGTCACCTTTCCTGTAAAGTAGGCTTCCTTATGGCTATCACTTTGGCCAGGCGGGTCAGTGAACTCAGGGCTCTTAGAGTTGACCCTCCATACTTAATCTTCCACAAGGAAAAAGCCATCCTCCGGCCGGACATTGCCTTCCTTCCTGGATATATGTTTTGAATTATTATAGCAATGGTTGATTTGTATAGTTAATGAATCGCACAGATTGGTGAGCGGGAAGTCAATATTTACTTAATTAGATGTAACAGGATTGTTAAGATATTGTAAAAACCAATAAAATTTTAAAAAGTGGACATTGCCTTCCTTCCGAAGGTAGTCACATCATTTCACCATTCCCAACCAATCTCCTTACCCGCATTCTTCGCCGAGCCGTCGACTGTGGCCAAACGACGTCTCCACACTCTGGACGTTTGTAGGGTGCTCGCCTTCTACGTCGACCACACCTCCGCCCTTCGAACCTCCAATTCTCTCTTCGTGCTCTACTCTGGCCCTAACAGAGGCAAGCAGGCCTCTGCACAGACCATATCCAGATGGGTGGTCCGCACCATCTCCCTAGCATACCAGATTGCCAAGAAGCCTCTCCCGCTCTCTGTTAAGGCACATTTAACGAGTGCAGTTGCAGCGTCTACTGCCTTAGACAGGTCTATTCTGCTGGATGTCATCTGCCAGGCGGCTACGTGGGCGTCAAAGCACTCTTTCATACAGCCCTACGCCCTGGATGTCCAAGCCAGAAAAGACACGGCGTTTGGCAGGGTGGTGCTACAATCTATCTTCACCTGATCCCACCTCCAGGTGAGCATGGCACGGGTGCAGCTTGCTATGCGCCCATTCGTGTAAAGCACAGAGACCACCTCGAAGAACGACAGGTTGCTTACCTGTAACTTGGGTTCTTCTAGTGGTCATTTGTGCTCTTACATGCCCACCCATCCTCCCCTCTTCTCATGCCTTTTCTGTTAGTCTCTTTCATATTGTGGGCTTAGAAGACTGGAGAGGGAAGCCCGTGCAGCCGCCTATATACCGGGGTTGCCGCCAAAAGTTAGAACTCTAGCTTGGAAGCTCTGATGTGGTCTCTGTGCAGGTGCAAAGCCCATTCGTGTAAGAGCACAGATGACCACTAGAAGAACCCAAGTTATAGGTAAGCAACCTGTCGTTCTTCAGGTGACTTATTACTGTTAAGTATATGGGGCTATAGTGGTAAGCTTTCACATTTGTCACCTGAAAAGGAACTCATCTGTAAGTTCTAACTAGCAGGCTTGTGCAGTCAGGGAGTATTGCATGTTCTGATACATGTGTTTTCTCCCTCCCTCCCTCCCTCCTTCCCTCTCCCTGTACAATTGGCACCAGTACAGGTGGTTCCTTTTTATTGGAACCAGTACCTGTGCTGCAGAGGCTGGGACCACACAGGAGATGATGTATACCAGGGAGGTATGTGATGATACCTGGGGACTGTAGTTGCTCCCATAGCTGTCCTCATGCATCCCTGCATTAAGTGTGTGCAAACAGGTCCAAATCTGAACCGGTTTGATATTGAACCATTTTAGTTCGGGGTCAAGCCGAACCACCTTCTGTTCAGCTTGACCCAGGACTGAACACCCCTCCACCCTAGTTCAGGGGTTTGTTGAGCCGGGTTTATGTCTGTGGAGGTTCCCCCTCCCCCCGCTGGCCTTCCTTTTCCAGGCTACACAGGGTTCCACTGCGCAGGTGCGGTGGCCTCCAAAATGGCTGCCACACCAAGGAATAGGCTGAATACGCCCGAACCGGGCTATTTTTACAAAAAGGAATGCTGGCAGGGGGAGGGAGAACCTCTGTGGACACTCCCCCCCCCGCCACCTTGGAGAAGCCCCCCAGAGGGGGTAAGTTAAAACGAAAGGATTTTTTTTAAAAAAAATGTTCAACCCCCCCCCCGAACCGAACTAAAAGCGGGGGGGGGGAGGGTGTTTGATGGGGTGGCAAAACCAAACTGGCCTGGTCTGGTTTGGATCCCGTTCAAACTTGAACCAAACCAGGCCAGATGGTTTTGTGCACACCCCTACCCTGCATGCTTTCCTGGCATCCCTGTATGCTCCCAGACTCCACAATGTAGGTACTGGTTACAATAAAAAGGAACTCCCTGTGCTGGACCCAACAAGTACTACCTGATGCTGATTGCACCGGGAACTTCTGCCTCCATGTGGTGCGAGAGGGAAGTGTGTATCGGAGCATCCAATTACACCTCAACTGAACAGACCTACTAACTAGTATCCCTTTTGTGACAGATGCAAAACATTTGTACATTCTCTGAAATTTCTGTCATCTAGGAATGCCTTTTACATATGAACATTCAATGTATCGATGCCTTGGAAGGCTTCCTGTTCCTAAAGCATTTTTAATGGTCAGCATAATGGTCTTTAGTAGAGTAGCGCTGCATCAGCTACTTTTTCTTTGCACCCAAGCAAATGAAAACACTCATACCCATTGTTTTGACACCCACTCAAATGTTAGATTTCCTAAAATAAATATGGCAGCTGCCCATATGGATGTATACTTCGATGTAAAGAAACATATAGTGGTTTGGATCTAAAGACATCTAGCATGAGCAGAAAGACACTTGCATTTGTGTGTATGGGCCAGTCCATGCTTCCTACTCACCATGCCATCCCTAAGGGTTCTCTGATGTTCATGATTGACATTTGGTTGGGGGACATTGGGGGCTGCGCTAGAGATGAAAGGGCTGGAAAGTCCTGTTCCATGAGAGGAACACTGCTGTGGTTCTTCGGTCTACTACGTACATTGGCTAAGAGGAGTTATTTCAACTTCCCTAGAAATTCACATTCATCTCTTACCAGTGTTTATTCTTTGCTTTTAAAGAGTAGTTCTGATAATTTATAAGAGTTGCAGACTTTGGTAAATGTATATCTTCATGTCATGTTTGCTTAATGCTAATCGACGGTGTTCTATAGACACTGCTGAGAATGTGAGAGTGACATGGTCCTTATCTGCTAATTATGGCCTAAATAAGGTGTACAGTATAAAATTGAAGGAAAAGGCTAGGGTTTGTTATCTTAAACATGTGATGGTATTAAATACTGTCAGTTGGCAGCTGATATCATATGCTAGCAAAATGCGCAGAACTATGATGGTGCTGCATGGATGTAGGAATGTGCACGAACTGGTTTGGAGGCCATGTTGGAGGCCTCCGAACCGGTTCTGAACCGGACCGGTCCGGCGGTCCAGCACTGAGGGGGGGTCTACCTCTAAGGGTGGGTGGGGTGGTACTTACCCCTCCCACCGCTCTTCCCCCTCCCGCCGCTCTTTCCCCCTCCGGCGCTGCATTTAGGAACCAAGTTTCGGGGGCGGCAGCATTCCTCCCTGGCGCCTCTGCCCCCGTCGTTGCCCGGAAGCCTTGGAAATACGAGTACGCATGCGCACGGCACGGCGCACGTGCCTGTTGCCGCCGTGCGCACGTGCCGCATACATCACACGCAGTGTGCGTGTGACGTATGCGGCGCGCGCACGCACGGTGGCAATAGGCACGCGCATGCGTACTCGTATTTCCGAGGCTTCCGGGCAACGACGGGGCAGGGGCGCCAGGGAGGAATGCTGCCGCCCCCGAAACTTGGTTCCTAAATGCAGCGCCGGAGGGGGAAGAGCGGCGGGAAGGGTAAGTACTACCCCCCTGCCCTTAAAGGTAGACCCCCTCAGTGCTGGGCCGCGCCGCGGCGGTTCAGTGCACACCACTACATGGATGTATGTTTTGGATCCTTCTTTCAGAGCACCTCTTATGCTCTTTCTTTAGGTCAGCTCTTAATCCTCCTTCTCAGGTGTACTAGAGACACTGGGAATCCTTTTAGTCTGGTGCTTGAGAAACAGCAATGTATTTCTTTCTCCTTCCTGTAAGGTCTTTGACAGCTTTCATGCTGAGCTTCTGGTATGTGCATGCTCTTGAAGAAAGGGACAGTGTTCCATGTTGGGAATCAAGTTGACCAACAGAGAGAAAGTAATAACTGTGGCTTATACAGGTGAAACTCGGAAAATTAGAATATCGTGCAAAAGTCCATTAATTTCAGTAATGCAAATTAAAAGGTGAAACTGATATATGAGACAGATGCATTACATGCAAAGCGAGATAAGTCAAGCCTTAATTTGTTATAATTGTGATGATCATGGCATACAGCTGATGAAAACCCCAAATCCACAATCTCAGAAAATTAGAATATTACATGGAACCAAGAAGACAAGGATTGAAGAATAGAACAATATCGGACCTCTGAAAAGTATAAGCATGCATATGTATTCAGTACTTGGTTTGGGCCCCTTTTGCAGCAATTACTGCCTCAGTGTGGCGTGGCATGGATGCTATCAGCCTGTGGCACTGATGAGGTATTATGGAAGACCAGGATGCTTCATTAGCGGCCTTCAGCAATTCTGCATTGTTTGGTCTCATGTCTCTCATCCTTCTCTTGGCAATGCCCCATAGATTCTCTATGGGGTCAGGTCAGGCGAGTTTGCTGGCCAATCAAGCACAGTACACTGTATACTTTTCAGAGGTCCGATATTGTTCTATTCTTCAATCCTTGTCTTCTTGGTTCCATGTAATATTCTAATTTTCTGAGATTGTGGATTTGGGGTTTTCATGAGCTGTACGCCATGATCATCACAATTATAACAAATTAAGGCTTGACTTATCTCGCTTTGCATGTAATGTGTCTATCTCATATATCAGTTTCACCTTTTAATTTGCATTACTGAAATTAATGGACTTTTGCACGATAATCTAATTTTCCGAGTTTCACCTGTATATAGGTTTTTGATCTTTATCTTTAAGGTATCAAAATAAAAGTAATATTTTAAATATATGTTGTTGACACTCCAACACTGAGTGTTTTATTGTTTCTAATTACACCTGAATAAAACATTGTGTGGGGTATATTAGATTTAAATACTGGATATTTCTCTATCCAAAGCAGTGTTCTGCTGGTTTTGGTCACTGTGGCCTAGAAAATCATTACAGCCATCTAAGAGGCCTCCAGTGTACTTTGCAAGGAATCTTTTTGTCACAGTGGAAAGTTTTGATGTTTACAATATTAATTCTAATAGTTGCACTTATAGAAGAGTCTTGACCTGAAAATATTTATCACTACATAGCAAAACTAGTATTTGAAACTGGAAATAATGGGTCCAAAAGAATCTCTCCTAAGCTTAAAATATGAGCGGGGAGGGGGGGAGATATGCAAATTAGAAGAAAATCTCCAGTTTCCTGTTCTGAACAAACCTTTGATGGTTTTTTGCTGATTCAGGCAGTTAAGGTTGCCTCTACAGCTTCTCATTTCATCTGCAATAATCACTTTTTACTTTTGAACGGTCTTTCATTTTTTAGCAGCAGTATCTCCTAAAACAGTCCATTTCGTATGTATGAATCTGTTTTTCTTCAGATAACATAGAAAGTAAAACTATTGGAAGCAGATTTCCATTTATTACTTTGCCTTCAACATGTGAAAAGAAGGAAGAACACATCAAAAGTAAAAGTTAGCTTTTCCATTAAATCATGAAATTTCAATAAAAAATGCAAAAGAATTTATGGTGCAAAGAAGTGGTTAATATTAATAAAGGTGTCAAATGAAAGGATGAAATTGTAAAATTTGGTAGCTAGTGACATTTGCAAGACATACCTTTTTAGTGTCTTCACAACTTTTGACTAAGATCCATACGAACCTCTCTGTATATATCTGTTTTATGTATGTTAATCGTTCATTATTAATGCTTTTTAAATAACAGCTTAGTCTGTGGAGATAGCTAAATTGGGGCAAAAATATCAGCGTTGAAGGGAGACAATATAAAAGATACATATTGAGTCGTGCAGATATTGGAAATGTTTCTGTGTCATAGAAAGAAAATCCTCTGTGTTAGGAAGCTATCCTTGTTACATTGTAGTGTTATTTCAACATACCACCAGACAGTCTTTGCTTCTCAGAAGTATGTTGGATTTACTTCTTGTATTGTGTTTATGTATTTATAATTAAGAACTTGTGAATTATATTATTGATGTGATGCTATTAAATGTGCATGTATGCAGAGGGACTTCTTACTGATTGTTTCCCCTAGAAACTGCAGCCCCTCTCACATGTTCCTCTAGAGACAGCTTTTTAAAATTGTGCCATATACCTTGGTGGGGAGGGGATGCTTTTTGAAATCTTGTTCCATGCCCTACTCCACCTCTATTACTACATGTCAGTGTGCAAGAGGAAGTATTGTGAATGTATGACTGTGTGTATTGTGATTCAACTGGGAGCAAAAGAGAGTTGTCTGCATGAATAAAGTAAAGTAGGGGTGAGAAGGAAAGCAGGAGAGCAAAGATGGAATGAAGGCGAAGGGGAAACCTATTGTATCTCTCTCCCCCCCCCCAGTTATTTGTGGGTCACAACTTTAAAAGTTTATTTTAATTCATTAAAAGGGTTCAGGGTTATGCCTATATACCTGTGGTTCTATTTGAACTGTCATATCGCTTTCCCCCCAAAATGATCTTTTCTACACTAGAAAGTGTCCCAACCATGGCAGCATTGATACATGACTATAATCAAGATTATGTTTAAAATTATTTGGATAATGCTACTAAAATTATTTGGATAATGCTACTATAAGCAAGCAACCATATAATATTTTACTCTTTTCTAAAGCAATGCAAAGTGCCTCTGCAAATACTAAAGTATACCATTCCTCTGCCAGGAAGGGTAGGGGGATTACCCCATGTTGTATTGTATTTAGAACAGCCAACTGATTAGATTTTTGTAGCTGATTGATTGTCTGATTTTAATAGATTAATTGATTATATTTACATAATTTCCATTTTATTAAAACTACAATTATTTTTGGCCTAAATATTTTTGGCATAACAAAACACAGTTTCTCTTCAAAATGAGGACTTACAGTTAAATAAAGCTACAAGCTCATATCACTCATGAGAATGAGAAGCTGTCCTTTATATTTGATTTTGCATCCATTTGTAAACCTGGAATATTGAACATTTGCTTTTGGCACAACACATCAGAGCCAAAATGCCTTCACAAATGAACAAGATACTAAAATTCCATTAGTATCCTGGAAGATCTATATTTAAGACATAGTCTCTTTAAGCAGAAAATACTGTATGAGGAGGTAATGCCTTATTCTGGAGAAGAAATTTTCAGAGGAAAAGGCCAACATTTGTGGGAATCTTTTAATATTTTGGAGTACACCACTTTTGGTGATAACTGTCAATTATTTTAGTAGTTTTAAATAAGGAACATAAGATGGGAAATTGAAATACTTCTAGAGGTGACCTGTAAACATCAGTATTTACAAGTAAATAATGGGTATTAAACATTGGGCTATTATGCTGGTAAATGTCAAATGATTTATATCACCAGAGACTGTTGGACATTTCCCAATCTTCATCTGTACATGTCTAGATTTACTGGTAAATCATGGAAATAGAAAAATAAATTTGGTTAATGCTGGAAATCAAGCAAATTCATCAAACTATCTAGTGTAAAGCAGAATCTTCTGATCCCCTATATTGCTTATGGGTTTGAAAACATGCTCACTCGTATTTTGTTCTGAAGAGTTCACTAGGACTGCAACACTGCAAGAACTATCAACAGTCTATATTTGTGACTTTATTTGGTGTTCTACAGTATGTACAAATGTGCTTCTAGCCATTTTATCAACATAGTAGGACACTGAGTTTAGGTTACCTTACCTTTATACTAAAGAGGTGCAATCTCATGTTGGGGAAAAATCCAGGTGGTGGGGTATGTTGTGTTTTTCTTGAGGTCGCAGATAAGATCCTATTGAGTTGAGCTAACTTCATATCTTTTCTCCATTGGCATGTATTAGCAGTCTGAAATGCCTAAAGACCCTGTCCTGTCCACAGAACACAGTCACATTAATCTCTACAGACCACATTAATCTCATTATTATTGCTTTTGCTTTCTTGTACATTGTATTTTGAATGCTTAATTATGGAAGTGTGACCAAAAAAAACAAAGATGTTCACCTGAACTCCTAACAGACATTATTTGTGTATCCAGCAAATGCACACAAGCTTATGTATGGCATTGCAGCAGAAGGTTCAATCCCAAACCTTAGTGAGTTCCTGCTCATACAGCTGTGCGCATCAGAGGGTGCTCTCCACACGGCCAGGAACCCTGCTTCTCAAAGGTTCCTGATTATATGGCGACAACTGGATGTGCTGGTTCTTTATGGGCATTCTGATGAAAGTGTGGAGCCTGTTACTACCATTATGTCACATCCTACTCACTACACACATTTCTTGAACATGCAAAAAGCATCTGTATGAGGCATTTTGATTAGCAGTGCTAAGGAAAGCCTGGAGAAAGAAAATCGGGTCCTCCTCAAAAATAATGCTTCTGACATGTAGCTTTCTTCAGCTTGAATGTCCTGCAAAGTTTGCAAGGTCAGAGCTTCAAAGTGTATGAGTATCCATTTAAAAAACAGAAGAGAGAGTGCCTATGGGACAACTTGTTCTTATAAAAAATATCTATCCAGGGTGTTTTGTTTTTAAAGGAAGCAAATATCCTCTTAAAAACAATGCATACTAAAAGCCCTATTTGGATATGCCCCCCACCCCAAAGCACACCTACACACTTACAGCACCAAAGCAGGTTCGAAGTCCTGACACATCACTCACTGCCTTGACCTCGTTGCCACAGTTACAACAGCGTTTGTCTGCACAGGGAAACACCATGACCATGATGGCAGGTGCTTCCACAATCGGCACCCTGAATCACCCCAGGCTGCTGATCATGGAAGCATCTGCTATCACAGCTGCGAGGTTTTGTAACCAAATAGGGATAAAGTCAGATTGGTACTCAGGGTTGCAGCCCTGTGCATGCAAATGCCATTAATAATTATAAGTCTTAAACTCTTCAGACTGTAGGCAGGAAGGCAGCCTAAATGCCCGAGAAGCCAACTTCTGGGAATCCTATGAATGTTTTCAGGCAAAAGTGTGAGGTTCCATTATTTTCATTAAAAATGTCTAGTGTCTATTCTGCTGATTTTGCCATTCATGACCTTGTGCTTTTCTGCACAGTAGATTTCCTTTTATTAACAAAATATGGCCCACAATCCAAGTAACTGTAAGACTAGTTCCATGTGCCCAAGGAGGAGCAGCTGTTGCTGCTGAGAATATTTATATACTGCTTTTCAATAAAATGAAGTTCACAAAGCAGTTTAGATAGCAAAATATATGAGCAAAAGATATTGTTCCCTGCCCACAGGAGCTCACAAGGGAAACACTAGAAACAGCCACTGTGAAGGATGCTATGCTTGGTTAAATGGGGCAATGGCTCTCCCGTTGCTCAGTATAAGAGAGCTACTACTTTAAAAATAGCTTCTTTGCCTGTTTGGCAGATATTTTGACTACTTTTTTTTTTCTTGAACAGCTCCTCCTCCTGCTTCTCTCAGTGCTTCCAGGCAACTGCTTTTGTAACTGAGAAAAGTTTCAAAAGCAGTATGTGATATTGCACGGGGCCCCGCTATTAAAAGGGGGAAAAACCCAAAATTTCTATTGGGTTGAAACGAGCATCCTTCTTAAGCTTCTACAGTAATTTAGGTTCTGACCTGTGTTGCAGGTATTATAACGTCCCAGTCCTAACTGTGGATGCTTGGATTAGGTAAACTCATTCATTTAACTGAAATTGTCTTTCCATCTAAGAGGCTTATGGTTGGCTTGGCATGCTTATCTTAATTTGCACTTTTTCTTAATCATGTTTATTCCTGCAATAAATTACTTAATATTTTAAGAAAAATAACTGCTTTGTTTAAAAAGCTGGTGCTTAATGTAGTGTTCTTACTGATGTCATGACCTTGTGTCAGATGGTTAAAGGTATCTTCCCAAATTATTGTTCTGCTGTAATAGTTTTTTTTTCAAAGCAGACCTCTTGTATGGCTATTTGTTGAATTGTGTACGTACTGAATTAGTCAAAGAGCTGGCTAAAACCATTTTTTTCCTTTCTTTCTCCCCCTCTCCCCTAAACTTGCTTTTGTTATGTATTGGCTTGCTAATCCTTGTGTTGAGCAGTATCAGACATCACCTTTCTTGGGGGCAGTTAGTCCACTCTTCCGCTTTCTTTGTCAAAGGGCTCCCTTAATAGGAGAAGTCAACAGGGAGGACAAAAAGGATTGAAAGTTGTATTTAATCAGGGTCAGAGAGGTGGTGTTCAGAGTGACGGGCCCACAGGCAGGCTGGCCTTTTATGCTTACCGACGCAGATGGTCCCAAAGCATTCAGCTAAGTGAAGAGAAAGCTGCCCAGTGAGCTATTGTAGGGGCAGAGCATCGTTACAGTTGAGAAGGGTTGCCAAGGGTAACTAGAGAGTATCACCAGTATCGTGTGATCACTAGTCTGTGCCTTTGAAAACATTAAACTGAGAATTGCTTTGGGTCTCTTGGCATCTGGATGTTCATGTGTAAGCAGTATTATCTTACATAAGCTTTTGATTTATTTCACTTTGAGGCATTCAACAGACGAAAATGATTTTACAGTTTGAGAATAGCTACCTAAAAAAACCCCCAAACCTCCACATTTTTATTTCACATCATTTATATCCCAATAGAAGTTGCAGTATATTATGAAAATCCATTTATGAGGGTTAGGTGTATTTTAATGTGTGTGTGTTAAAAGAGCTGTTGTTTTTTTAAAGAATATAAAAACCTTGATTTGTTTGCTAAAAACAAGTATCACTAACCAAACACATCTGAAGGTGCCTTTAAACCTTGTCTCTAATTTTATGAAAATGGAGTGCGGGGGGAGAGAGAGAGAGAGAGAGATCTAAGCAAACAATGCTTTGGTACAGTAATATCCTGGAAACCAAAGAATGATGCAATTCCCAGATCTTGTACTCTTCTGTATAAGCAAATATATGCTAAGGTCACTAATTAATGTTGTCAAGCAGTTCACCATATGTATGAGGAATGATATGACTAGATAAGATGCTTTGCAGAATAGCAGGTTCAGTCCTCAGATGTGGCCAAGTCCTGCTTAGTGCCGCCCAGGGGAGTTGGGAAGCAAGCAATGATGGCTTTCCGCCAAGCCTTGCAAGCTTCCAGTTCTTTCAGCTGGCCAAGAGTAGTTTGATTGAGCTCCTAATGCAAGTCTCAGTGCCCAAAGAATCCATGTGGCTCCCAAGCATTCCCCATACTATAGGGAAGTCTCAGCTGGTTGGTTAAGCTTGTTGTACAGCCCCTTTTTGTTGGTTGCAACATGCAAAGAAGAGGGTCATGATTTATCGTTCATCTTTTCCCCTATTCTTACCCTTGGGCATATTGAAAGGAAGCAGCTATTGTTTTGCGCTTTTTGTACAGAGTAGAGTTCTCTACAATTATGTGGGCTTATCTACGTTATGTATAGCAGTTTTACTTTGAGGGATGCTATAAATAATTTTACAGTTCAGTTTGAATTCAGAATTGAGGGGGGGGAAGTGTGACTACATGCACACATTGCATATAGAGACTTATGTCAGCAACTGGAATAGTAATAGCTGAACTTTTGCAGTAGTCACGTATTGCAAAAGATCCACATAACTGTTTGGTTAATTAGCTATTTAGGAGCTTTAAAATATGGTTATAATTCTGCTAGGAACAGGGACAAGATGTTAAGAGCGGTATAAGACCATGGGTGTTTTTTTTTTTAAAGTTATGTTTGAGCAGTTGTTTTGATAGTATTAGTTCAGAAAAGCAGTGGACTTCGAAACATATGAAATAGTGCGAGAGGTTCAAATGCACTTTTTAGACTTTCATTCGAATATAACCCAGGAAAAGGTTGGAGAACCTCTGCTCTAGGGAGAGAATACTGCCCATGAACCTGCTCTTTGGCACACCCTTCCTTCCTTTCTTCTTTCCTTTTTTCCTACTGTTTGCTTAGAGTCTTGACCATTAGATTGAATTGAACATTGTGGTGGTACTTCTGCAGACAAGATGAGAGTTACTAGTAGAAAATGAAACTGAGAAGTGATGGGGAAACACCTGATGTCCTTGCCACCTGATGAAGTATATATTTGGATACAAAACTTTAAAAGGAGGCAGCAAAGGCAAAGAAATTGCTGTGCTACTCACTCACTCGTTTTTCTGTAGTTAGAGCAGTTAACATAGGGAGAGTTTGTAAATAATTAGTAGAGCAAGCGCAAGCCTTTTAAGAAGCTTCAAGTGCATATGTTGTCGTGTGTGTGTGTGCACGTATGCCCCTCTCATTGGTTATAAGGATAGATATTTCTTGTAGCAGCTCCATTGTGTAATCATTAATACAACAAACAGCCAGTCTAATTTAAATGTACATTTTCTGAATAATTTGTAAGAATAGGCGATCAGGCCTGAGGGCAGACAAGTACCTGCCGAAGACAGGAAGCTGTCAAGGCAGTTTGGATTAGGGGTGTGCACGGAACTGGTTTAGCCTGAACCAGGTCCAGTCCGATTCGACCATTGACCCAGGCTGAACCACTTTGGGGATATGTTTGTAAAGGGGAATCCAGCGAGGATTTCCCTTTACAAGTAAGGAGGCTGCGGGGCATTCCTGAGGTAGTGGCGGCAGCAGCGAGAGTGGGAGAAACCTGTTTACCTCAGCCGCTCACCCTCCTGGCCTTGCCAGGATTGCCATGTGTGTTCTCCCATCCTCTACCAAGCCATCAACTGAGTAAAGGAGAGGACAGCGCATGTGGCAAGGCCAGGGGGGCAAGCGGCGGTGAGCAGCCAGGGTTAGCAGATCCCCCCACCCCCACCCCGCTGCTCCTCCTTGGGAAAGTCCCTGTTAATCTCAAACTGTTTGGGATCAACCATTTGTGCACACCCCTAGTCTGGATGCACAAAATGATAACTTTGCAGCATTCCCTCAGACTGTTTGAACAACTGACAAATGTTTGAACAACTGAACAAGTGTTTGAACAAACAGTCAGTTGATGTCCAGCTGATGCATCAGGACTGATAAGAGTCCAGCCCCAACCTACAGTGGGTCATGCCAGTGGCACTGTATTAACTTTTTTGTATGTTTTTATGAGACGACCATAGGAATGATGGTGAAGACATAGCAAGAGAATGAAAACAAATGCATATAATAGGGATCAGGATCAGCAATCAGAAGTAACAGAACACAGTCCATCCTTCTTTAGGAGTACAGCATGCACTTGAATGGGATTGACTTTCTAGAAACACCTAATTTTCAAAAGCTAGAGAATGCTGATCTATGCTATTAGTGTCCGAGTTTTAATTGTTCCCAGTTCTCTTCTCTAACCAGTGGTTCTAGTAGTTGTGTGGGAAGTAAAGATTCAGCGTCACACCCATAGGACATCTGGTTCAAGCCTGGTGGTGCCTGATGGTTATTCCATTTCTAGTCCAGAAATGACAAATTCTGCTTCCAAAACACATTTTCCCCCTTATGAGTTTTGCACTCTTTTAAATGTGTATTTCTTAGATTCTTAATTAAGACAAGCAGAATCTTGGACACATTACTGCAAAACACATCACATTGGAGTCATCAATAGGACACACACATACCCCGCTGACCATAATTCTTCTCAGAAATTAATTGAATTCTGGCTATTGAGAGAAGAAACATTACCTTCAAATTTTTATGCTTTAAAAACACACACACAGATTGATCTTGTTTAATACTGTAGTAATGCAGCAGATTTTTGGATCTGTCATTTCTAGCTCAGCACTCATTCCCCTTGTGCTGATGGTACAGGAACCTAACCTAGTGGTGGATAGATGGACTACTGATAGTCGATGGCAATACATATAAGTAGATGGACTATTGATAGTGAATGGTAACTCATATGGAGAACAAGGCTTGATACAGGAATAGATATTAGTGATATATGTTCTTTGGAGATATTACATGG
This sequence comes from Hemicordylus capensis, assembly GCF_027244095.1. Classification (NCBI taxonomy): domain Eukaryota; kingdom Metazoa; phylum Chordata; class Lepidosauria; order Squamata; family Cordylidae; genus Hemicordylus; species Hemicordylus capensis. Next base: position 145,991,186 of record NC_069658.1, read on the forward strand.
ATAAATTGCCACTGAAGAAGACTTGAAGTCGGTACACATCTGATATTTTATCACTTGATGGATGTTTGTTTCTTTGAAGATAGTTTCTTGGTTCCATTTGACACTCCACGTCGGATGGACATTTATTCTATTTGAGAATTGGACTTAACACTACTTGGCAATACTTGTTGAGTTGAAGATTCCAGACTTCAGGACCATCTTATTGCTTATTGGGACGAGATGTTTTTATGAAATTCTGGACCTTCTGAATAACATACAAAGGATTTGGAGCCTATATACACTTTTATTTATTCTTTTAGGTTTTGCAGTGATTTTATAGTAATTATGGCGAACTTGTAATTATATTAAATAGTTTATTTTTACAGATGATTTTTTTAAAATCTATTTTTTCTTGGTATATTAGCAATTTTAGGATTCTTTATTTGGGGTTACTGTTGATGTTGGAATCCTATAGAACTTTGTGTTGAATTCTTTTACAGTATACATTAAAACCAGTGTGTTGAATGGTGTTCAGAAGTTAACACCAAAAGAGACTCAATATGTTTGTATAGCCACATGCCCAGAAGGAGGCAATTGGACTCAGTGAGTTTCCTTCCATGTCTGCTATAGTCTACTACCCTGTCTTTTCAAAGACTAATATCTCTGTAAGCTAGTGATACTTCATTAAAAGTGAGAGAAGCCTAAGACTAAGAATGTGCATGAAACAAGATTTGTGCACTGATTCAAAGCTGAACCAGTTTGGTGGGTCAAATGCTGTGCTGTGTGTGTGTGCGTGCGTATGAGTGGCACCGTTAAAAGTGAGGACAGCAGGTCCTTAACTGCTCCACTTCCATTCCATGCAGCTTCCTGCTGATGTGGCGCTCCCCCCAGCAGTGCGCATGCGCTGCCATTCACATGGTCTCTGCACATATGTGCAGGCCATTTGTGTGCTGGTGTCACACTGCCACCACATGCAGGCTGGTGGTTGGAGCACCACAGTAGCAGGAAGCTGTGTGGAGCACCAGTGGAGGAGGTAAGGACCTGCTATCCTCACTTCTAACGGTGCCGCTCATTGCCCCCCCCGACTAATGTCACACTTGTCCCGCCAAACCAGTGCAGCTTTGAACCAGTGCATGAACCTCCGTTTGTGTACATCCTACATAGGACCTACCATATAACTGGGATTAGGAATGTGTGAATCAATTTGAATTTGAATTGATTCTACTCAAATCTGGCTGATTTGAGCGATTCAAATTTGAATCTAATCACCCCTAAAAGCTGATTAGATTCAAAGTAGAATTGAATCAGCCCCATTCAAATCTAATCAATCTGAATCAATTTTACCTGGGTGGGGGGGAGGGGGGAGCCTCCTTTCAGATTTTTTTTTTTAAAAAGAGGTGCCAGAGTGCTGGGAAATTACCTTTTGATATGCAGAGCCCACAGCATGGTGTGGAGAAGGTGGAGACTTGACCCATCATCCCCCTGCCAGCTGCTGCTTTTAAAAACAAGAGGTACAGAGGCACCTTTGAACTGTTCCTTGGAGTGATAACTGCAAAGCACTCAACAGTGGAGAGGTGGCAGTGACACAACCTGCCATCCCTCCCCGTGGGCTGTCTCTTTAAATGGTCTCCATGCATGCATGGGGAGGCCATTTGCAGGGATAGCCGTGTGTGAGTGGCCAGCGAGCCACGGGAATGGATGACAGGTCGGGTCATTGCCTCCCCGCTGCTATGAGCTCTCTAGTTACCACTCCCAGGAGTGGTTCAAAGGTGCCTCCGTGCCTCTTGTTTTTAAAAGCAGTGACTGGCACACCACAGAGGGATGGTGGGGGCAGATTAGTTCCTCCCCCTGCTGTAGGCTCTGTAAATAAAAGGTACTTTCCCAGTGCCTTGTTGCCTATTTATTTTAAAATAATGCTGAAAGGAGGCTCTTCTCCTCCTCCCTCTCCCCATATAGGTCGAATCGGTTTGGATTTGATTTGAATTGAATCAAGTCTGAATAGAATCGGCCTATTTTGGGCTGATTTGATTTCTGTTTGAATCAAAACAGCATGTTTGGATTCTAACTTGAATCGAGATTTTTGATTCGTACACATCCCTGATTAGTATGATTGACTAGGCCACCAGCTATATAATTGTTGTTAGTGGACAAATCTTCCAGAGAAATCTCAAAGACAACTGGCTTCATGGTTCTGAAAGGGCAAACCACTTTAATTAGCCCACATCCCTTTTGGAGAGCTTGAGTTAGAAAAGAAAATGTGCCCCTACCGGATAATGATCTGGTCGTGGTAAAAGGTGCTGTAGCAGTATATTCTGTCTTTGTGTCATTTGTACAAAACCACAAGTTCATTTTGAGGCCTACTTCATAGGTTGGACCTACAATACTCTGGCACAGGCTTAAGGCTACCTGTTACTTTGAAATCTTGAGCTACGTCAGAAGAGATTATCTTTCACGTTGTTGAAATCTTCCAATACTGAGTAAGCGGAGAGTCCTTAAGATTAGATTTTCTATTAGCTTAGCTAGAGAATCTGTTAGGGCAGTAGGGTTTCAATATAATAGCATAATGAATGGCCAACACACGAGACATCCAGATGCATTTTGCCCTGAATGGGTATCCTTGGAGACTATCAAAATCATACATCCCAGGGCTCCTGTCTAAGGTAGATGCCTTTATTTGTATCATTTAGCCATGCCTTAGTGATATATACTGGATTAATAGCTTTCCCCACAATTAAATAGGGTGTGTGTGTGTGTGTGTGTGGGTGTGTGTGTGTGTGTGTGTGTGTGTGTGACTGCCAATAATCCCTTGAAGACAGCCTTGGGATGGGGGGTGCAGGGAGAATTAGGTAAAGATGTAGAATGCAGCTATCTCTACCAATAGCTCCTCCTCCAAATGCAATACCCAATAATGCCCTTGACACCAGTTGATTCATCTGGTACATTTTGTTAAAATTGCCACTACTGCTGTGCTGTTGAGATCAGAGTACCTAACCCATGACCAGTCATGGTCCCCCTGCCCTCACCAGGTGGTCTCTTAGGATGATCAGTGGATTACTTGTTCAAAAAGCTGTTTTCTCATCTTGATAAAATAGAGAATGACTAAAAGGTAAATGTTTGAAGGCAGGATCTTGCACAAAATAGGGTAGTTTTGTTATTTGTTGGGCTTTTCATTTTTATGAATTGAAAAGAAGGTAGACAACTGGGTTTCTAAATTGTGTATTATAACATTTATTCTTCTGTGGGACTAAAATATTCTCTTTTTTTCTGTTTGACTGCTGTGAGCTCTTAAAAGAATAGCATTGAAACTCAGCTACTTATTTTTTTAAAAAAAATCTATTCATTTTATACTTCTCAGACAGATTTTTCCCTGGGGTGAAACAAAGGTTAACTGAAATTTTCTCTGTTGTGTACCTGAACGAATCAGCAGTTTGAGAAGGAAATCCCATTGATGGGCAAAGAGAGTGACAGGCTCTATTTAAAGAATTCCCCCAACTGTGTGGTAGACCAACCATGCCATGAATTTAACTGTTCCTGTGGTCCCCATACTTGTACCCACCAAGAGAGGGGGGGGGGACCTACTTTGTTCTCCAAATGTTTCACTAAGCTTTGAAAACCACGGACCATTGATATTTGTGAATTAGCACTGCTAATGGCAACCTAGAGTTAAATTATGGATAATACCACATTATAAAAGAAAAAAATGACAGGTGGAAATTAAAAAAAAATGAATATGCATTGAGATCTTGCATGTATTTTGCATTTTTGTAATTGTGCACACTTTTCTGAGATGTAATAATTTTAAATGTATGTTTTTAGTGCAAGCATTTCCCCCCTATATTTACAGTTATTTTGGATCATCTTGCATGTCAGTGAGGAGGGGACTTGAATAATAATAAAAATAAAATAATAATAGAGAGATGTATTGGATGACTAGAAAATTGTCAGATTATTTAGCAGATCTACATACGTTTGTGTGTGTTTCCTATGTACTTAGCAAGGTTTTTGTATTTGAAACAGGTTGCTTGAAATATAAAAGCATATGTCTTCATTTGGATTAAACAGTCTTAATTCCTGTGTATTAAACCTCAGAGTTAGTGAATCTTCTTAAATTCTAGCTTTAGCCTGCCATGACCCCAGTAGGACCTACCTTTCAGAGATTATAAATACCATGTCATAGCATCTAGCTGTCAGACCTGGTGACAGTTAAAATCTACTCCATAGGATATAGATTGTTTCCGCTGATTTAGAGTTTTTAATCTGCAATTAATATATCATTTTTAATCTTGTATTTGTAAACATTTTAGAAGCTTAACAAAAAGAATATGCTGTAAATCAATATTTAAAATCTGAAACACATTTTCAAACCACTGCGGATTATTCCTCCCCTCCCCCTGCGCAATAGCTATGTGATAGATTTGGTCTTTTAAGGATTACTTAGAAGTGCCATGATGCATCAGGATAATGATACTTAAAGATGAATTGGCCAAAGCCTTTCACAACACAGTTGAGAAATACCACATAAGCACAGAGCAAGGACATAGCTACAACTGAACAAGGCTGTGTGTGTGTGTGTGTGTGTGCGCGCACACAAATGTCCCTGGGCCCCTGAAGGGGGGCACCAGCTGGGTGGCAGCTTGCTGTTTGACCTCTTTCTCGCACCTTTCTGAAGCAGCAGCCCATCTTCACCTGTTTCCCCAGGACCCACTCCAACCTTTCTATGCCCCTGGCACAGAGGCATTGTGTTGTAGGAAGATATGTTGCTTTGTTAGAATGGATCTCTGCCCAGAACTGCTTCAAATAATTCCTTGGGGGTAGTTTATGGATCTCTTCAGATTCCATCTGGTGTGTTTTTTCATATTGTCAAAAAATCAATTCCATCAACAGGTTTCCATCATCATCATTATTATAAATGCTTTGACTAACTGGGACAAAAGTAAGAAATCCCTTTTTGATTTCAGAGTTCAAAAGTCATTCCATCATCTTGGAGTAACTGAATGGTATATCTAGAGCATCACCTACTGTTCCTGTAGTGTTCAGCCTTGGTCTGGTAGTATTGCTTCATAATTAATTGCCATACCTAGAGGGGAAGAAATGTTGGCTCAGTTCACCAGCTGATTTCTCAGGTGATTTCTCAAGCTATGGTGGTACACTAAATACATTCTAAATAAAACACTTCCCAAGAGCTACAGATACCAAGTTTTGCATGGGCAATCCTGCCACTTAAATTAGCTGAGTGCACTACTTTTTTTCCCTACAGAATATTCACTGGGAAAGGTTGGTTTTTTGGGTGGTAGTGGTTTAGAAAATATTCTAAATAACATGCTTCCCACTGAGCTGCAGATACCAATTTCTTCATGGGCAATCCTGCCACTAGCTGAATGTACTACATTTTACTCTAGAACATGCTTATATGTGTTCTGAAGAGAGTTTGTGCTCTCAAGCCTCAGCCTTCCCGCAATTAGCTCCACTTAGCCATTCTGGAGTTTTGTGAACACACCAAAGCTGAGGGTGCCAAGCCAACACATTTCAAGGGAGGGGACTCACAAGTACCGCTGGAAGCTGCTGGCTGCCGCTCCTCTTTGCTGGCCAGGGTCAGCCTGCCTATTCTGATCACTGGGTGGCTAGTCAGTCAAGAGGATAAGGGCAGCACCCCCTCCCTCAAACACACACAACACTTCTGCACAAGATAAAACGTACTGCTGCCTGCCAGAGCCAGTAAAAAACAATGCAAGAACTTGGAGAGCAAGCAGCTATGCCTCATCCTGTGGAGCGGGGAGTTTTCTCCTCCCATTGTTTTGTTTCCTTCATGTATTCCATTAGCCAGAGTAGCTGCTAATCATGGCTATTTTGGCTCCCATTCCTTGAGGACATCTTGAGTGTTGCCACTCCAAGGAGACCAAAAAGGAGCAGAGATGGCAGGGGGAGGGTGCCTTACCTCAAACTATGTTGGTACATTATGCATCAGAATTGTTTTCACTCGTCAGGCATTTTTCATTTGTCGCAGACTATTAGACGAGTGGATTTCCTCAGCCCTGGCCATACATATATTGGCTTTACTAATGTTTCTGGTTAAACACTATTCCAGTACAGACAAAAAAACATAAAGCACTGTGAGTCAGTCTGTCTGTCTTTTTCTTTCTTTCTTCATGTTGTTATTAATAAAAAATAAACTTTATTTGTTTGTTTTTATATACCAGCTGATATATGTATCTCCAGGTGGTGTACATAATTCAAAACACAACAAATATAAAATAGAATTAAAACAATTTCACAGAATATAACAGTTAAACAGTTACAAATCAGTTTTAATTAAAAGCCTGAGAAAACAGGTGTGTCTTAAGGGTCTTTTAAAAAGCAATTAGAGATGGAGAAGTAATTATTTTGACGGAGTGTATTCTACAGAGAAGGCCTGGTTCCAAGTTGCCACCAGACAAATATGTGGCAACCGTAACTGGACCTCTCCAGATGATCTTAATAGGTGTCAGGGTTCATGATAAAGGAGGCACTCTCTTAACTACCCTGAACCAAGCCATTCAGGACTTCATAGGTAATAAGCAGCACTTTGTATTTTGCTTGGAAACATAGGAGCAGCCAGTCCAAATATTCTCCATTCTCAAGAAAGAATGCAAAATTCCTTCCAGCTCCAGACAGTCTTGGATGAAACTGATTATCTTGACCCATTTCAAATTGGCTTTCGGGCTGGCTATGGGGTGGAGACTGCTTTGGTCAGCCTGATGGATGATCTCCAACTGGCAATTGACAGAGGAAGTGTGACTCTGTCCTTTTGGATCTCTCGGCGGCTTTCGATACTATCGACCATAGTATCCTTCTGGAGCGTCTGAGGGGGTTGGGAGTTGGAGGCACTGCTTTGTGGTGGTTCCGCTCCTACCTCTCGGGCAGGTACCAGATGGTGTCCCTTGGAGACTGTTGTTCTTCAAAATCTGAACTCTTGTATAGTGTGCCCCAGGGCTCCATACTGTCTCCAATGTTGTTTAATATGTACATGAAACTGCTGGGAGAGATCATCAGGAGATTTGGTGCAGGATGCTATCAGTATGCTGATGACACCCAAATCTATTTCTCCATGTCAGCATCATCGAGAGAGGGCAAAACCTCCCTAAATGCCTGCCTGGAGTCGGTGATGGGCTGGATGAAGGATAACAAACTGAGACTGAATCCAGATAAGATGGAGGTACTCATTGTGTGGGGTTGGAACTCTAGAGACTGTTTTGATCTGCCTGTTCTGTATGGGGTCACACTTCCCCAGAAGGAACAGGTACACAGTCTGCGGGTGCTTCTGGATCCGAGACTCTCCCTGGTCTCCCAGGTTGAGGTGGTGGCCAGAAGTGCCTTCTATCAGCTCCGGCTGATACGCCAGCTGCATCCGTTTCTTGAGGTGAACGACCTCAAAACAGTGGTACATCTGCTGGTAACCTCCAGACTGGATTACTGTAATGCGCTCTATGTGGGGCTACCCTTGTACGTAGTCCGGAAACTACAGTTGGTCCAGAATGCGGCAGCCAGGCTGGTCTCTGGGTCATCTCGGAGAGACCATATAACTCCTGTATTGAAGGAGCTACACTGACTGCCGATATGTTTCTGGACAAAATACAAGGTGCTGGCTATAACCTATAAAGCCCTAAACAGTTTGGGCCCTGGGTATTTAAGAGAACCCCTTTTTCGGCATGAACCCCATCGCCCACTGAGATCTGCTGGAGAGGTCCGTCTGCAGCTGCCACTGGCTTGTCTGGTGGCCACTCAGGGATGGGCCTTCTCTGCTGCTGCCCCGAGGATTTGGAATGCGCTCCCCAGTGAAATAAGAGCCTCCCTATCACTGACAGCTTTTAAAAAGTCTTTAAAAACACATCTCTTCACCCAGGCTTTTAATTAATGTTGTTTTAATGGTTTTAATGCTGTTTTAAAATATTATATAGTTTTTAAAAAATTGTTGTAGTGTGTGTGTGTGTGTGTGTGTGTGTGTGTGTGTGTGTGTGTTTTCCCCCATTTTCTCCCCCCCCTTTTTGTCTTAACGAATGTTTTACTTTGTTTTTATTCTGTTTTAAACCACTCAGAGACGTAAGTTTTGGGTGGTATTAAAATGTTTTAATAAATAAATAAATAAAATAAAAATGACTCATAAAACAGCTCCTTAAGTAACTATTTGTTTGTCTGGACTGTAATGTAATATATCCCTGCTAACCTGGCAAAGAGGCACCTTTTAACGTGGCGATTCTCTTTGTTTAGTGGGGGAGAATAACTGGCCTTCTCCACTCCCAGCACAGTACCTTCAAGTGACTGTTGCTGGTATCTATCTTCTGTTTCTATTTAGATTGTGAGCCCTTTGGGGACAGGGATCCATCTTATTTATTTGTTGTTTCTCTGTGTAAACTACCCTGAGCCATTTTTGGAAGGGTGGTATAGAAATAGAATAAATAATGTCATGTCATGTAGAGCAGGCTTGGGTATTCATGTACCTTCCATAAGATCATGTTCCAGGTTGCTAGCAATCATCCTCCAATTTCTTCCAATAATTATGTAGATTGCAATATCCATTCCACATATGCTGAAAGAGTTCAAGAGTTGTAAAAGGTTGTTCATCTATGTATACAAGGCCATACCTTTAATGTGTAACAGAACATTGTGCCAAACTGTCACCCACACAACCGGTACAAAATGCCTCCGTTGGAATCCAGGATCCAAGATACACAGTCATTTTTGATCAAATTGTATAGATTTCATAGTCCAACAATATTTTCACATATGCTTCATAGGAATAATTACAAAAGGCACCCCATGCTTATATGCAGAAGATTGTTAGAAGTGGCCGCCTCATGACACATCTAATATGCTCAGGGCTTTTTAGATAACATTGCTAGCTATTGATGAACATATTTAAGAATTAATGGGAGTTTAGATATATTTAGCACATTCAGTTTTCATATCTGTGAATGTATTGCAATAATTGATCTGGATCGAGATCCGTCGATACCCATAAGAATGGGTTCTGCGCCTGCGCAGGAGTCACGCGGTAGCCATGCCTGAGCTTGTCGAAGCGCCGAAGCCACGCCCCCACGCTGAGCATTCTATATAAGGCGTGTCTTTGGCGCGAAGTCCCTCAGTTCTTTTCCGACCGCCTTTGCGTTTGGACCTCGGTCTGCCGCCTCAGCTGTTGGAAAAGTTCCTCTCTATATTAAGAACGAGTTCATCTTTTACTGATTGATTTTTGGTTTTGACGACGGACTGGAAAGCGACCTTTGTTTGGATTTTGACTCGGACTGGCTTCTCGGTTTTTCCTGGCTCTCGACGCGGACTGACTGACGACGATCCCGGCTCTTCGACCTCGGAACGGACTCAACTACGAGCGTGAATATGACTGAGGAGAAAAGATCTTTTAAATGGTGTGAAGGCTGCAGGGCGAAACTCCCCTCCAAGGACCTTCACGACCTTTGCTTATTATGCCTCGGTGAGGAACATAATGTCGCCTCCTGCAAGATTTGCCTCTCTTTCTCGAAGCAAACGAGAAAAAACCGAGCGCTACGCCTCCGGGCCGCTATTTATGACGAGGTTCTGAGCCCCTCCACTCCGGGTACTCCTCGTCCCTCGACATCGACCTCGTCTTCGAAATTGCCCCCGAGGGCGGAGTCGGCACCTCCATCAACGTCGAGCCGCCACCGAAAGTCTTCTTCAGTACCGAAGAAAGTTGATTCTTCGAAGCCTACTTCGATGCCGAAGAAACATTCTAAGTCGAAGGAATCTCCAGCTCCTTCGCGTGTATCCAAGTTGTCGACATCGACATCGAAACCGGAGAAGTCAGCATCGACGTCGTGTACATCTTCTTCGTCTTCCCCGTCGAGACCGGATCTTCGTTCAAGAGGGCGTACCGACTCTCCTTCTGGACGTCAGAACACAGATCGGCATGGTTCTCCACCTAGAAAATGTTGAAGATCCCCAGACCCGCTTCCTCGTACTCCATCTCCAACAAGAGTACAATCTTCGCAATCATCGAAAACTTCGGCTTTACCATCAACATCGGGGATTCCATCGACCACTACAGTGCCACCGATGTCGACTGATCAGTCGGCGCTACCTGCTCCCTCGATGTCGACAGCTCGGTCGATGCCGACAAAGCCTTCGATGTCGACGGCTCCTTCAGCGTCGACAGTTGCCTCGATATTGACTCCTGCTGTTCAACCGGTGCTTGCCTCGACATCGATTTCGATGCCGATTGCTCGAGCTCTATCACCAGCTCCGACCCCGCTGGCCTCGGCTTCGCCATCTACACCGACGGTCGGTCTTCTTGCTACTGTACTGCACACCCCGGTCCTTACTTCTCAGGTGACGCCACGCTGCCCACCTCCTGCTTTCGAGATCATAGACGTCGATGCCGAGGATATGCTACCTTCAGCGACTCGCTCACTGCTCTCGCTATTAGACTCGACGTCGAGTAGACGGACAACCTCTACCTTTAAGGGTTTCTTGCCAACAGATGCAGGCCCATCTCGACCTTCAGACTCCACAGCACACTCCTCCAGACCTCAATCCGCCGGCCAAGGGCGCTCCCCACTAACATGGCACACCTGTGAATACCCCCAGGATCCCATGGGTACAGCTTCACCTGGAGAACCATATGTGTTTGATGACACCCGGTCTCAACGATTGCCACTGCATTCTGTGTCGACTGTATCTACCCAGACGCAGTGCCCAGAACTATTTCACCGCGCTTCACAGACTTTTCCTATGAGCACGAGATCTGCCTCCATTCAAACAGATGCCCTGCCTCACTCATCTGTCAGCACTGAAGAGACACAAACCATTGCTCAAACTAATGTAAATGAACCACCTCCTTGCTCCCCCTCTGAACATTATGGTTCGTCCGATTTTGAGTCGGATTCTGATGAGGACAGTAATATTGTGGATCCTCCAGTGGATGTGGCTCCACCCACGTATGTATCTCCAAATGATGAGCTAAAAGCTTACCACAAGCACATTCGTGCGATGGCAGATTCCCTGGGGCTAGACGTTCGCTCTCCTTTGGCAACAATAGACGATCCAGTATACAACTTTATGCTTCAGTCTCAATCTACCGCTCCGGTGGCACTCCCTATGTTACCAGTGATCACTAGAGCTGCTAAATGTGCTTGGGAGGTACTCCACACCTCCACGCCAACTTCCAAGAAACTTGAGAGCCTCTACCGAGTACAAGATAAGGACAATGAATATTTGTTGAAGCACCCGGCGCCCAATTCTCTTGTTATTGATTGCGCCACTTCTTCCAAGTCAGGTAGACGCCATACAGTTCCTCCGGATAAAGAGGGCAGAAAACTAGACCTTTTAGGCAGGAAGGTGTATTCGACTTCGTGCCTTTCGATCAAAGTGGCTAACTATGCAGCCTGCACGGCCAAATACACACATGGCCTCTGGGAACTTTTGGAAAAAGACCTGGAAACTTTGCCTATACATGAGTTTAGAGCTAAGTTCCGCCAGACCTTGGAAAACACTGGGGATTTAACTCGTCGCCAGCTAAGCATTTCTAAACACCTAGCGGAGAGTGAATCCAGGGCCATGACAGCGGCTATCACTCTACGCAGGCATGCTTGGTTGCGGTCCACTAATCTCCAGATGGACATGAAAGAAAAGATCGAAGGCCTCCCTTTCGATGGCTCGGGTCTTTTCAGCACAACCACAGACGCCACAATGGAAAAGTTAAAAAAATCCAAGTTCACGGCAAAGACCTTCACCGCTGCCCCATCATCCTCCGGACAGTCATCAAGATACCGACCCAATTATGGAAAATACCAGCCCAACTATCGAACCCAAGATCGCCGGGATTTCAGAAAGCCATATACCCCATATCAAAAGCGTGCCTACCAGCAGAGGCATAAAGCTTCTCAACCCCAACGTTCCAAGACGCAGGACAACCAAAAGCGTCTTTGAAAATTGCAATTGCCCATTGACACCTCCTCCTCTCTCCCCTTCCCAGCCAGCGGGGGTACCGTCCTCACCACCGACTATTCCGTCCCAGCCAACCATCAGGCTGGCCAGCCATGTCCCCGCATGGCACCATATAACATCAGACAAATGGGTCCTGAAAATTGTGAGCTCAGGCTATGCACTCGAATTCAAGACCGTTCCTCGGTTTATGGGGATGAAGCTCACTCCTGCATCGGATCTCCTGAAGGAAGAGGTGAAGGATCTCCTTCGCAAAGGGGCAATATCCCCGGTGTCATGGGCAGACAGGCTAGACGGGTTCTACTCCCGTTACTTCCAAATTCCCAAACGGGATAGGGGTATACGACCCATTATGGATCTCCGTCGCCTGAACAAATTCATTCGCGTCCGAAAATTCCGCATGATGGCGTTGCAGCACATCCTACCTCTCCTTCAAGGAGAAGAGTGGCTTGCAACGCTGGACCTCAAGGACGCCTATTTTCATATAAGTATTCGACCTTGCCACCGAAAGTATTTACGTTTCACCGTCGGACGGGAAGTGTACCAATACAATGTATTGCCCTTCGGACTGTCTACCGCACCGAGGGTTTTTACAAAATGCATGGCTGTGGTGATTGCACACCTGCATACCAGAGGGATTGCTATCTATCCATACCTAGACGACTGGCTTCTGGCAGCAAAGACCAAAGAAGAGTTACTTTCGCATATCCGTTATGTGATAGATCTTCTCCACGACCTAGGTGTTCAAATCAATTGGAAAAAGTCACATCTACAACCGGCTCCAGTTATCCCCTACATAGGAGCAGTTTTGGACACCAGAGTGCAGAGAGCATTCTTACCAGAGGACAGGTTCAACTGTATTGGAGACCTGATTCATCTCTTCAAACATCAACCTACCCAACCAGCCCTTGCCATCCAACGCCTCTTAGGGCTGATGGCTTCGTGCAATGCGATTATACACTTCGCTCGCCTAAAAATGCGCAAGCTTCAACTATGGTTTCTTTCTGTCTTTCACCCATGCAGGGACAATCAAGACAAACGCTTACTAATGCCTCCTCAAGTCCTTCGTTCTCTAACGTGGTGGACGCGCCGAGACAATCTGCTCAGTGGGGTCCCCTTTCAAAATCCCTCCCCTACTGTCTGGCTGACCACAGATGCATCTCTACAAGGTTGGGGTGCACATTGCAACGGGCACAAGATCCAAGGCAGGTGGTCTCCTCAACAAGCCCTACTACACATAAATTTCCTAGAGCTACTAGCAGTTTTTCTGGCTCTGCGAGCTTTCCTCCCAATCATGCAAGGCCAGATTGTTCAAGTCCAGCTCGACAACACGACTGCACAAGCATACATCAACCGTCAGGGCGGAACGGTATCTCGGAGCCTGTGTGCCCTCAGCGTCCAGCTGTGGCACTGGTGCATCCAACACCAGATTGCCCCCACAGCAGTACACATCAAAGGCCTGGAGAATGTTTTAGCGGACGACCTCAGTCGGGTCTTTTTGAAAGATCACCAACACGAATGGGAACTACATTCAGAAGTCTTGACCCCGCTCTTCGACCAATGGATGTTTCCCTCCATAGATCTCTTTGCTTGTTCCACGAATGCAAAATGTTCCCGTTACTGCTCGAGAGCGGGCCACGATGCTCGTTCTCTAGGGGATGCCTTTCAGCTGAACTGGTCCGAAGAGACTCCGTACATGTTTCCCCCACTCCCGCTGATACCCAGGGTAGTGGCACGTCTGCTGTCTCAACCGACCACCGGGATCTTGATTACCCCGTGGTGGCCAAGACAACCTTGGTTTCCACGGCTACGCAGACTGTCCAAGAACTGTTACCACCACTTACCTCGGCGCCTAGATCTGCTAACACAAGACGACGGCCAGATCTTGCACCCGGACGTACTCACTCTCCATCTGACCGCCTGGCGGATACTCTCCTAAAACGAATTCTGCTCAACCAACGGAAGGCATCCACTCGTAAGAATTATCAGAGCAAATGGCACCGTTTTAAAATATATGCAAGGTCAAGAGGGTTTTTACCCAAGCAGGCTTCGATCAAGGAAGTCTTACGTTACCTAACGATACTAAAAACTCAAGGTCTTGCAAATGTCTCCCTTAAGGTCCATCTGGCTGCCCTCTCCACACAACACCCGGGCAGTGATGGACAGACTTTGTTTTCCCATCCGTTGAGTAAGGCCTTTCTAAAAGGTCTCTCGAATGTGTACCCGCCAGTTAAGCCTCCTGTAGAACCATGGAGCCTATCTCTGGTTCTTTCATCACTCACTCAGCCTCCTTTTGAGCCCATGGCCACATGTTCATTAAAACTGGTCTCCTGGAAGACTGTTTTTTTGATAGCAATTACTACCGCTAGACGTGTCAGTGAACTCACAGCACTCAGGGTAGACTCCCCTTATACTATCTTTTATCCAGACAAAGTCCGAATGCGTCTGGATCCTTCTTTTTTACCTAAAGTAGTGTCTTCCTTCCACCTCAATCAGGATATCATCCTGCCTACGTTTTTCAGACTTCCTTCCACTTCCTTAGAGAGATCCTTGCACACTATGGATGTGCGCCGTGCTCTGCTGTTTTATATGTCCAGAACACAAGACTTTAGAGTCTCCAAACGTCTCTTCGTGTCATACCAGGGCTCTTCCAAAGGCTCCCCAGTCTCCAGACAACGACTGTCGAGATGGTTGGTGCAGGTGATATTGTTCACATACAAGCTACAAAACAAAGCACCTCCAGAAGCTATACGGGCCCACTCCATTAGGGCCCATGCTTCCTCAGCTGCACACCTAGCGGGGGTTTCTTTCACTGACATCTGCAAAGCAGCTACATGGTCCTCTGAGTCCCCGTTTATCAAACACTATGCCATAGATGTACGTTCTGCTGCAGAGGCTTCATTCGGGAGAAGCATCTTAAAAAGGGTGCTGCCTTGATTCCTACTGCTCCCCTCCTCCTTTTTTGGAGCTCGCTAGACACCCATTCTTATGGGTATCGACGGATCTCGATCCAGATAAACAGGTTGCTTACCTGTAACTGATGATCTGGTAGAGATCTGTCGATATCCATAAGACCCTCCCGACCTCCCCTCTGCAGTAGGACTACCTTTATGTGCATTGCAGTGTGCAGCCCTTTGCAACGTCCTTTATTGAGCACTTACCTTGGATGAACTCACCTTCGTCTTCTGGATGGTCGTCCTCCACGGCGGTTGTCCAAGAACTGAGGGACTTCGCGCCAAAGACACGCCTTATATAGAACGCTCAGCGTGGGGGCGTGGCTTCGGCGCTTCGACAAGCTCAGGCATGGCTACCGCGTGACTCCTGCGCAGGCGCAGAACCCATTCTTATGGATATTGACGGATCTCTACCAGATCATCAGTTACAGGTAAGCAACCTGTTTTTACCATTCTACAATCATGAACTCTAGATGTGCTATCTGTACCATGTTTTCTGGAGTGACAACAGATATAAAAATCACTCCTCTTGGGCAAATAAATGCCTTGTGAAATTCCTTGATTTGTGATTTTTTACTCTGTAAAATGTGTCTGGAGGAACATTTGGGGTGATTGTGGATGTGAGAGTGATCTGGCTGCGACATCTGTCACCCCATTGATCGCCAAGGTTGATTTGGCTGATCTGGCTGGCTAGGCGAGTGTCCCCTTTCTCCCTCACCGCTCCATGTGCATCCCCTCTGAAGCTGTGTGCTTGGTGGAAGAGGATGACCAGCCCAGATAGAAAGAGTGTGCCGTTCTTCGGTCAAGGGTATACGATAGCTGTGCTCCCCTGCTAGAACCTCCAAACATTTGGGCTGATTGCTGGTATGTAGTGTGAATTCAAGAACTGCCAATTCAGACTAATCTCCGTCTTTTTTCAGCTAAATGGTTTAGTGGATAAAGGGAATGCAGTAGATATAATCTTCAGCATAATCAAATTTAGCAGTGCTTTTGACACAGTTCCACATGACATTCTCATAAGTAAAATAGTAAAATTTGATTGTAAATGCTTTGGAGGATAAGGTTTTGGATTGGAATGAACTTGATAGTTTAGAGAACTGGTCTGTAAGCCATAAAATTAATTCCAAGAATGATCAAACAAAGTTACAAAATAAAATGCAGATCATGAAATGTGGGATAACTGCATAGTCATGCTGGGAAGGTCATAGATAGTAATCCTCCCCCCGCCCACCCAAAATGTAAAATAGCTGTAAAAAGGGCAAACACTGTACTAACAAATCTATTCACTCTGTTGGTACTTCCATAATAAATAGTTCAGATGTATGGTATGCAACCTGCAAGAAATAGCAGCACTTTCTGACTAGTGCCACATCTAGAGTTTAGTTTGACATGTTTTAAGGAAGTTGTAAGCAAATTGGAGGATACTCAGAGAAAAGTGACAAAGATGATGGATTTGGAAAGCATGCTACATGACAAAAGAAACTGCATTGACCCTTGAGATGAGGGGCAGAAGGTCTTGATTATCTTCATTGATGAGCCATGCTGTCAGATCCAACATGTATTTTTTCTAGACCTTTGTTTCTTCTAAGTGTGAATTAAACTGTTAACTTTGCTCCATCGTACAGTGCTTTATTGGATTAATTACTTTGGATGTACAAACTGGTTTCAGTTTGGTTTTTCAGGTTATACCTCCTCATTGGGCAGAAAAGGTAAATATTTAGCTATATTTAGGGCCGAAATGGTTACAAGTGTGACTAAAAAGTGAATAAAGTATTTGTTTTAGTAAGAAGCCTTGCATGCTGTATAGTTAAGAACTAGCTGCTTTCCTGTTCTGGCTGAAGTAGAAGCTTCTTTAACAAAAGCTTGTGTATTCATCTTAAACACAAAAACCTACAGGAACTTAGCGTTAGTGGGAACCATGCTGATAATTAGTGGTGGTGTTGACTTGGCTCTGGAAGGAAAAGGTTTATGTTTTGCACAGGAGTGGATTTGCTAATAAGGCAAGCGAGATGCAAAATGTGCATACACTGATGCAAGTGTACACGTGTATCTTGCTGTTAGTGTAGGCAAACTGAATCCTGAGCATTCAAAAGGCACCTTCACATACATACTATGAAATTTGTCTGTGGCTCATTGCTCCAATTTGCAAAATATAATTGCCCCTTGATAGACACTGGGAAATAATGGATATGCTCCAGAAAAATATAAATCGATTGGTAAAACAATGGTAAGTTTAGCCTGTATCAACCACCTTTATGGGGAGCCGGAAAAAATGCTATTGTGACCACTTCAGTTGCAAAGAGAAAGAAACCAAGGAATTAATTCCCCATCAGAAGTCAGGAACCAGGGAATTGTGCTGTCAGAAACCAGATAATCTGAAATGCCTCATTCCTCTGGATATTGAGCCCTCTTCTTTCTTAGTTCTCCCTTTTGTAACACTGATTGGTCATTGAAATGTAGTGCAATGAGCCAGTCAGGTGGAATATGTTGCTTGGTACTTGGTTTTTGGAGCAATAACTGTAAACTGTCGGTCACATCCATTTTTGCCCAAGGCACAACAGATGACATTTGAGGGAAGAGGATTAGGTGTACTCCATATGTGCAGTGTTCTGTATTAGAGTGAAGGATGTTCTCAAGAATTCTTCATACAGATTGCAAAATCATTGCATAAATATTCTAGTACAGTGAATTTTGTTGACAGTCTTGTTTTTTGTGTTTTAGTTTTAAATAGAGTTCAGGTCTCTACAAGCATTAAACTGGTGACTTATTTAAATGAGCATAAAGTGAATATGCAACCAACATGACGTTTGGTTTTCTTGTGTATAATAGGACCTGTTATACCATTGAGTTAATTGAATTATTTACAACTATATTTATTAGGATAAATAAAGCAAGTGAACTGAATTCATTTTAAAAAGCAGATCACAAAATTTTTCACTGTAAGACATTTTGTAGTGAGTTTTAAATGTTTGTGAGACAAATTAAAGTATGAATCGGGTGCTGTTTGACATGTCAACTGTGTTAGAAACTTTTGTCATAACTGCCAAATGGTGCAATGATAATAGGGAGTGAGTGAGTATGGGACTAGAAAAGCACTGGCAGTCAGTGGGGGTCAAAGGGTAGGTACAGATGGCTATGAAACATCTCAGTTGTAACCCAAAATGCACAAGTGCTAAGCACAGCATCAGTATAACGCCAATGAGTATACTAGAGCAGTGGTTTGCAAACTTTCTATCTTCAGGGAACCCTTTCCATATTGATGTATTTGCTGTAGAACCCTGAAGTACTGCAAGAGTCTGGGTTCGAAAGTGAACACTCATGTGCTGACCAGGCCTGTTGGGAGGTTTCTTTATGTGTGCACAAGTGTGTATGCTAAAAAATTATATTTCTCCTTTTATAATTAATAATTCTCAAGAGCTTATAAAAATAGTTAAATAGTAGCGAATTTAATAGCTTAATATATTTAACATAGTTATGTTTAACATTAACCTTGTGAGATAGGTTGTGTGTGTGACTGGCCCAAGGTCACCAGTGAGCTTTTTGGCTAAGCAGGAATCTGAGTCTGAGGAATCTGAATCTCACCACTACATCCTGCTGGATGTCACTGTCGATCTTCCAACAACTATTGGCCCATACACTTGCACCACATGGACTGAAGATGCTCTACATCACTCCCTTGCAGCTGTACATTGTGGAAGAAGATCAGTAGTGGTGAACAAGTTATCCTTCAAAGAAAGTTACAGTATCTACTGTTACTGATCTTCTTCATAGATGAATCCCTGATATTTCCAGGGATCTCCAGGGAAAGCTCCAGGGTTCTTTGGAATACAGCTTGAAACCCATTAGTAGTTGGGTGTTACTTTAATTAGTATGTTAAAACAACTGCACAGTTTGCAACCACACTCTATTCTGCTCATTAATACAGTGCTGCAGATTGGTGGATCAAAGGATAAGCTAAAAACTTGGTCTTGTATTATTATTGAAGTTATTATTTTCAATTCAGTTTCCCCCCAATATGAAGTTTGTTACTTTTTAAGGAGATATAGGTCTTATTATGATTTGCAGCTCAATTTTAATAGTTTTCAAATATCTGTTTCACAGGTGAAGGTGGAGTAGGCTGGACTGTCAGTGATAAAGATGTAGAGGTAAGTTAGTATAATGAAGCACAGTGTTTTGTTTTTCTGTTAATGATCTGAAGACATCTGTAAAATTCTGTGTATGTATCCTTTAAGTCCCTTTATTGAAGACACATTGCCACTGAAATAAATGAACTCAGTATAGGAACTCCACTTTTTGCATTAGGCTCTCAGCTAAGAATCTTTACTTTGTCATTGTAGAAAGATTTGGTCCAAACTGCAAAGACAGTTTTGCTTACTCTACATAAATGTATAGAAGGCCTTTTGTGAGTGAACTGCCCAATGTGCATTGCCCTGCCACCTTGTTCCCATTTACCCAGCCTGGTAGCTGTAGCAACAGTGGTTCCCTTCATCTCTTGGGAACCCTAGCATCAGGGAGGGAGAGGGAAAGAGAGGCCTGTAGGAGGGAGGGATCTCCTCTCCCTGTTGCCAATGACATTGCTATTGCCAAGAAAGAGGAAATTGAAGGGATGGAGGCAATTCTTCTCCACATTGAATTATAATAATAGCCAGAGAAGAACTTGGTGTACACGTGTGCATTTGGTTCAAATTATGACCTAGCATTACAAGTTGGATAAATTGATTTCCAGCCACCCTCATGCACCAAAACCTGGCCACATCACTACTTCAGCTGTAAGTCTGACACAAGCTTCTACTTCTATGTTATTCAAGCACAACAATTCCTTGCTTTCTGTTTCTTTTCTCCTTGATTTTCATGCTCTTACAACCAAAGCAGGCCTGGAGAACAGGTTTTCCTCCTATGCAGAGGACAATTTTCTATGAACTGGACTATACTGAACCAGCAGCCTTCAGAATGATTATTTTCCCCAGCATCCGCCATTGCAGAAATGTCTGCTGGCTCAATGCACATACAGCCTGGTTCACGCTTATCTTTCCCTATGCAATACATACATAATTTTGTGGAGGAATGTCGTAGTATGAACCAGCCCTTCATTGTAGATGCTAATGAAGTATTCACAGTTGGTGGTTTGCATGGTCATGGCTAAACCACGTTTGTGTACCTTCACCAACCAATTCAGATGAATATAATAATCTGTTGGATTTTTCAGAACCAAATTGTGATATACAGTTTCTTACAAATAATGAAGTATATCAGTTAATAGCCTCCTTTGCTTCAAAAGCAATTATGACAGAGCTGTTCTTACATGGGGATTAGAAATTTTGGGTCTGAATCTAGCTCTAGTGCAGTTATAGATCAAACTTCAGAAAGCAAAATTGCAATGAAATATGGATTTGATTTACCTAACCTCTTTAATTTTGCTAGAAGAAGGGTGGGGAAATAGATTAAGAATTCAGATTTATGTTTGAATTTCACCTACACCTTTCAACTATGTTTTTGTGTTTTGGCAATATCTTTTTTTCATAAAAATGTTTTCCCATAAAGGCACATATGTATTAGTTTGCTTGGGCTGGAAGAGCCTGGTATTGCAGGCCTATCTACTCTGATTATGTTGCAGCAAATATTCCAGAAAATCACTGATCATCTATAAATTTGTACCAGCTTTTATATAAATGATATTTCACTAATGTAGTAATTTGAAGCCATTCCCTTGTCTTTGTCGCTATTAGAAAAATACTAAATTTCCAGAGATTGGAAAACATTGCCATTTAAATAGGACTACTTTTCTTTATAAAATGTCACAATAGCATTTTACAATAGTAATCTCAACTTAATTCTGCTCTTCATTGCTTTTCCAGAAATGGCTTTCTGTTATACATCCTTATGTTTCAGATTTTCCACAGTTTGAGGTCTATAGTTTGTTACCTCAGATTTCTTATTACTCTTGTGCATCAGCTCACACACCAGCTGCCTCTTACAACTGTGCACACATTTATTTGACCTTTAGCTCTATCCACAAATAGCTGGCGCAGTATGTGCTCCTCTAATTGAATAACATGGTCACTATCAGCTGTAGTCTTCTGCATTATAAAGACAGTAGGTGTCCATTACTGCCATTGACTACATTGTATCACCCAAATAAATAAGGAAGAAATAAGGAATTCACGTTTCACCTCTTGATTTAAAGTTAACCTCTTAAGTTACTTAAGGCATTTACATACACCTATGAATTTGTGAAATCGCTTGTGTCTTTTGCAATTTCACTGGCTTCCTTGTACGTTTTAAAATCTATTCTTGCAGCCCTGTATTAAACTGCTTTAATAGATTATATGTTCCATGAGTTATTAATATATAAACTGGGAAAGGTGCAGAAAAGAGCAACCAATATGATCGGGGGCCTGGAGCACCTTATGAGGCAAGGCTATGGCATCTGAGGCTCTTTAGTTTGGAAAAGAGTGACGATGGGGAGACATGATAGAGGTGTGTAAAATTATGCATGGAGTAGAGAGAGTGAACAGATAAAATTTTCTCACTCTCTCACAACACTAGAACCAGGGGTCATTCCATGAAACTGAAGGGAAATTTAGGACCAACAAAAGGAAGTACTTTTTCACACAGCACATAATTAATCTCTGGAATTATCTGCCAGGGGATGTGGTGATGGCCACTAGCCTGGATGGCTTTAAAAGGGGCTTAGACAAATTCATGGAGGACAGGTCTATCAAAGGCTACTAGCCTGGTGGTTATAGGCCACCTCCAGCCACAGAGGCAAGATGTCCAATAATTCCTCTTGTGTGGTTAGGTTGGATCAGTTCCAGTTTGTGGCTCCTCAGGATGTGGACGAGCTGCTTGGAGCGGTGCAGCATACTACCTGTTCTCTTGACCCTTACCCGACATGGCTTTTAATAACTAGCAGGGGGATTATTGTAGGAGGCCTTGTAGAGATCATACATGTTTCTCTGAGGGAGGGAAGGATGCATCCTTGTCTTAAGGAGGTAATTATTAGACCACTTCTAAATAAGCCTGCCTTGGATCTCTCAGAGTTGGGTAACTACAGGCCTGTCTCCAACCTTCTGTGGTTGGTCAAGGTAATAGAGAGGGTTGTGGCTTCCCAGCTCCGGACAGTCTTGGAGGAAACCAATTATCTAGCTCCATTTCAGACTGGCATTCGGGCAGGCTATTGGATGGAGACTGCCTTGATTGGCCTGATGGATGATCTCCAATTGGAAATTGACAGAGGAAGTGTGACTCTGGTCCTTTTGGACCTCTCAGCACCTTTCAATACTATCAACCATAGTATCCTTCTGGAGCATCTGAGGGGGTTGGGAGTGGGGGGGGGACTGCTTTGCAGTGGTTCCGCTCCAACCTTTTGGGCAGGTTCCAGATGGTGTCCCTTGGGGACTGTTGTTCTTCAAAATCTGAACTTTCGTATGATGTCTCTCAGGGCTCCGTATTGTCTCCGATGTTGTTTGACATCTACATGAAACTGCTGGGAGAGATCATCAGGAGATTTGGTGCAGGGTGCTAACAGTATGCTGATGACACCCAAATCTATTTCTCCATGTCAATCTCATCTGTGACCACTGTGAGAAACAGGATGCTGGACTAGATAGGCCTTCGGTCTGATCCAGCAAAGCTATTCTTATGATAAATTATCTTCACAATTAATTTTTGGTTCATTTTGCAAATATTTTGTTGATTATGCTGGCAAATCGATATAACTAAAAGAAATTATGTTGACATTGATATAGCTAAAAAATAAATAAAGAGGATGCTTGTCAACATCTGTAAGTGTGTGTGTGTTTTTGTGTTTTTTATGTGTATGTGTGTGTGTACAAGAGAGCATTTTATGTCTAGGGGGCATACCAAGGATATGGGTGATCCCCCCGCCAAAAAAACCCAAAAAACCACTTACTACAGAAATATCTAGGTGGTTCAGAGTCAGTGTACTAGACTTGACAGGTACAAAAGTCTAGAGTGCAAAGCTATACATTCTAAACATCTAATGATATATCTTCTATTGGACTCTTTAGGCACAGATCGGTAACTATGTTACTGTGAGGCGTAACAACAGATACTACATGCCAGACAAAAATGTCACTTGCAGAAATTGTGATAAACGAGGTCATTTGTCAAAAAATTGTCCTGCCCCAAAGGTAAGTTCCATATTCTGGTTTGTCTCTAAAGTAGCCTGTGTATTGTTCCTGGGCAGTTTTCAGGCTTTAAAGCTGTAGTCAAAACTAACTGTGCTGGAGGGCCATTTGGGGAAGTGAGGAGGAGGAGGTGGGCCAACTTCTCCCCTGTTTCCAGTTTGGCAGCTGAGCGGGCTGACTTGGTTCCAGAGTCTTCAGTTACTGATGGACTGTTTGCACCCTATAAAAGTAATTTGAGGATAAAGGTTTGGGTGTTACCCCACATCTCATTCCAGCCCTCTCTCTGAACTAGATGCACAACCAACTTAAGGAGCACAGACTTCCCATTCCCCCTAATGACCCCCTTTTGCAGCTTGCATGCACTCTTAGGTGTGTGGAAGGACAAAACAGGACTCCATCTGTATATAGATCCAGAGCCCAATGTGGGCTGGATTATATGCAATCTGAGTGATAAAGATAAAGAATTAAGTTGTTGGGATGCAGGTGTATTAGGCAGGATAGGAATGTTAGCTGTAGTTAAGAATTGGAATATGTTATATAGGAAGGGATTCTCCTCTGCACACATAAAACCAATATGCGCAATTAAAAAAGGATCCCATTTGTTGTAGACTTCCCTCCTGTCTCACCAGTCACCAGGCAATAAAAGAAAGCTGCCTCTGGTTTCAGATTCTGAATATCTGAAAAAGGCTGTAAATGTAGGCTGTCTGTCAGCCACCTAATCTACTCAGATTAATCAGCAATCCTGGATCACATAACTGTCAATCCAGCTGCTGCATTACATGCACTTTCCTAAGGGATACCATCACCTTTAGAAGCACCGTTACCGAGAGAGTCTATCACATCAGACATTACCTCACCTGTTACAGAATGCCAACATGTGGCAATATGTGGGTAAAGCACTCGGGCCCAAGGACGGGTTTCAGGATCCACAAGTCCACTATCTTAACCAAGAAATTGGAACAATCTGTTTCCAGGCATGTCAATTCGGGCAGCCCATAGTCACGTTGATAGTGAACTATTTCTTATTGAACAGCATACATCTGAGATGTTGGATAAATGAGAAATGTTTGGATTGTAGACCCAAGCCCTTTATGCCTCATGGATTGAGTTTGCAAGATAATACATAAAACCATCTTATATCCATAGGAACATAGGAAACTGCCATATACTGAGACAGACCGTTGGTCTATCTAGCTCAGTATTGTCTTCACAGACTGGCAGCGGCTTCTCCAAGCTTGCAGGCAGGAATCTCTCTCACCCCTATCTTGGAGAAGCCAGGGAGGGAACTTGAAACCTTCTGCTCTTCCCAGAGCGGCTTCATCCCCTGAGGCGAATATCTTGCAGTGCTCACACATCAAGTCTCCCATTCATATGCAACCAGGGCAGACCCTGCTTAGCTATGGGGACAAGTCATGCTTGCTACCACAAGACCAGCTCTCCTCTCCATCTGTAACAACTGTCAGTCATTCTCTTCCTGTCACTTGCCCCGGAACCCTGCAAACTCAGCATTCTTAACTGCCACTTTACTGTATGTGCTCACACAACATTTCTTGAAAAATCGATGTGTTGCTGAAGGTGTAAGCCAAACCATTCAACTAAAATTTGGTTTCATCTAGTTGTATCTCAGTTGTAAGTTATCTTTGTCTGGAAGATTTGAAGCACTAAGGTAAAGATCTCTTTGTTCATTCAGGCATTTTAAAGTTTGATTTTTAAATTTGGTTTTTAAAGCTGACTTTAAAAATAGTTTTAAATAGTTTAGTATAACATTTATTTATGCATGCATGCTGTGCTGTGCTGTGCTATGCTGTGCTGTGCTGTGCTATGCTATGCTATGCTATGCTATGATTTCATATGTGTTTTTATTTGATGTTTTAATGCTGTTTTGTGAGCCTCCCAGAAAACAATTTGTTACGGGGTGGCTAACAAAGATGCTGATGATGATTTATTATTAATTCAGAAACTGGCTGTGAAATAAACATTGATTCCTCCCCCATCCCTGAACTACATGACATCCTGCCTCCCAAACCTCTTTCTAAAGTTGACATTGATGAATCTGAGCCAGAAATGAATCTAGATTCTTAGAACAGGCTTTCAATAGCCAAGGGGGCATAAACACCAGTTATGATGGTTTGATCACATATGCATTCTGGAAGTTACGAAGTCCTATAAGATGGTCCCCAAAAAGTCATCTTAATATGCTGAATAGGACCAAGAAAATCGGCCTCAACACCATATCCAGGACAGGCACAATCAACCATCAGTTCTGAATCTCTGTCAGCTGGGATGCAAGTTTCATGTCACATGAATTAGGCACTGAATTACAGGCAAGAAGTCTGAAATCTCTACCATTTTCTCTCCATCTTGGCCCTCAGTCCAGTCAGAATATCTGCCCACATTCATCTCTGAATAGTGGCATATATGATTCATGTACCAAGGTAACTGTAACAAGGTTGATGGACTTATTCTAAATTAGATCATTCTTCATTGTTCTGAGAAGTAGTGGGTAAAATCTGGCTCTACAGGTGAAACTTGGAAAATTAGAATATCGTGCAAAAGTCCATTAATTTCAGTAATGCAAATTAAAAGGTGAAACTGATATATGAGACAGATGCATTACATGCAAAGCGAGATAAGTCAAGCCTTAATTTGTTATAATTGTGATGATCATGGCGTACAGCTCATGAAAACCCCAAATCCACAATCTCAGAAAATTAGAATATTACATGGAACCAATAAGACAAGGATTGAAGAATAGAACAATATCGGACCTCTGAAAAGTATACAGTGTACTGTGCTTGATTGGCCAGCAAACTCGCCTGACCTGACCCCATAGAGAATCTATGGGGCATTGCCAAGAGAAGGATGAGAGACATGAGACCAAACAATGCAGAATTGCTGAAGGCCGCTAATGAAGCATCCTGGTCTTCCATAATACCTCATCAGTGCCACAGGCTGATAGCATCCATGCCACGCCACACTGAGGCAGTAATTGCTGCAAAAGGGGCCCAAACCAAGTACTGAATACATATGCATGCTTATACTTTTCAGAGGTCCGATATTGTTCTATTCTTCAATCCTTGTCTTCTTGGTTCCATGTAATATTCTAATTTTCTGAGATTGTGGATTTGGGGTTTTCATGAGCTGTACACCATGATCATCACAATTATAACAAATTAAGGCTTGACTTATCTCGCTTTGCATGTAATGCGTCTATCTCATATATCAGTTTCACCGTTTAATTTGCATTACTGAAATTAATGGACTTTTGCACGATATTCTAATTTTCCGAGTTTCACCTGTATAACAGTTTTTTATGGCCTTTGTGTAATCTCATATCTGTATTGGCCATGAAGCAGAAGCTTCTGGAAAGCTAAACCTCCTAAAAGGCACTGTAGCCTCCCTCCTCACAACCCACCTGCACTGATTCCCTTTAAGTCTCCAAACCTTTCTGTGAACCCCTGATCCCTACTCCCCTCCCCATGTTAGAAAAGCAGAGGACACATTCTTCTGGGGGCCAATGGTCCTCACCACTACCAATTGGACCCTGCTGTGTTCAGCCCCACAGCACTGCCCAGGGTAAACCCAACCTTGGGCTCTTCTGCTTTGTTGGGGTGCACTCTCAAACTCGGGTAAGTATACACTTTTGTGTACGTTTGTCGTAGAGATAACTAATAACAAAAGCACCAAAAAATAAACTGTGTCAAAATTTAGAAACTATTAATAAAACATTTAAAGTTTGACAGAATGGCCTATCATAATAAAATCATATACTAGCATACCATAAAATATATAATTGCCCTACTAGTTGATCTGTCCAGTCTGGTGTGGTATTCTTGGCTAATATAATGTTATCAACAGGAATCTGTTTCTAAGTTGATGGGGTTTTTTGTTAATATTTATTATTGATTTTGAACAAAAAGTTCACAAAGCAGTTTACATAACAAAATATGGTAGTTAACCATGAATTGTTTGCCTGTGGCACTCAATATTCCATTTCTCAGAAAAAGGTTACATTGATGACCTATAGCAAAGCTCTGTTGTGGAACTCTTTGCCCATTACTGACCATAACTGGTCAGAGTTAGACCTTGCCACACATTGCTTGTTGGAATTATTGAGTCCAAAAGTCCTTCATCCCCTTGTTAAACAATTGAGTAGTACAGAACTACAAGTGGTGAGTTCCTTCCTGCCATCAAATTTTGTAAAAAGCAGCAAAGAGGCACTAAATCTGTCTCCTGCATAATGGAGCCCTTCTCCTTTGCTGATGCCACCATCACATAGTTTTTCACACAGACATCCTATGTAGTGGGGAGGGGGAAACAACAATCTTGTGGTCTGCTGTAAAAAAAACACCCGAAACCTCCACCAAGCATCCCCTAATCACTCAAAAAATGAGTTGGCAGAAACTGTTTTCAGGATGTGGAGTTAGTACACTTTCTAGCACTCTTCTAGTTCATGTTAAAAGTACTTGTGTGTTGTTGTAACAGACAGGGGCTAACCTTGCTTTGATAGCAGATGCTTTCATGATCCCCTGGTTTACGTATTCCCACCATAGCTACGTTGAGCATGTATAGTCTGGGGAAGATTTGGGAATACAAGGCACTGAGCACATTAATACCACCAGCTTGGTCCTGGAAGCCAATATACGCAGGAGTGCCTAATGTGGCAAATGGAGGAGAGACATAACTACCAAAGGGGATGTGTCTTTCACAAGGCAATGATAGTTGGCAATGGAACCTCACTATGGTTTTCTTGGTGTTTTTCTCTTAGTTTGCATTCCACAAATGCCTTAAACATTTTTTTTCTCCTCTGTATTTCTCTCACAGAAAATTCCACCCTGTTGTCTGTGTGCACAGAGGGGTCACCTGCAAAACAACTGCCCTGCCCGATTTTGTTTAAATTGTTGTTTGCCTGGACACTGCTCTAGAGAGTGCCTTGAGAGAACTTACTGGAATAAACATTGTAACCGCTGTTATATGAGAGGCCATTATGCAGATGTGAGTACATGGTTAACCAGAGCTTTCCTTTGTGTCTAGCTCTCTGTTACTTCAGTATCAGTTATACTTGTAACCTTTTGGTGTTGTTTCCTACCTTTCTGGTTGTAGAATTGATTACTACTGAGCATACCCTTTTGTGTACACACATATTTAAATGTAATTCAATTTTTTTAAACATATTGTTTACATCTGGACTGATAATAAAAACATACGTTCACAGACAGTGTGTTGCCTGTGGAAGGTGAGAATTGGTGCAAGCAACTCTTGGTGCTGCTGCAGCCTCCAGAACCTGCTGAAAAGGCAAGGCCAAGAGACTCTTTGCAATGCTGTGGGCTATATCAGAGGTGCCTGCAGGTGGAAAACCCAGAAAAAGGGTGGAATCCAAAGTGGAGTTCCATCTGGTTTCCAGACTCTTGCCTCTCCCCATGAAGCCACCTGCAATGCAGCCCATATTGTTGCCAGGGGTCCCTTGGTAATGCCTGTTTGGTAGATTTAGGGGGTTTCAGCAGTGCCAAGAGCTGCTTGTGCTGGCTGTCTGATGTAGGTGTTGCTGTGTCTATGAGCAATAATGTCAAGACAGAAACTGAATAGAATTGTCAAGCAAGTGCTTGCTTACCAGATTTTTGCTTGTACAACTCTTTTTGCTGAATATTTATTTGAAAAGTGTAGCACACTTTGCACTTCCTTATCATGTAAATACCTGAATATTCAGAAGTAGATTTATAGTAGCCTGATTGTTTTGTTCAGTAAAAAAAAAATCCATTTAAAAATAAACTATAAAATTTGATAAAAATTGCTGACAACTCAGTGCAATGTTAGTGTGTTTATGATGACGGTCATTGCAAATTTGAATATTTGTCCCTCATGCTTATATATATTTGTCTGGATGGCCATCTCCATCTCCATCTACTGTTATACTATGCCAGGGGATTGGTTATTGTTTTACAGCAAAGTGGCATGCAATCTTTGATTGACCTGGCAATGTTAACCCTAATAACAGGAAATGGGAAGGCAACAGGGGGAGCAGGGCCATTCTATCTGCCTTGCTGGGACTCACCATCTAGCCCCTCTGCCTCCTGTGGACATTCCAGCACAGACGGAGTGCAGCCTGCTTGTCGGCTGCCAAGTTCCAGCTGGCTGGTTGCCAACCCCCCAGATTGCTGAGCTGTACCACCTGCTGCCTGTCCTGGGAGCTGCTTGTGAGAGGAGTGGCTTCTGGGGCTTGCAAGCTTAAAAGCAAGGAGGCTCACCAAAGGCGTAGCCATCAGGCCGCCTGTAGGCAGCCGCTGAAGCCAGCCGCCAAAGGGGGCCGGCCTTTGGGGCTGGGCCTTCGGGGGTGGGACTGAGGGCTGGGGGGTTGGGTTGGGCCAGGCCTTTTGCAGAGATGTGTTTGGGCTCTCTTGAGTGGGATGGTGCTGGGGGTGTGCCTGGCAGTTCGGGGACAGCTATTACTGTAGCGGCGGGGAATGGAAGAATCGGCGCTGACAGAGCAGCTGGCCATTACAGGGGAAGGGAAATCAGTAATTTAGTAACTGTTTCCACTTCCAACTGCTCTGTCAACTCTCAGGCCTCAGGGAGCAGCTCCAATGACACACAGAGTCTGGCCTTGCTCCTCTGCAATGCCAGGTCAGTTCGGAATAAGACCGAAATCATCCACGATTTGATCGTGGATGAGGGAGCTGACCTGGCATGTATAACTGAGACCTGGTTGGGGGAGGCAAGTGGTCCAGTGTGGGCTCAGCTTCTCCCACCAGGTTACTCTGTCGTGGAGCAGGGTGGGGGGGTGGCTGTGGTCCATAAGAATACCATTTCCCTTACCAGGGCCCCTGTGAGACAGTTGACTTATATTGAGTGCATATTTTTGAGGCTGGGAACTAGGGATAGATTGGGGATTCTGTTGGTGTACCGTCCACCCCGCTGCCCAACTGACTCCCTAACTGAGCTGACAGAGCTGGTCGCGGAGTTGGTGTTAGAGTGTCCTAGACTTTTGGTGCTGGGGGACTTCAATATCCACTTTGGGGCTGGCTTGTCTGGTGCGGCTCAGGAGTTCATAGCGGCCATGACAACTATGGGCCTATCCCAATTAGTTTCTGAACCAACTCATGTTG
Organism: Hemicordylus capensis; assembly: GCF_027244095.1. Lineage (NCBI taxonomy): Eukaryota > Metazoa > Chordata > Lepidosauria > Squamata > Cordylidae > Hemicordylus > Hemicordylus capensis. The sequence continues at coordinate 146,021,321 of NC_069658.1, forward strand.
CTGGCCATGCACTTGATTTGGTCTTTTGTTCAGATCAGGGGGGTGTTCCATGGGTGGGGGATCCAATGGTTTCCCATTGTCATGGACGGACCACTACCTGGTTAAGGTTGGTCTCACAGCCGCAATCCACCCCTGCAGGGGTGATGGACCTATTAGAATGGTCCGTCCAAAAAGGCTGCTGGACCCAGTGGGATTTCAAAAGGCCTTGGAGGATTTTGACGTTGGTGTGGCCGGTGATTCTGTCGATGCCCTGGTGGGAACCTGGAACAGGGAACTCAACAGGGCAGTAGACATTATTGCTCCTAAGTGTCCCTTCCAACCTGCTGCAAAAATGGCCCCTTGATATACTGAGGAGCTGCGGGGGCTGAAGCGTTTGGGTAGGCGACTAGAGCACAAGTGGAGGAGAACTTGGTTCGAATCTGACAGGATTTAGCATGTGACCCATTTGAAGGCTTTTGCAGTGGCAGTGCACACAGTGAAAAAGAGATTCTGGTCTGCGTGCATTGCAGCTGCAGGTTCACGCTCAGCAGAGCTATCCCGGGTTGTGAGGATATTGGTTTCTGCTCCTTCTACTTCCAATCAGTCCCCAGAGTTGCTCTGCTGTGATGCCTTCAATGGGTTCTTTGCCAATAAGATCTCCTGTATTTGGGCCGACTTGGACTCCACTATCTCTGCAAGGTCTATGGAGGAGGTGTCCAGCAATCCCTCTTGCAGTATTATATTGGATCAGTTTCAATCTGTGATTCCTGAGGATGTGGACAAACTGCTTGGGGCGGTGCGGCCTACCACCTGTTCTCTGGATCCTTGCCCAACTTGGCTGCTTCTCTGTAGCAGGGAGATTGTTGGAGGTGGCCTAGTTAATATCATAAATGCATTGCTGAAGGAAGGTAGGGTGCCCCCCTGTCTGAAGGAGGCAATGGTTAGACCACTCTTAAAGAAGCCTTCCTTGGACCCCTTAGCAATGGACAGTTACAGGCCAATCTCCAATCTCCCTTGGTTGGGCAAAGTGATTGAGAGGGTGGTGGCCAACCAGCTCCAGGCAGTCTTGGAGGAAAATGATTATCTAGACCCATTTCAAGCTGGCTTTAGAGCTGGCTGTGCGGTTGAGACAGCTTTGGTCGGCCTGATAGATGACCTTTACCCGGGAATCGACAGAGGGAGTGTGACTCTGCTGATTCTTCTGGATCTCTCGGCTGCGTTTGATACCATTGACCATGCTATCCTTCTGGATCGCCTGGGGGAGTTGCAGATAGGGGGCACTGCCTTGCAGTGTTTCCGTTCCTATCTCTCGGGTAGATTCCAGATGGTGGAGCTTGGTGACAGTTGCTCCTCAAAACTGGAGCTGTTATATGGAGTCCCTCAGGGCTCCATTCTGTCACCAATGCTTTTTAAAATCTACATGAAACTGCTGGATGAGGTCATCAGGAGGTTTGGTGCTGGGTGTTATCAGTATGCTGATGACACCCAAATCTACTTCTCCTTTTCATGTTCATGAAATGGCACTCATTCTCTAAATGCCTGCCTACAGGCAGCAATGGGCTGGATAAGGGATAACAAATTGAAGCTGAATCCAAGCAAGATGGTGGTGCTAATTGTGGGGGCTCACAATCTGAGGGGTGAGTTAGATCTTCCTGTGCTGGATGGGGTTACACTCCCCCAGAAGGAGCAGGTACACAGCTTGGGTGTACTCCTGGACCCAGGCCTCACCCTGGTATCTCAGGTGGAGGCCATGGCCAGGAGTAATTTCTATCAGCTTTGGCTGATTCAACAGCTGCGCCCATTCCATGAAGAGGATGACCTCAAAACAGTGGTGCATCAGCTGGTAACCTCCCGATTCGACTATTACAATGCGCTCTACATGGGGCTGCCTTTGTACGTAGTCCGGAAACTTCATTTAGTTCAGAATGCGGCAGCCAGAATGGTCTCTGGGGCAACCCGGAGAGACCATATTATGCCTGATTTGAAACAGTTACACTGGCTGCCGATATGTTTCCAGGCAAAATACAAAGTGCTGGTTATTACCTTTAAATCCCTGAATGGCTTGGGTCCGAGATATCTTAGCGAGCGCCTTCTTGTACATGATCCCCACCGCACGTTAAGGTCATCTGAGGAGGTCTGTCTCCAGTTACCACCGGTTCGTTTGGTGGCGACTCAGAGGCGGGCCTTCTCCGTAGCTGCTCCCGGGCTGTGGAATGCACTCCCAGCAGAAATTCACAATATTAATTCTTTACTGACCTTCAAGAGAGCCCTTAAAACCCATCTGTTTGGCCTGGCCTTTCAGGGTTTTTAATTAGTTTTAATTATTTTTAATGTTAACCTGGTTTTCAGGGTTTTAATTGTTCTGATAGTTTAATTGTTTTTTAAGATGTTTTTAATTGGTGTTCATATTTATATTTCTGTTTTAATTGTTATTGGTTTTAATGTTTTCTGTTTTTAATTGTAAACCTCCCTGAGCCATTTCGGAAGGGTGGTATATAAATCGAATGAATGAATGAATGAATGAATAAAATTATTATTCCAGGATACAATCAGCGTGTGAGAAACCAAGAAGCATTCCAGCTAGCTGTGCTGATGCGCTCTCTGACCACTGTGGGAATATTCCCACATTCAGCACTTGTCTGCAGAGGCAAGCACTGTGAACATGGGGAGAATTCCACTCTATGATTGAGAGCCAGGATTCTCAATCATGGAGAGGAACTGGCCTTGCAGTCAGTGCTTGCCTTCTGCCTATGAAAATTCTATAGGGTGTGCTGTGTGCCATGTGGCAGTAAACATACAGCCCTTTATAGTACAGAAGTGTATGTATTCTGCATTGTTAAATTTCTTTGCAATGAAAAGCTGAACTCTGCAACTTGTATGCATTATGTAAATGAAGCAAGTTTACATATATTTTATTTGCACAATTTTTCCTGATAGTCATGGGTGAAACAGTAAGATGCTGTACAGGATACTGAACCTACATCGTTTTATTCTCTCCCCCCCCCCACCCCACAATTCTAAAAAAGACACTTCCCTCTCTGGCTTCTAAAATGTTATCTGACACACAAACATCAAAGAGTAACACTGAAGTGGGTGAAGTGAGAATTCTTTTGTGGGCAATTGGAGCTCTTTCAGCCCCCCCCCCAATTAATACAGTATTTCATAATTTATTACAAATGCACATGATTATTCAGATCCTTTCCAGTCTGGCTTGTAAAACTGTCTTGGTAGATGACCAAACCTGGGAGATAGACAGAGGGAGTGTGTTGATTCTCCTGGAGCTCTCAGCAGCTTTTGATACCATCGGCTATGGTATCCTTCTGGGTCACCTCTCAGGGCTGAGATTTGGGGGCACAGTTATATGGTGGCTCCAGTCTTATCTGGAGGGTTGTACTCAGAAGGTTTTGGCAGGGGATGCTTGCTTCACTCCTTGGCATTTGGCCTGTGGCGTGCCGCAGGGATCCATTCTGTCCCCCGTGGTATCTAAGGTAATAGTTTAAGGAGGTCATAATCCTGGATCTGACGCTATCCTTGGGAGACACAAGTGGAGGCAGTGTGAGGGTGTGTCTTCTACCAGCTATGATTGGTATGCAGCTACAACCCTGTTTGGAAAAGTTGGATCTGATATCAGTCATACATTGGTCATGCATTGGTGACATCCAGATTTGATTCCTGCTCTGTGCTCTATGTGGGACTGCCCT